>NC_000074.6:54142764-54469746 GCF_000001635.26 Mus musculus | reverse complement strand
GGGACAATTAAATGGTTCAATGTACAAAATAGTTCTGCAGATAAGACAACACCATTATAGCTTAACAATGAAAGTTACTAACATATCAACTATTTGGATGGTGGTCACAGGAAAAAATTCACTAGCTATAAAAACTGATGGGGCTTTTCTATTTTTTCACTTTCTAACTAAAAAATCTGAAGCTGAAGAAATAGATTCCCTTCAGGAGGCTGGACCAACAAGCTTGGCTTATATAATATTCTATGATGAAAACAGACAGTCATATAATTTACATATTACCCACTGGCATCAATAGTTTTTATATTTATTGCCATTGAAAAATTAATAAAAGAATATTTTATGACACAAAAATTGTTTCAAAACCAAAATTTAGTGTCTATAACAGAAATATTATTTGAGTTCTGCTATTCTTACTCTGCATCTCTCACTTTGGACATCAGCTGCACAGCTGGGGAATTGTGAAACAGATCATGAAGTTATTCTGTAACCTAAAAGCTAAGAAGGGGGTGGGGGGGAAGAAGAGACTGAGTTGACATTGTTTCAATGATTTTTTAAAATAAATTATTCATTCTAATGTTTCACAAATGAAGAGTCATACTCTACATTTACTCTTAAAATATTTTGCTTTCTAAATTTTTTGTGAAAATGATATTCATTATGGGAACTGTATTGAACAATAATGTAACTAATTTAGCTAACTGAAATGACTAATACCATAAGCATGATAAGTATATCCACTTCCTGTTTTAAGATAATGTCTGCAATAAATCCATTCCTTCTAATTTCCTACCACTATAAACATCCTACCATTACAATGATCCTTTTAAGTTTTGCATGTGAATATATGCATTCTTAAATTTCTAAGTTCTGTGCTGAAATAAGAAAATACAATGGAACTACATAGTGTTGTCTTATGGCCTATTATTAGATATGAGTGTTACTTGTATCTTTAGAGAACTGGTAAACAAACCTTGAAGTGACAATTTTAAGAATTAGGAAAAAAATTCTAGTAATTGCTGCCAAACAGCCAGTTCTAATATCCAAACATGTTTGATGAAACTATGTCAAGTAGTATTCATAATATAACACAAAAGGGCTTCATGCCTTGAAAGGCAAGTCAATGTTTTTCATTATTTGTGCAAGTGTTAGGCGCAATTAAAGCAATAGCTTATGTTATTATGTGTCCCCATTTATTGCAAATAGGTCCCCTCTTCTCAGCTAATGAAGGCTACTGTGTGGCTATCATGTTACATAAGTCTCCACTGTACTTTTACTCACTCACATTGCAAGGTCCTTCAGCCACACACTCTGGATGGCCTTGCTGGTTTGTTTTCCCTGAAATTGCACATTGTTGTTTCTAAGAATATTTTGTAATATGTTTCGATCAATTCCATTCTTTCAAACCTGAGGTCTCTTTGCTTAAGAATTGTTAAAGGACCCATATATTGTAGCATCTAAGAACAAAGAAAGTCATACTTAAACAAAACATTTTTCTGATTCTTTGTGAGTTTCACAAGGAAATGCATCTTCATCCCTCAGTACTCTCCCTCTGCCCTTGCAACCCACCCTTAAAAGAAAACCACAAAAATAAATATGAAATATCACCTCCACACACCAAAAGCCACAAAACAAACAAACAAACAAACAAACAAACAGAAACAAAAAACATCCCAACCAACAACCAACAAACAAACATCTCACCATGGGAGCTGTGATATGACCAGTGTCACACGGTATAGCCCAAACAGTCTCATATGCAAGGGTTCATTTCTATGAGTCACTATTTTGGTTCAAGGCCTCTAGCCTCTGCTACACCATCTATACTGAATGCATACCAGTACTCCTATTGTTGCCCTGTGTCATGGAGATCTTGCAGTTTTAGTTCTGTAGGACCAGCTCTCCAGCTTTCCCTGGGTGAGGGATGTGGCCACCTCTTGTGAGAAATTCATACTCAAGGAAACTTGCTCATTTTGAAAGTATTTTTGCAATGAAGAATTTGATAAAGAATGGTTTGTGTGCACAAAGAAAGCTGTGGTGCTTTGAATGGAAATTAACTCCATGGTCCCCACTTTGTGGAACTGTTTGGGAAGGATTTGGAGGTGTGACTTTTCAGGAGGATTGGGAGGTACTGAGGGTAAGCTTTGAAGTTTCAAAAGCTCTCTGCCATCTTAAATGTGTTCTCTGGCCCCCTTTGTGAAGTTAAGTTTGACCTTTCAGCCCTTCCTGTCACCATACCCTTGTAATACCATACTTTTCCTTTATCATGATGAATTTTAACTCTGCAACCACAAGCACCACTGTTATTTTATTTTATTTTATTTTTTGTAAGTTGCCTTGGTTATGGTGTTTTACCACATCAGTAGAAAAGTAACTAAGATAAAGACTCAGCTAGAAAAATACCTGCTGTGAGGCTAAAAAACCCCAAGTTTGGATCCTTATTACCAGCATGGCCAGACTCTAGCCACAGCAGATCTGGGTGTGAGGACAGTGATATGGGTGGGTTTCTAAAATTTACTTCCAGTCAGCAGGATGAGCTCCAGGTTTAGTAAGGAATCTTGTTTAAGACATAAAAAATCCCGAACAACAAAAGTAAAACTGGGCCACACAATCTTTATCATGTCTTTGAACAATGTCAGTTGTTCATGTTAATTAACAATGAACCATTGTTCATTGAGGCGAAAGCACATTTTCCAAACATTTAAAAAGATTGACTTGTAGTAAAAATCCAAGTTGAAATGTCAAAATGAGCTCTTTACACATTTTGGAGTCTAGAACTAATTCTACATCTCAGAATAGTGAGTCTTGGAAATAGACTGGAAGGGAAAGAAGGGGTTATAAGAGTGGGAGAGTAATATGAGAGAGAGAGAGAGATGGGGTGGGGGACAGAGACAGGAAAAGAGAGGGAGAGAGACAGAGAGACAGAAAGAGAAACAGAATACATAATATACATTCATGAAATTGTCAAATAACAAAATTAAACAATACAACATAATAATTAAAAAGTATTGAAATCCTACTATTGTAGCACACTAAGAATGATGATACAGGTTACTTGTGGCTCTAGAACTTGCCTTGAATGTCCTGTATAGAGAGATCTCTGGGGTCACACAAGCGATTTTCCTGTTGGCTTGCAAAATAAATGAAGTAAAATATCCATTGTGGGTAATCAACATGCAAACAGAGAAGCAGATTTGATGGATGCTCCAAGCAGTAAATTCTAGTAGTAAGGAAAGTCTTTGTTAGAGATACCACAGTGTTCAGCTTTGGAAAATTTCAGGCAGAGAGTGCATGGCTCCTTAGGGGTATCCTGTTATATGAATAGTAGCTGATTCTGAACTACTACAGTTAGTATTTACTTGGAAGTATCTTTAGAGTTTGTCTTTAATGAACAAATATTTAAAGAATGCTCTGGGTTTCATGTTTCACTTTTAGTTTCTTCTTGAAACAGCTTCCTTAAACGATGCCCTATCTTCTCGTGGTCCCATCTCTCCAAAAGTCATTTCAAGCTGGGGGCTAAGTATTGGGACGCATGAACCAAAATGGGGGTATTTCAAACCCAAACAATAGTTCTGTTCTCCTTTCCACAGCTGAGAGTCACATTTAAAATGAAGTCAGATCCTAGTAACAATTTGTCTAAAACCATGTATCAATTTCCTGTCTCATTAAGCCTTACTTCATATTATAAAGCTTAACAAATTGTGACTACTTGCCTTTTCTCCTGACACTTAATGCTTACTAGTCCCACCACACAGCTATGTCTGCAGACCGTTGTCATGCCAAGCAGACTCTTGCATTAGAGAGCTTAATCTTGGTTGCTTTTGTGTCTTGTGGCTTTATTATGGCCTTATCTTCTGACTCCTTTAAGCCTATTCAAATTTCATGCCAGACAGTTTCTGGTGGCTTCTGTAATGCTGAGTCCCAAGTGATAATAAACACCGGTGGCATTCCAACAACAAAGATGCCTGTAATGCATGAACCTCATCCAATCTCAGCAGTCTTTCTTGTTCTTCACACTTGGGCTCCTCTACTTGTCTTCTTTTCAGCTACAGGTCAGCTAGGCTCTTCCTGTTTATCTTGGATGGTGAGACTCATGAGTCCAAGAGTCATGTGGCTTTTAGCTAATCTATGGCCTTGGCTAAGATAATTAGGGCTAGTAGCTCTTAAGCTTCTGTGAGTCCTGGTGTATCTTTGTTTGTGATCCAAGAATAAGAGGCGTGTGATATTTTAAGCAGGTCTTTCTCAAGCTTCTGCTCATCTTTTAATTTCTTATTGGCAAAAGTAACAGTGATCAGAAAAAGAAAAGCACACAACAAAGCCAGTCGGGTGGGGATGGCTGGGAAAAGCAGATCTTGCTCTTCCCAGTCATCTGCTGGGAAAATTGATCTTGCTGTTTAGTAAAAGGTATTGCAAAGGCACCCAGTAAAAGGGCTGGATAATGGAGGGATGAAGAATTACAGCAGTGAGACAATCAGTCAACCACAGCATCTTATCAGTGAGCTCTTCCTGGCCACCCAATATAAAAAAGCAACTTCTTTCCCTGACTCACTTTTTATCACTCCAGTACAGCTTTGTTTTTATATCTGTGTCTGGCGTTGTATAGATCTTGGTCATGGTTTAATCTGGGAAACGGAGACACGAGGAGATATAAATCGCATGTAATTACCTGCCTGTGGGGGCTGACTAGGCAAGTCAGAACTCTTCTGGAAAGGCTTCTAGTACGAACTCTCAGGCAGGAGCTAAGGCTGTATGGCTACTGCTTTCTCAAGGAAAGATGCAGCTCTACTCTTATGTCTTTCAGCAGATGGAACCAGGTCCATCAAAATTATGTGGGTCTTGTCTCTTATTCAGTTAACTAATACATGTATGTATTTAGTATACATATACTTTATGAAAAAAAATCTTCACAATACCTGGAATTAAAGTGTAAGTCAGAAATCAGGGACTATAACCTAGTCAAGTTGACACTTAAAGCAACATGAAAGGAGACATACAATTTCTGTTATTTTGTTCCTACAGAAAAGGTGCTCAGAGGACCTGAGGCTTTTCTAGCAATTTTTACCATTTGAGAACTTGGAATACTTCTGGCACAAATTGACTCTAAAGAAAGGTTTGGGATTTAGTTGGGCTAGTAGTATGGCTCATCTTTTACTTACTTTTCAATTTAATTTTCTTACTTTCAAATAAACAGACCAGGTGATAAACATTATTGTGGCATTTTCTTTCCTTTTAAAACATGAATTATTATTATTTATTATATGATTATTATTATTATTATTATTATTATTATTATTTATTTGGTATTCTTTTTTAAAAATTGTTTTACACTCCAGATTTTATTCTGCCCCCTGGGCACTCCCCGCAACTGCTTCACATCTCATACCTCCCCCCAACCCCCTTGTCTCCACAAGGATTTCCCCATCCCCCATCCCACCAGACCTCCCTACTCTCTGGGGTCTCCAGTCTCTTGAGGGTTAGGTGCATCATCTTTGATTGAACACAGACCTGCCAGTCCTCTGCTGTATATGTGTTGGGGGCCTCATATCGGCTGGTGTATGCTGCCTGGGTAGTGGTCCAGTGTCTGAGAGATGTCAGGGGTCCAGGTTAATTGAGACTACTGATCCTCCTACAAGGTTGCCCTCCTCCGCAGCTCCTTTCAGCCTTTTCCTAATTCAACCACTGGGGCCAGCAGCTTCTGTCAACTGGTTGGGTGCAAATATTGGCATCTGACTTTGGGTAATGCTAGGTCCCTTTTTGTGAGCACTCCATAGCCTCAGTAATAGTGTCAGGCCTTGGGATGTCCCTTGAGCTGGATCCCACTTTGGGCCTGTTGCTCCACTTCCATCCCTGTAGTTCTTTCAGACATGAAAAATTATGGGTCAGAGTGTTGACTGTGGGATGGCAACCCCCTCCCTCATTTGATGCCCTGACTTCCTGTTGGAGGTGGGCTCTATAAATTCCCTCTCTCTACTGTCAGGCATTTCATCTAAGGTCCCTCCATTTGTGTCCTAAGAGTCTATCACCTCCCAGGTCTCTGGTGCATTCTGGAGGGTCCTCCCAACCTCCTACCTGGAGATGTTGCCAGTTTCAATTCTTTCTGCTGGCTTTCAGGGCTTCAATCCTTTTCCCTCACTCCTGATCAGGTTCTCCTCTCTCCCCCTCCCCCTGTACACTTTCCTTCCCAGGTCCCTCTCTCCCTTCCCACTTGTGATTGCTTTCTTCTCCCTCCAAAGTGGGACTGAGGAGTCCTCACTTGGGCCCTTCAGTTTGTTGACCTTTTTGAGTTCTGTGGAGTATATCTTGAGTATTCTATACTCTTTCCCCTCTAATATCCACTTATTAGTGAGTATATACCATGCATGTCCATTTGGGTCTGAGTTCTCTCACTCAGGATATTTTCTAGTTCCATCCATTTGCTGAAAAACTCATGATGTCCTCATTTTTAATAGCTAAGTTGTACTCCATTGTGTAAATGAACTACATTTTCTGTATCAATTCTTCTGTTGTGGGACATCTGGGTTGTTTTCAGCTTCTGTCTATCACAAATAAGACTGCTATGAACATAGTGGAACATGTGCTCCTGTGGCATGGTAGGGCATCTTCTGGGTATATTCCCAAGAGTGGTATTGTTGGGTCTTTTTGTGGCATTTTCTAACAGAGTGCTTGAACAGATAGCCCTCCATCATAATCCTTTCCATCAATCTGGTCCTGATTTGTAGGTTTTCTACCAATCTTTTCCCCCTTTCATTTCCCATGCAGCTTTTAGTGACCCTTTGTTCCTCCTACTTTACTCTTTCTTGCTCTCCTTTCTAATTTTCCTTAACTTTTCTCACCAAACTCAGGCCTCATGTTGATTCTTCACTGTTGGGTGTGATATGATTTAGTCCCTTGATCCTCTCCAAGGCAGCACACACATTAGGTAGGCATCTACACTCATTTTCTGTATAGTACAATTTATTTAATGTACATCCCATCCTGACATTATAGCTCTCAGAAAATTATTCACAACTAAAATACTCAGTGTGCTGTGATTAATGTTTAAGTCTCAGATATAAATACTTTTTATCCGGTAGTTACTTAATCACTGTTAACTCTTTCAGTGTGCATCTCAAACTTCACCGCAATAGATGGAATTATAAATTTCTTCTAAATATATATTTATTCATTTAGCTATCAAATTCCTCCCTCCTCTTACTGCTCCTCAGCCTTCTTTAGTAGGTGGCATCGCTGTTACTATGGGAGTTTATTCTTCCACCTAGCAAGCAGTGCACTTTGGTTTCATGTTTTGACTCATTTCCCTATTCACTCCATGATAGATTTCTTTGTCTTCAGTTCTCACAGCTGATTATGTCACCATAATAAATGATAGCTTTTGATGTCAAATATTTGCATCCTCCCTGGCTCTTCATACATTCAACTTCCGTTATCTTATTTATGTCTTATGTCTTATTTATTACACCTTTTCTAGCAATGAGGTGAAAACACAGGACGGTTGCTACACTCTGACCTTCTGTCACTTCAAAGAAATGTTTAGCCAGGACATTTTCCCATTTTAATCAGGTAATTTCTATTTTAGTATTGAGTTTCATGCATTCTTCATGTTTGGAATGCTAATCATTTTTATTATACTTGTAAACTTTGTCTTCTTATTTTGTTGCCTGTATAGAAACTCTTTCATTTGATCTAATATTGCTGGCTATTTTTCCATTTGTTAACTGAGATTTTCCTGTGAAATCTAAAAGCTGTTGCTGAACTCAGTGTCAAAGAATAGGTCCTCTACTTTTACTAGATGTAAATGAATGTTGAAAAAATATAAGAAGATCAAGCCTGAAAGCCAACCAATAGAATAGATAGGAAGAGTGAGTGTTTCTTTTTCTTGTTGCTTTTGTCTTCCTTCTTTCCCCTCCACCTCCCACCCCTCTCTTTCTCTGGAGTTTCACTCAAGCTCAGACAAACCTGGTGGCCTCTCAGTAGCCCAGGCTGTCCTTGAGCTCATGGCCACCATTCCTGGTTAGGGAGAATCTTTTGAAGAGTTATTTAAGGAGTACTCTTGAGTAGTAATCAAACTGGACGTATTTGACCTTGGCTAAAATCAAGTGTAAGAATTTGTAGGAAAGTTACTTCTTGGTCTAGAGCATTTTAAGGACTATATTTAACAACAACAACAATAAAAACAAAAACATGATTTTTTTTTTTTTTGGTTTTTGGAGACAGGGTTTCTCTGTATAGCTCTGGAACTCACTCTGTAGACCAGGCTGGCTTGGAACTCAGAAATCCACCTGCCTCTGCCTCCCAAGTGCTGGGATTAAAGGCATGTACCACCACTGCCTGGCTAACATGATGGTTTTAAAAAATGGAGTTAAAAAAGACAATTGTGATCAAAACTGCATGGTACTGGTATAGTGACAGACAAGTAGACCAATGGAACAGAATTGAAGACCCAGAGATGAATCCACACACCTATGGTCACTTGATCTTTGACAAGGGAGCTAAAACCATCCAGTGGAAAAAAGACAGCATTTTCAACAAATGGTGCTGGCACAACTGGCGGTTATCATGTAGAAGAATGCGAATTGATCCATTTCTATCTCCTTGTACTAAGGTCAAATCTAAGTGGATTAAGGAACTCCACATAAAACCAGAGACACTGAAACTTATAGAGGAGAAAGTAGGGAAAAGCCTTGAAGATATGGGTACAGGGGAAAAATTCCTGAATAGAACAGCAATGGCTTGTGCTGTAAGATCAAGAATCGATAAATGGGACCTCATAAAATTGCAAAGCTTCTGCAAAGCAAAAGACACTGTCAATAAGACAAAAAGGCCACCAACAGATTGGGAAAGGATCTTTACCTATCCCAAATCGGATAGGGGACTAATATCCAATATATATAAGAACTCAAGAAGGTGGACTCCAGAAAAATCAAATAACCCCATTAAAAATGGGGCTCAGAGCTGAACAAAGAATTCTCACCTGAGGAATACCGAATGGCAGAGAAGCACCTGAAAAAATGTTCAACATCCTTAATCATCAGGGAAATGCAAATCAAAACAACACTGAGATTCCACTTCACTCCAGTCAGAATGGCTAAGATCAAAAACTCAGGTGACAGCAGATGCTGGCGAGGATGTGGAGAAAGGGGAACACTCCTCCATTGTTGGTGGGATTGCAAGCTTGTACAACCACTCTGGAAATCAGTCTGGCGATTCCTCAGAAAATTGGACATAGTACTACCAGAGGATCCCGCAATACCTCTCCTGGGCATATATCCAGAAGATGTCCCAACCGGTAAGAAGAACACATTCTCCACTATGTTCACAGCAGCCTTATTTATAATAGCCAGAAGCTGGAAAGAACCCAGATGCCCCTCAACAGAGGAATGGATACAGAAAATGTGGTACATTTACACAATGGAATACTACTCAGCTATTAAAAAATGAATTTATGAAATTCCTAGGCAAATGGATGGACCTGGAGGGTATCATCCTGAGTCAAGTAACCCAATCACAAAGGAACTCGCACAATATGTACTCACTGATAAGTGGATATTAGCCCAGAAACTTAGGATACCCGAGATATAAGATACAACTTGCCAAAGCATGAAATCCAAGAAGAACGAAGACCAAAGTGTGGACACTTGGCCTTCTACCCTTTCTTAGAAATGGGAACAAAACACCCATAGAAGGAATTACAGAGACAAAATTTGGAGCTGTGACGAAAGGATGGACCATCTAGTGATTGCCATATGCAGGGATCCATCCCATAATCAGCTTCCAAATGCTGACACCAGTGCATACACTAGCAAGATTTTGCTGAAAGGACCCAGATATAGCTCTCTCTTGTGAGACTATGCCGGGGCCTAGCAAACACAGAAGTGGATGATCACAGTCAGCTATTGGATGGGTCACACGGCCCCTTATGGAGGAGCTAGAGAAATTATCCAAGGAGCTAAAGGGAACTGCAACCCTATAGGTGGAACAACAATATGAACTAACCAGTACCCGGGAGCTCTTGTCTTTAGCTGCATATGTATCAAAAGATGGCCTAGTCGGTCATCACTGCAAAGAGAGGCCCATTGGACTTGCAAACTTTATATGCCCCAGTACAGGGGAACACCAGGGCCAAAAAGGGGCAGTGGGTGGGTAGGGGATTGGGGGGGTGGGTATGGGGGACCTTTGGGATAGCATTGAAAATGTAAATGAGGAAAATACCTAATAAAAAAAAAGACTCAGAGAAAGATGCTTTCAACAAAACTAGATAATAAAATACCCCATCAACCACAGCTAATGGGTGGGTAGGACCAGATCCTGTGGCTGAGTAGGAAGAACTTCTGTCCAGGACAGAAGAGAGTCTGATAGTCTTATGAATCTATTTAGCTTTGGGTGGAGGCTCTGTCTATCACATGTAAGAGTCTTTGTTTTATTGCCTGCAGAATCTCCTTGAGACAATTGCTACTTTTTGGAAGAAGGAAAAAGAATCATTATGGATTAATGAGCAACAATGAACAATCTACATTTTACAACAACTTACAGTGAAAACGATTCTTAATTTCTCATTTCTAGAATCTTTAATGTAACTGGTTACTAATTGCATGCTGGACACCAAGGGACATAGACATGATTACTCAGGGTGTCTTTTCCTAAACAAAAAAAATCAAATCCACACAAGCATTCTCTGAGAATCCTCTGAATTTTGGATAGTGTTGAGGTTGACTGGAAAAACAAATGCATGGATTAATCATTTTTTTTTTCTGATTAAAATGCCAGTTTGACAGGGCAATATAGAAATATTTAATAGTACTATTCATAAAATTTATGAAAACAGGCTAATCTCCAATTTTTGGCATGTATATACTTTATTTTTGCTACAATTCTTCAACATATCTGCATATAGTCATTAGGTGGATGTTAGATTTTCTTATCACTTGAGGAGACATAAATGCTTCATTAACTCCAATTTAATTTGCCCTAGAACAGTGGTTCTCAACCTGTGAGTTGTGATCCCACTTGGAGTTTGTTCATTCTTTCATAGGGGTTGCTGAAGACCATCAGAAACCAGATATTTACATTAAGATTCATAACAGCAGCAAAATTACAGTGATAAAGTATCAACAAAAATAATGTTGTGGTTGGTGTTCACCACACATGAGGAACTGTATTAAAGGATCGCAGCATTAGGGAGGTTAAGCACCATTGCCTTAGAGCTTTAGAGTTGTGTAGCTTCTAAGAACATATACACTTCTACATTCAAACCGGAGTAAAACTGTGCAGTTGATTTTTAGAACACAGCTAAAGGATGATGAACTCTAACAAATGACAAGTTTGCATTTCCCATTTCCAGAAGACTGCAATGCCATTTGTCGCAAGACATAAATCAAATATTTTTGATAGTACTTGAAAACATCTCTAAGTGAAATATGAATCATCACAGATCATATAGTGGAAAAAATCTCTGTAGATAATAGAAATGTCTATGACATTTGTATTTAGGTATCAAAATTAGGGCTGGCAAAATTTGTAGGAAAGAAAATAAAGGGAGTTTCTGGTCAGAACTGTCTTCATGATGTTTCCCTAAGATGAACTCTGGAAGTTAAGATATTTAAATTCGAAGGGGAATTTTTCTTTTTTCCTGGAAGATTTGTTGCTCCTTTTTCATCAGACAAGCTAACTGAAAAGATAACCAACCATCTTTTGTTTTCAACCTCATCCAGTGTGCTTTGTATTGTAAAACAAAGGCCCGCTCCCTTTGGGGACCACTTTCAAGTCAACCGAATTCCTCCTTTTCTGCTGAGGCTATGGTGATCTTTGGATATAACTGGGCAGTGAAAAGTAGCTGAAGAACTGAAGGGAATTCCTGTTAGAGGAAAGGGAGCCTTGTCCTCAAACTTGCAACTGCATCAAACCTTGCCCAAGAGCAGATTCCCAGGCGTCAAGCAGCCCTGGCTGGATCACAATCTGTCCTGCCTGTCGCCCCTGGTATCTATAAAGCCAGGAAAAGCTGACAGGAGCTGACCTGGAGGAAGACAGTAGGTCAAATCTAAGCAATCTAATCTAATCTAACAGCTCTCAAACAAACCATCTCCTTCACCTGCCAGGACAATTAAACACAGACAACAGGTTCTGGCAGTTTATCTTGCTAGGTTTGGCCTTAGGAAAAATAGTTTAGTTCCCCAAATTTTGCTGCCTATCTGTGAAACAGTACACCAGTATGCCCTGGTTTAGCTATTGTGACTTATTTACATGTTACTTGTTGAGTCTTTTATACTTTGACTGGTTGTTGCTCTTTTCTATAACTTAGCTTCTATAGTCGGTTTTTGAACTAGTGTTTTAACGCTTAAAATGAAGAACTCACTTTATCTTCCTTATCAATTGCCCTGTATTGACCTGCTCCAACAACTCCATCAGATAATGATAGAGTTTCATGTTTGTATATGATTGAATACTTTGCTTTATGTATATAATGTATTAGATCATATCAATCCCTCATTTCTTCTTCCCAAGCTAGTCCCCTTTCCATATTCGTGCTAGTAATTAAGTGTCTCACTGAAATAGTTACACTTTCTTGCAGAAGTCTGCATCTAGCACTGTGCAGGCAGTTTACCAGTGGTAACACCACTGAAAAAAAAACATTATTCTCTTTCATCCAATAGCGAGTAGCTGCCTGTAGCTCCTCCTCAGGGAGGGATGGTATTTTGATAGAAATTCTACTCAATCAATAGATTGCTTTGAGTAATACGAACATTTCAACAATATGGATTTTATAAGGGATGACTACAGAGTGCTTTTCTAATTTGTAGTGTTTTCTTCTATTTTTCACATCATTATTTTCAGTTTTTATTGTAGATAAGTCTTACCTGTTCAGATACATTTCTTTCCATAGGAGGTAATTTGCTGTTTGTTTATATTCAGTCTGATGGAGATCATGCACTCACTCTGTACGCTGCAAACTCGCTGGCACTTACTACTTCTAGAGGATACTTGTGATCTTCCTCTCATCACACAAGCACAGCATCTGTAATTATCTACAGCCTGCAGTTGGACTTCTGCCTTCCAACGTGGATATCTTTCCTTTCTTTCTCTTGCTTGATTACTCTGGCAGAGATTCCTGAATTATGTGGAATAAAATAGTAACTAAAGAAGAGGTCACACATTTGAGGGGGTGGGGAGCAATTGGAGGAAGATGATGGGGAGTAGAAATGATGGGTTTATGCATGCAATGTGTGTGTGTGTGTGTGTGTGTGTGTAAAACTGTGTTGAAGGAAGGGTTTAGAAAGTCCGAGGACTGGTTCCACTTGGTCTACTATTAGACACTGACTTGTCATGGACACTTTGCAACAGTTTGAAATAAATTCCTTTGTATCTTTTTGTTTGTTTGTTTGTTTGTTTGTTTGTGAGACAGGATTTCTCTGTGTAGTCCTGGCTGTCCTGGAACTCACTCTGTAGACCAGGCTGGCCTCAAATTCAGAAATCCGCCTGCCTCTGCCTCCCAAGTGTTGGGATTAAAGGCGTGCATCACCACTGCCCGGCTTTTTGTTTAACATGTTTATTATGAAGAAATAAATTTTTCAAATTAGCTCTATTATGTGCACACACACATGCACTAGCTCTAGTTATGTAATCTGCTGTTAATTCTCTTTCTTTAGCTTCACCATAGTTTTTCTCTGACATTATTATTTTCCTATGGAATATTCCACTTCCTGCCTCTATGTACCCATTACTATTTTTGGGATCAGAATTGGATAACTTGTTTCTTTTATTAGAATTTACCATTCACTATCAATTCAAAGTCCTTCTCTTCACAATGTCACTTCATCCATGCTATTGAGAGAGGGAGGGGGAGGTGAGGGAGAGAGAGAGAGAGAGAGAGAGAGAGAGAGAGAGAGAGAGAGAAAGAGAGAGAGAGAAGGCCATATTATAAAATTCTGCTGAGTATAATCATAGCACTTAGAGGGAGTCTGCTTGTTGAATGGTTATCGAATCAATGTGAAATTGCAGATGGTTTTATAGTTCTTTCAAATAATACAGTCATAGGAAAACTAAGTAAATGGTGTATCAAGAACAGATTGAAGAGATAACATGCATTAGTTTTCAGCAGGTGAGTGTCATGCCTTCATGCAGTCTCCTGTGAGTCCGAATTACTTGAGATCTAGCACAGGAGTCTCGGCTTTATTCTTGGGTGGTGCCTGTCATAATTGACAGCAGTGATAAGTTATTAATATATAATTCCTGTAACATTGCTATTGATATTTCAGGAAACATAGAAAACAGCTTGAAAAGACTGAAGTCACTTAGGGAGGGAGTGAAAGAGGGAGAGAGGGAGGTGTTGTGTTTTATAAAAGAAGAAAGGAGCCAGGAATAGGTTTGACAGATCCAAGGATGGTGAGGTGGATGGTGAGGGGTGCCTCTGCGGGCCCGTGCTAAGGCATCCCCCCACCCCCACAGTGACCAGCCATACCATCGAGGGAAGACAGGTATAGTGTAAGATATAGTTTATTTAGTGCATGAGAAGGGGAGTTGGGAAGGGAGGTGTGTGTGGGGGGGGGGCAGGGTAAGGACAAGGGCAACTCTGTTAAGGCACTAATCTTAGTTTGTAATTTTGACTACTTGGCACTAGGGGAGGTCACATAGGCTTACTTTGAACTCACACGTTACACTGGAAAATTGAATCCAGAGGCAAAGCGGTGTTTCCTTTTCTCACAAGTTGTTTAGCCAAGATATACAATCCATGAAGAGGAGTTCATTAGTGAAAACACTGCTTAAGTGCATACCTGGACATTAATATGTTTTTCCATTCCAAAAATACCAGAATCTACTCCTTCCAAGTCAGTATGTATATTTTAAATTATTTTTATTTTATATTACTTAAGTTCTATAATGAGCTGATTTATTTATTTTAAGAACTATAGAAATAACTATCTAAAACTAGTATTTGTGGCATCACTAAACAGTTTTTTTAAAAAAATATATAGTATGCTCATACAGAAACACCAGTATACTTGAAACATCTAGTGTTGAAAAGGCATATTCCATTTCAAGTTTTAAGAAATTCACTATTCCGTAACTTAACGCACTCTCTTAGCAATTATATTGTTTACTAGTAACTACACTGGTGTTATTATAACTGTGATATAATATTATGAGGTGTAATCAAGGAAAAGACATCCATTATGATATATTCATTACACAACCAGTAGCTTAGGATAATTGTGTAATAATATTCCATCACAATTGCAGTTGCCTTAAGATAACCTGATAGGAATTCCTCATCGAGGTACAAGGGATCAAAACTGAAATGGGATAGAAGGATGAAGAACGGAGAGGTCACAGCAGATGATTTTTAAACTGAAGTCCAAATGCCGGTAAAAAGCACGTGAATGTGATTTCATTGAATAAAAAGAAATAATCTACTATTATTTTTCTTCTCAGTGCTATCCAATATGTTTAAATCTCTGAGATATGTAACCCGAACTACAAATCTCTCCAGGGTCCACTGCTTCCTGGTCCTCTGGGGTTTCCTGTTTGAATCAAAAGGAAATGTCCCCACAGATTGTTTTAAGAGATGTAGTCTATTATACCTACAATATTCAGACCTAAGAGATAAAAGAAGCTGAAGCTGCCAAACCATATTTCCATTGTTTCAGAGCTGGTTGCATTTAAACTAAAGGCTCACGGGATATGTTTCTCAACCGGTCACATATTAAAAACAAAAAATCCATATTTATGTACTTTAGTTATCTGTTCATTTAACACACCACAGACCAAATTCCATTACAAAGCACTTGAGTCAGGGTTTAGAAGATAAAGAAAAGACTGTCAAGTTTCAAACCCAGGACAAATTGCTGATGTGCCCATTTAACATTTTGAAGTGGACCTGGCCTCTGGGTTCTCTAGCATCCATTCGTCTCTACTTGTTACAGAGTATGGCTGGCACATGCTGACCTCTATGCTGAACTTTCCAGCCTAGGGGCTGAGCTGCCTTCCACCCAGAGCCTCTTCCCTATATCATCCAGACATTTTGGTTACCTGTCCTTTTTGTGCCTTTGGCTTTCTGGTTGCTACACCTGGTTCTTTCTCCTCTCTCCTTCCACTCCCCATCTCCCCACAAAGCCCAGCTTAGTCTGGTTATGTCTATTCTGAACTCTTCCAGATGTCTCTGCCTTTGCCTATACTCTCGCTTTTATCTACAGTAAACTCTCCTCCACAATACCTAGGAGCAGTCCTTCCCCTCCCCCCTTCCCCTTCCCCCTTTCCCCTTTCCCCTTCCTGCTCCCCCCTTTCCCTTCCCCTTTCCCTTCCCCTTTCCCTTCCCCTTTCCTCTTCCCCCTTCCCCCTTCCCCCTTCCCTTCCCTTCCCTTCCCTTCCCTTCCCTTCCCTTCCCTTTCCCTTTCCCTTTCCCCTTCCCTTCCCTTCCCTTCCCTTCCCTTCCCTTCCCTTCCCTTCCCTTCCCTTCCCTTCCCTTCCCTTCCCTTCCCTTCCCTTTCCTTTCCTTTCCTTTCCTTTCCTTTCCTTTCCTTTCCTTTCTCTTTCTTTGTATTTTCTTTATTCCCCCATCAGAAGAATAGAGCTTTTTCAGGATTAAAAAGGAAACACAGTATCTTAATTACATGGCCTATACTCCTATGAGAAAGCAGGCTGGACAGCAGTCTCACTGAAAATGACTGAGTACCATGTGATCAGAATAGATGAGCACACAGTGAGTTTCTGATATCCTTTACCTCTCAGGGTGTAGAACTAGATTAGAGTATTTGATCCATTTTTTTTCTTTTCCCTTTCATTTTATCATTTCTCTCTTTTAAATATGAAATCTTAAGAAGAATATTGGTTTCTAACAAATATTCATTCTTTCCCCTGTAATTGAGCAAGTAGTTATGGAGTAGATGTCTGATACTGTTCAAGGAGCTGGCACGTGGGATACAAAATAGGCTGAAGTAAATGTTGACAGGGTGGAGACAGGACTGAGGGTCAGGAACTCTGCCCTCTTGGACTTTTGAAACTGGATGTTTGATTAGTGTGCAGTTTGAAAGCCACTGAGGTTCTCTTTTGTCTCATAAATGATAGTACAAATCAAATAGGTATCACATACTCTATTTGATACCTTCCCAAATTAAGAAAAGAGGTGAAATAAATACCCAAAGAGTGTGATAGAGGGGGAGAGGAAGGGAAGAAAAAGGGGAAAGCAGAGAGAAAGAGAGGAGAGAAAGTAGAGGAGAGAGGACAGAGAGGAGAGAGAGAGAGAGAGGGGAGGGGAATGAGAAAAGAGAGGAGAGAAAAAAGAGGAGAGAGAGGAGAGAGAGGGGGGGGAGAGGGGAACGAGAAAAGAGAGGAAAGAGGAGAGAGGGGAGAGAGAGAAGAGAGAGAGTGGACAGATAAGAGTAGAGAGAGAGAGGACAGAGAGGAAAGAGAGAGGAAAGAAAGAGAGAGGAAAGGAGAGAGAGAGGAGACTGCTAAAAGAGGGTGGGGAAAAAGGTAGAGTTGCCATTCAGGATTCAGGATTACAGGAATACTTATATTCCACAGTTAAAATATATTAACCACTTATCCTTGCAGCCAGTCAAAGATAATTTCCATTACTTCTTTCTTTATGAAGTCTCCAAATAATGTGCCAGGTGTTTCTTTCTGCTTTAAGGGGGGAAAAAAGATAATATTTGAAATTGTATGGTGTTTAAAAGATTTATGCCCTGGTTTGGAAATTTAGCTTGGCATCTAATGGCTAGCTTGACTTTACATTGCAATAATATCTTATTTCCCACACCTGCCTTCTATAGCAGTTTCAATCAGGGATGATGAGGTGGGGGATGGTAAACATATGAATTATGAGTAATGGGGTGGAGGATGGTGTTCAGCAAAGGTCTTGTGATTCCTAAGCAACATAGAAAAGGAGAACAGCTATTACCGCAGGGTAGAACCTTGCAGGGAGTCTGGAGTCCTGCCCTGGCAACACCAGGCTCCGCAACTCTATTCTCTTTGTGGCTTTCAAAAGACTTGATCTTTCTAATGTTACACGCCGAAATCCAACTTAATAGACACTCTATTTCTGGAGAACTTTGTAGGCCGAATTATGGAAAATTCTTGTGGTTGTTGTCATGGTTTTTTTGATGAAGGAGCAAAGCTCAGAATAAATTTTTTTCTAATTTGCATAATGTTTGAATATTCAGTGACAGTGATGCCGGAACTGAATCTTCTTTATGCTATCAGGAAAAGAAGCATTCTTTTCAGCAGCTGGATGTTGTCTTGCGGGGGTGGGGGGGTGGGGGGGGGGGACTGAAGCTACTGCGGAGCTTTGCTTATGTGCTTCGCATGGGCCTGGATTACTGATGCTGAGGTTTCATGGGTGAGACAATCAAAATTAGTATTTTACAGTTGGGACAGTTGGCAGTTATTTCACCTTTGATATGATTTGAGAAGGAGTACAAAGTTTTCTTCAAATGCCTCACTTGTAGGACCCATCAAAATGGAATGATTTCTTAGAGCTAAGAGCTTAGCTGCCCTTATTTCGAGAGAAGTAGCTTGTCTGAGAAGCCTATTAGTTGCCACCACATCACCAATAGCCACTGAGTAGGAATGTGCAGGAGTGACACTAAAGAAACTATCTATGGTGGTGAGAACAATGGCAGGTTGGGATACAGAGTAGAAAAGTCTAGAACACATGGCAAATGGACTTAGAATGAGTCAGGCTTAACTCAGTTAAGTTCCTGCTTTGACAGAAGTCATTGGACATTTGTCATAGGGAAAGTCCCAAATGTTTCTCGCAAAGCATCACGCACATCAAATATTTAGCCCCAAGAGTTGAGGGAGGGAGCTCTCCTTTATAATCATCCCCCTACCTAACTTAACTTTCCTATTTGTTAAGACAATTCAACTTTCAACCGCCTACTTGGCTTCACAATAACTGTGTATGTGAACGTTCATAGAATTTTAGAAGGTAGAGGATTTGAGAGTTTCGTCTTTCTATTTCTGCCTCACACATTTCAGACAGTAACTGAGATGCATAGCAATCGAGGACTTTTCCTTCTTTAGTAATGCTAGCAGCGCCCATCATTTTCTGCTGTACGCTTGGCAAAATTTCCCCTCTAGTTTGCTGCATAAGTGCGTTCTTTAATACAATCCAGCCAACAAAAGGTAAGCACTCAGGCATTTCTGAGCAGATAATCCATGACAACTGTCCAGGTAGGATGTTTGTAGACACCGCCATACATTCTAAAATGCTAAGGCATGGATCTCTACTGAAATAGTGTTTTCTCAGGCCTGTTCTTACGTATTATGAATCTGAATTTCCAGTCTTGGAATGTTAGAGAGACTTGACAAAGTGAGAGAATGATACTACCCATACAAAGTAATTAAGCAATGTACTCTCAGGGATTCATGACTTCCAGATAACATTCAAACTGTGCTTTCCTACTATCCTGAGTTTCTGCTCACAGCCTTTTATCACAACTGTAATGGAAGCAATTGTTTGAGTTTTGTCTGATTAATATGTTGCCTGCATTTTGCCTTCATCTTCTTTTTCATGTCCCTTTAGTACAGGGTGCATGTTTGACTTGATCTGTTGGTGTCTCCTTAGGGAAGAGACATGACTCCAGATGCTCAGAGAGAGGAACAGCTGATGTCAGTTTTAAGGATTACTGAGTTTAGCATCCAGGAAGCCTTCCCAGAGGTTCTTCAGTGGAGGGAAAGTCCAAAGATTGCTTTGGCTGAATCATGCCCTCCCCTGTCTACACCACAAGATTGTAATGACACATCTTTTTATCTGGGAATCCCCAAACTGTTAGAATCAGGAAACAGCAGATGCCTCATTTCCCAGTGTGACTTGGACAGACAGTTAATACAATCTGGCTTGATCAGTTCTTATGTGTGGCCCAGATTATATTTACCACACAACCATATTCTGTTCCATGATCTTGGCATAAGGTCAGACTGGACTATCTAGCATCCCAAATGCTAGTTACTACTGTTAATTACACATTTTGATGGGAGTGCCTTACACCGAAACGTCTTACTTTCTTCAACGTTTTTCTTTATTTTTTTTTTTTTAAATCTTAGTTTTTCATTATTACTTCCAGTTTACATGGGACTAAAAAGAATTCAAAAGTGACGGTCACTTTTCTCCTCTGATCGTGTGCATATCCACTTTCATAAGTTGGGCTTTATGGGCTGGAAATGTTCTTTACAAAAGCCAAAGATAATCTCATGAAAACCCTAGTGGTGATGTGTGTAACATCCTTTTGAATTGTTGATCATGGTACTTCAGGTGATTCCAAATATGATATAGGCAACCATCCTTGGTTGTCTTTCAGAGTTTGAAGGTAAGTTCCTATTGTGGGAGACACTGCATAATTCTGACTTAACAGTTGGAAAATTTGAGCTGGATCCAACTTGAAAAAACCTCTGTCCTGTGGTCTATCATTCATAGTATCAGTATTATACAACCTGACAAGAAAGAGAAGCCATCAATAGTTCTATCCAGATGTGATGTCTATGAAGCACCTCACTGACCAATATGGCCATATTGCAATTGTGGCACACATATCTTGGCTCTAACCTATGCTGTCCAATTGTACTTACTTAAGTACACTCAACAAGAGGGAGTTAATAACTAGTCTACTGTATGTAGTCGATGAAGTCATGGATTTAGAGGAAAACCTATTACTACCACTTTACTACATCAGCATCATTCCTAACTGTATTCTAAAATTTATTCTTACACTTCCAGATAAATGTAGCTCTCACATTCATTAAAGAAACTTCTCTTTATTAGATTTGACCATCATTGAAATCCACAACTGGCCATAGCTCATATATCATCTAATTGCAGGAACCCCAGCCCAAATGGATATATCAACAACACAATTCCTGCACCTATATTTTATAGAATCTTGGGAAAGAGGACATGGAATGATTGTAAAACCTATAGGACAAGGAAGTCAGGAAGTTGGCTGTGAGGTTGTGACTTCTTGGAATGATAGGAAAGCTACACCCCTGATGCCTCAACAGCATGGCTGCTTAAGTAAGACTTAAGTCATGACAATACTAACAGGTAATGTAACATGAAAAGGGGAAATCTTTGTGGATCACAAAGATTTGATGAACTACTGAAAACGATTGATTGTTGAGCAGGGGAGAATTAGTCTCTCTTAGGGATCAGCTCCCTTCGTGACAGTTGAAAGTGGTCAGCCCTGAGAACATACACGCAAGCCACACAATGTGGCTCAGCAGGTTGCATTTATATATTTATGAGTATATGCAATAGTAATAATAATAATCAAATAATGAAGAAGAGGTCATCAATTTGAGAGTAAATGGGGTACATAAGAAGCGATAGAGGAGGGGTTAGAATAAAACAGGAGTGGGGAAGTATGCTTAGCTTTTAATTAAAGTAAAAATTGTAAATACAATATTCTTTCAAAGTAAAATGAATTTTCTTTTCTCTGAAAACAAAACAAAAAGAACATAAATTTGGGTGCATAGAGAAGGCAGTAGGTCCTGGAGGACTTTGGGGGAAAGGGTTCAATGTGATCAATATAATATAACTCAAAGAACTCATTTGTAAAAAGAAAGGGCAAAGAACAGAATTCAAAATAATGAAACAGCCAGAACTGTACTGAGGGATCAGGGTTCTATGGACACTGGGAGGGACTGGAAAGACATCATTCAGGGATAAAGAGGCTTTTATTTTATTTTATTTTATTTTATTTATTTATTTATTTATAATATTTTTTATTACATATTTTCCTCAATTACATTTCCAATGCTATCCCAAAAGTCCCCCATACCCTCCCCCCCACTTCCCTACCCACCCATTCCCATTTTTTTGGTCCTGGCGTTCCCTTGTACTAGGGCATATACAGTTTGCGTGTCCAATGGGCCTAAAGAGGCTTTTATAATGATCTCTCTGCTGCTCCTTGTACAGAAAGCAGGCAGCTTGGAGGAACATTTCTTCACTGTTTTTGGTGAACTGTGAGAAGAGTGAACACCCTTACCCAGCTGTGCTAAGAATGGAGTTTTAAGAGATCCAAGCACCAGCCTTGCCATTGAGTTGAGTTTTTTGTTGTTGTTTGTTTGTTTGTTTAAGTCTCATTCTGAAGTGATTACAGAAGCCTTGGCCACCTTGGGATATTAGATACTTTGTTCAATTGAGAAGACTCTAAGCTCTGTTTTTAAACTAACATTTAAAGTCTCGAATAGTTTTGTGAGATCCAAGGATCTTTTCTGAGGATAGACTGTCAAGTTAGACAACAAGGACAGAAATCACCCAGTGAATAATTCTGTGGTCATAGCAGGTGATGTTGACTCATTTTAACAAGGCAAATGGTATTTTTCCATATGAATTTTGCACTGGAACCCCTGGAGATTCATATTTTCATCAAAATGACACTATCAGAGGCTGACTCTGGTCCACACACTTTTATCTGTCTCCTATGTACTCTGTGTACTGCAGTCTTATTTATACTGGGTCTCCTGGAATTAGATATTCAGGTAACACACCTGGTTTGGTTTCCTGAAATTCTAGTCTACTTTGGACAAGTGTTTAATTATATCAAATGTGGTTAAGATAATTAAATTGTGATTTATTTTTTTTTAGAATACAAAAAAATAAAAGCCCTAGGAATCTCTTGTATGAATAAGTTAATATTTAAAGTCATTTGAGAATGTTGAAGGACCTTCAGATGTGCACAGTAGATTCCAAATTCTAGTGCAGGTGTTCGACCTTCTTTGAGATTCATTTTAATCTCTCTCTCTCTCTCTCTCTCTCTCTCTCTCTCTCCATCTCTCTCCCTCCCCATCTCTCTCCCTCTCCCTTTCTCTTGCCCCCTCCCTCCTTCCCTCCCTTTCTCCCTCTCTCCCTCCTTCCCCTTCTTCCCTTTTCTTCCCCTCTTGCCCCCCTCCTCCCTCTCTCTTTCCCTTCCCTCTATGCCCCTCTCTCTTTCTTTCCTCCCTTTTGTTTTCTCTGTCTCTTAGAGAGCAGAGTCAGTGAACATTGTCTGACAGTGAAAAACAACCATACTCAACATGCTTCAAAAAAGAACAAGATGCTTTTATTGTTTTTCCCCAGTGAAAGAACCACAATCCTTTGGCCACGGTCAGCGCTGTCTTTTCGTGTTTCCCCTATGTTCACACTTCAGGCACCTTTGAAAGCTTGTGTGGACACCACCTTTTTCCTGTTATTGTGTTTCTTATTATAGGCTGCCCTCTTCCAGCTCTTATCTTTCCATCACCATTTTAGCCAGTTTCGTTGAGAGGACTTAGCCAGAGGCAGAGAAAACTGAATGGATGGCTCCTCTCTGCAAAAGAACCCCAGGGCAGTCTATTAAAATGAGGGGGGGGAGTGCCCTCCCGCCATGCTCACCACTGTGCTTGTGGCTCTGTTGTTGCTGTTTTCCCCTACAAGTCACAATGAAACTTTGTAAATTCTCAGGCTTTTAGTTTTCCCTCCCACCTCTTTTTCTCTTCTAACCTAAGGGCAATCCTGGATTTTGTTGACATGTCTCTTTTACATTATTTTTGGCTAAAACAAGAAACAAATTATGTTGAAAAATATTGTGAGAACATGTCTCCTTCTAAGATTTCTAGCCCAATATTGTAAACTCCAGAGGTTGGGATTGTTGAGATAATACTTAAGAAAGCATCCAGGGCTTTGCTGATCCTCTTAATCAAATCCCAGTGCCCAGCTGCTAGAGACCCTCTTATCTAGAACTGGATGTTTATGCAGGACAGAGTGACTTGAAGGAGAACCCTGTGAGCTACTACCTAAGTGAGCAGGGAGCCCCAAGCCCTGGGAGTAGACAAACAGCCAAACAGCATGGCTGAGGAAATGGAGCTCATATGCATTTTCCCCTTACCAAGTGTTATTTTGCAGAATACTGTCTCAAGCATGATTATAAAATATAATGTCAGATTTTCCTTTAGAGAGGGTATATATTTTAATCAGAACTCCATTCAAATTAATTTTAAATAATCATGTTTTACAGGTGAAAGCTGTTTTAAGGGATTTTTTTTTAAATTCTTAGCTCATGAACATTATCAACAACATAATAAATCCCCCCTCCTCTCTCTGTTTCTCCCTTGCCTTCCCCCTTTCTCTCCCTCCCTCTCACTGTAAGATGTGGTCCAATGTAGCCCAAGCTTGGCTGGAATCATACTGCTGAGGCCATCCTTAAAACTTTTGCTCCTTGTTGTTTCCATATCTCACATGTCAGGGTTAAAGGCAGTCCTCTGAATTAGATGCAACGATAAACATTTATAATCATGAAAATAAAAGAAAACACTCCTGACTACTATATAATTAAGGAAAAAGGTAAACACATATTTTCACCTTAAATGTACTGCAAGTTTTAACACAAGGGCATCATTCATCAGAGACCCATGGGGTTAGTCAATGTTTAATACCATCAATAACACTTTAGGCAAATTATGACATGGTTGTAAGATGTGTACCAAATCCTGAATGAAGAGGTGATTTCCCTCAACCATAATACAAGGGTCAAGGTAGAAGTAAGGGATTTTAGGACATAGCTCATGGAGTATATGAAAAGTTAGAAAATTGAATTATACCATTTTCTATACATTCATACAGTGAAGTTCCTGTTGCTTGCTATTCCATATACCATAAATGCAGAACTGTAGCTTATGTTTTCAACTTTGGAATATGATATATTTCTCTAGAGAATAAATATATTAAAACATGTGAAACACATAGGACAGTTCAAACATTTCTCAGAAAACTCAAGATAATATATATTACCATTATATTTAGCATTATTTCCATGTCTGTCCAAACTCACTGATAATGCCAAATCCCAAGAAAAAGAGAAGTTGATCAACTCATTAATTTATGTACAAATATTTATTAAGAACTCACTATGTATAGAAGATAAGAGAACTAAAAACAAGAAGGTCAAATACCTCTGAGGGCCTTAAAGTGTCAGTTTGATATAATAGAAAAGCAAATATATTTCCCCACAACAAAACAAATGATTTAAATCTGTCGAATGAGCATGAGAATGCTTAGGGCTGGAGCAGAAGACAAGCTGTCAATGCTGATGTCCCCATGAAAGTAATGTTCAAAATCAACAGAGTTAGTCCAAGAATTCCTTGGCTTGTGAACATCATTAACAACAAAACAAATCTGACACTTCATAAGTCAATGATAATAAGACTGAAATTTTCATCTCTTTGTTTTAATTTCCTTGAGGTCCATATTTGAACTGTTCAACACTACCATTGATGACAATGTCATCTTTCATGATGGTGTCAGCCTTGACATCAAATTGACTCAGCATTTCTCTGCTTGCCTTTAAAAGAGGTGTAGAAATTAGTGTGCCATGGTGAGTCTGGAAATACCCCTCCATCTGTCCCAAGTGTGGATATGGCTAACAGTAATAAATGCAAGTCTTCAAGCAGCATTAGTCTAGGTACTTTTCTGATTTTTCTGAAGGCAATGCATTGATTGCTGAAGTTTCTACAAACACTAACATTGTTTCTTTATATTACAGGGCAAGAAGCTGGTCACTCTATATAAATTGATCTCAAGCTATCTGTGTAATATTACCACACTTGTTCACACCTTATTTGTCCATTCTTCATCCAAATCAATCCAATGGATCCTTCTTGCAGGCACAACCACCCTGTATTCAACTCCTCTCAGGCTTATGAAATCTCATCATACACACACACACACACACACACACACACACACACACACAACTCTTGTGAGGCATACATTGTCTTTCACAGTTAACATTCTGTGATTTATGGTAGATAAAGAAATTGTGACTTTTGTAAGAATAGAGCTTCTTTACATCTGATATTTCATAAATCAGCTGGTAACTTCACAAATCAAATGACCCTCCCTGAAAAACATGATTGAAATATACATGTAATTTTATGTTTTTCCCACTTATCATAGTGTTTCTAATAATTAAAACGAGTAATACTTCTAGATTCTTTTTTTCCTATTCTCTTCACTTTTCTATCAAAGATTTCCAGGGGAAAAATAAAAGTAGGCAATTGCTGTGGACCGAAGTTTACTGAAGAAATTCATATGAGAGGCTGTCATCTTCATAGCCTGTATGAGAGGTTGTGGTTGATGGACTGATCTTGAATTTTCTTTATTAGATGTAGTGCAAGCTGTCTTGGGCTACTTGGCTTGCATACCATAGATTTAAAGTAAACTTAACAACACATCTCAAATTCTGTGTTAAAGACACTATTTTACCTTCTTTTCCCACTGCTATAGTTAGTCACAAAGATTTTTTTTTAATATTGGTTATTTTATTTATTTACATTGCAAATGTTATCCCTTCCCTGGTTTCCCCTCCACAAACTGCCTATCCTCTCCACCTCCCCTGATTCTATGACAGTGCTCACCAACCCTTCCTGCCTCACTGCCCTAGTGCTCTAGCATCCCCCTACACTGGGGCATCAAGCCGCACAGGACCAAGGGGCTCCCTTAGTTACATGATCTTTAAAGAAACATTTTATGTGATTGCTAATGGATAAGAACACATGCTGTCAAGCTTGATATACTGAGTCTGATCCCTGGAAACCACATAGAGAACTTACAGTGTCCTTCAGTCTAGATGAGAGTACCAAATCATGCATGTACTACTCTCAACAAACAAAACAACAAATAAAAGAAATATTTTGTTTCAGACCTTAAGAATAATGCCTTGAAATGATGTTTGCATTAAAGGAATATTTTGTCTTGAAATGGTTGCTACTTTTTCAACCTTTGTACTGAACAGGTGAATTGAAGATACTTGAAATAGGATGTAAATCCACATTCTTTCCCCCTTTACTTTCACACAAGAGTAGAAGACTAAAACCCTGCCAATCTTACTAGTGAGCTGTGTTCAGCAGTAGCGCCCATCACACCCGACTTCTCCTCCCTTTGCTCCTCAGCATCTAAAATTTCTTTTCTTTTCTTTATACCTAATTTTAGGGAGCTGGTTTGGATTACAGTCACGTAGAAGCTGAACCATCTCCAACATCTACATCAGAATGTAACTGTAGCTTGAACTAAAGGTCATTGGTGGGGCAACAAGTTTCTATTGCTTATTCTGGCTCCCCCCACCCCTTTTTTTGGTCCTGGAGATCATTTAGAAGAACCACTACTGATTTATCTGTTCTAAGCT
Organism: Mus musculus; assembly: GCF_000001635.26. Classification (NCBI taxonomy): domain Eukaryota; kingdom Metazoa; phylum Chordata; class Mammalia; order Rodentia; family Muridae; genus Mus; species Mus musculus. The sequence goes on along the minus strand of NC_000074.6, from coordinate 54,442,621 downwards.
GTGGTTGTTGATGTACAAGTGATTTCTTGTTGATTAGCACTTCCCTTCATGAAGTATCCAAGTGTCATGTAAAACAAAATGGACTTTGCACATGATGGATTGGACTGGACACTCCACTGGGGCATCACTGAGCCAAGACCACAGTGCTTTGGCTCCAAGTTGCTCATGGAAACTTTTAATTGGCTCTTTCATAGCCCTTGCCAATTGTTCTCAAGATGAGCCCTTGAAATAGAACTAAGATGGGCTTATGAATTTCTAATGCTGAAATTTGTTTAAATCAATGAGCCATCTCTCCAGCCCTAGACTTCCCGTTTTTCTAGTTGCATATTACTGTCTGTGGCTGTTTGTCAATGTAGTTATTTATTTAGATTTGGCCTCACATTGTTACGTATATAATTGCATCACATAGTTTTTAAATTTTGGCCCTTTGATGCCTTTTGCCTTTTTAATGCCTTTCTTTTTTAAATAAATCAAATCTCCACACATGAGTGTGTCTTTGCTGTTTATTACCAGTATCTTGCAAGTCATTCATACAGACATATGCCCTATTATTTCTTTGATTAATATTAATATTAGTCCTACAAAATTATTCTGTTGTCTTTATTTTTAAAAATGTATTTCAAAAATCCTGAGCTTGCTATTTGCCTAACATTACATTGTAATTCTAGAATTATATATATATATATATATATATATATATGTATATATAGGCATTTAAGATTTTTACTCATGAATATAATCTTTTGAGTTATTCATACTCTTCTTTCTCCATACGTTCAATACTCTCCATCTCATTCTTAGACACTTACATTATATTTTTATGTCTCTCCTTGCAATTCACTATGTCTAGGTCCTCAACTTCTACCACATTGAAATCCAGTCTCCAATGTATTCGTGTGAAAGGCAGAATTTTCAAAGGTGAGTAGCTAATGAGGGAAGAGACTTTGTGAGTAGGATCAACAACCTCATAAAGAGAACTGGTGAGCGTCTTCATCCTATCTGCAAAGGAAGGATGTCACTGAAGCATCAGACTACTACAAAACGCTGATTCTACACACAGTATGGATCTCAAACACTCTAGTCTCCAGAACTTTCTTCAGTACATTTTTATTATGTATGAAATAACCTTGAGTACTGGATATTTTTATGCTAATATAAACAAGCTAGAGTCGTTTGAAAAGAGAAAATCTCTATTGAGAAAATGCCCCACCAGATTGACATGTAGACAAGGCTGTGGTACACTTTCCTGTTTGATGATTCATATGTGTGAGCCCATCCCACAGGGCGTAGTGCCAACCCTGGGCAAATAGTCTTGGATGCTATAAGAAAGTGGGCTGAGGAAACTACTTAAAGGAAGACAATGAGCAGCACTCCTCCGTGGCTCCTGCATCAACTTCTGCCTCCAGCTTCCCATTCTGACTTCCTTGGATAATGGATTATGAACTGTAAAATGAAATAAATCTTTCCTCTCCAAGTTGTTTTTGGTCATGGTATTTTATCACAGACGTTGAAATTGTCAGACACCTTTGATTAGACACTTATGATAGCAGCCTGAAAGTGTGAGTATAATATTCTATGGGATTTTGTCATGTTTTAAAAACAAGTTTCTATAAATTGGCATTAAACTGTTCTTTTCTACAAAAATATTTCATTCTCATGATTTCTAGTTCATTATGTAACTTTCCAAGTCAATTCTTTTGACTTTTTTTTTCTGGCAGAAAATAATGAAAAATAAAAATAATGATACTATTTATGTTTTTCTTGAAATATTGCTATGATTTTTCATATTTCAGTTTTGCATTGGCTGGCATATGTGAAGTACTTAAAGAGTGGTCACAATTATGATCTTTACAGTTCTCAGACTTTATTGGCATCATGTCTAGGATTTCATTGTTGGGAAATATCATCCTTTTGTTCTGAGATACTTGTTTATCCTGTCGAGGGTTTTTGTTGTCGTTGTTTGTTTTTTGTTTTGGTCTGTATTCAACATAGAAAACTCATTGAGGTATACACAATCATGGAAAATATTTAGGAATTGGCACTATTTATTATAAAATGTGATTGTTAGGATGAAAATATGTTACTTTCTTACTCTCTGGTCTTCTCTCCAGTTCTACCACATCCATACATGAATATTCATATTATTTGTAAAACTAAAAAGAAAAAAAACTGTATTCTGTTTTTGACCAATGCTTTGGAAAACATAACTCGGAAGGCAAGCTGTGTGAGACCCAGAATTCTGTAGAAATAGGACATTGTAATAAGAGTTGATTGCTAGATCATAAAATTAGTCTACTGATTTGCTATCTCGGTATGAACAATCTTTATCCTAATGGGACTTCTGGACTACAAGGCTCTGGGAGCAGATGGTTCTTTCATGTAGCTCCCTCTCAGTCTAAACACTGTCCACATGGATTACTGCTCCTACATAGTTGATTCCTTTAAATAAATGTCTTCTTGTTGACTTTTGATGTTGATTATTTGAAAATCAACTTTCAAGTTTAATTTTGTCTAAATAAACTCTCTGGAAACTTCACTATCGAAAAGTAATAACACATGATATTAATAAACAAGCGGATTTAAGTTCTTAAAGAAATGTTCTCTGCACGTGGTAAATATAACCAGAACTGAACTCACATCTTCACAGTGACATTTGTTAGTGTTTAAATACAGGGAGAATTACTTAAGCGCTCCGTGTTTCAATTTACCTATTTGTAAAAGTATGCTAATAGTGGCAACCTAAACACATGCAGCAAAGTTTAAATGAGATTCAGTACATAAAATATGTAGTTTAGTGTTTAGTGTATGGTCACCAAAGTTTTAACGCATATTGAGTTGGGGATGCAGTTCATTTGGGAGAGCCTTTGCTTAGCATGCATGAAGCCCTGGATTTGATCCCAAGCAACACATAAAGCTAGGCATAACAATGCAGGTCTGTTATCTTAGCCATCAGGAGACTTAGAATCAGGAACTTCAAGATTATCTTGCAACAGTGTTGAAGGCAAACTTGTATTACATGACATCCTATATCAATAGATTAATACATACTATTGTATGGACTATTAATGTGGTTGCTGGATCTTTTCTTTTTATCTTTTGCATAGTGCTGAGTGATAAGCAAGAAGACATGACTGGAGTAGAATAAAAAGCTATGAATTCTAAGAGTTCTAAGGATTTGATGAAGAATACATGGGAACACAGTAGAACTATATAGAGAGCCAGTGAGTTCCTACACTTGAAGTAAGAAGTTAATGTCCAAACTTTCCATTCTACACTTCCCTATATTTCTCTTTTCCTCACTGTTGATGGTTTTGAGGTGGCTGCAGGCTTCCTTTTCTATACCTTTGATATTTGTAAAGAATTTGAAATCCTCTCTGTTATTAATTTTCAAAAGTTATATCAAAATGTTTCACACATATAAAAAATAAACTAAGGTTTTCAACAACACCTGAGGGGATTCACAGGCTGTGGCTTTACAGAGATGCAGGGTTCTGCTTAGCTTAAGAACAACTTCATTATTTGTGCCTTTTGTCAAATGCACTTAAAAAAAATCAGACTCATGCAATAGCTTGTACCCACTACCTCACCATTAACAGCTTTGATCCTTATAAACCAAATTTCATAATTATTTATTTATAAAGGTTGCTAATATTTTTCTTTATTATACTTTAAGATGTTCAAAGCCTAGAAAGTTTGACATATTCTGGTTCTTCTTTATTTTCAGGAATTGCAATTGAACCGTCATAGAACAATGATTCATAGCCATTTTCCATTATATCTTATCAAAATGTATCTCAATATTAACTATCATTGAGCATAAACACAAATGTACATGAATGGAAATAGATCTGAAACTATCATTTTTTTCCCTTGTGCCCACGTGCTCCAGACTCTTCCCCACTTTTGTTTCTATCATTTTCAGTGTATCTGGTTTTATGTGGAGGTACTTGACCTACTTGGACTTGAGCTTTGTACAAGGAGATAAGAATGGATCAATTTGCATTCTTCTACATGCTAACTACCAGTTGAGCCAGCACCATTTCTTGAAAATGCTGCCTTTTTTACACTGGATGGTTTTAGCTCCTTTGTCAACGATCTAGTCACCATAGGTGTGTGGGTTCATTTCTGGGTCTTCAATTCTATTCCATTGATCTACCTGCATGTCACTATTATAATACCATGCATTTTTATCACAATTGCTCTGTAGTACAGCTTGAGGTCAGGGATGGTGATTCCACCAGAGGTTCTTTTATTGTTGAGAATAGTTTTTGTTATCCTAGGTTTTTTGTTATTCCAGAAGAATTTGCAAATTGTTCTTTTTAACTCTGTGAAGAATTGAGTTAGAATTTTGATGGGGATTGCATTGAATCTGTATATTGCTTTCAGCAAGATGATAATTTTTACTATATTAATCCTACTGTCTCCTGAGAAGCTCTGCCAATACCTGATAAATACAGAAGTGGATACTCACAGCCATCCATTGAACTGAGTACAAGGTACCCAATGAAGGAGCTAGAGAAAGGTCCCAAGGAGTTATGGGGGCTTACAGCCCCGTAGGGGTAACAACAATATGAGCTAACCAGTACCCTCAAAGCCCCCAGAGACTAAATCACCAACTAAAGAATACAGATGGTGAGACTCATGGCTTCAGGTGCATATGTAGCAGAGGATGGCCTAGTTGGACATTAATTGGAGAAGAGGCCCTTGGTCCTGTGAAGGCTCTATTCCCCAATGTAGTGGAATGCCAGGGCCAGGAAGCAGGAGTGGGTGAGTTGGTGAGCAGGGGAAGGGAGGGAGAGATAGTTGGTTTTTGGAGGGGAGATCAGGAAAGGGTATAATATTTGAAATGTAAATAAAGAAAATATCTAAATAATAATAATAATGATAGAGAATTAGCTTTACCGAATTAACTGTCCCTTCTTCTCATAACATGGTATAGACTCTTCACTTGCTTCTTTCTGTCTTTCCTAGTATCTTTCTGCTCAAGAAAATAATGAGCTTAGATAAGTTATAAACTGTAATAAAAGAATATAAATCTTTCATGGAATGATTTACTTTATAGCACTACCTCATCCAGCTCCACACTTCATCCGTATGACTTCCTTCCATTTGTGACTCATATTATTTTTATACAATTCCATGGAGATTGGATACATGAATCAGACAGCTTATGACTTAGAATATGTTCCTTTTGGAAGAACCTGTACAAAAATATGTAAATATCTCTGCATTCATGGTTCATTAGTGTTCTGATTCATTTAGGTGCTAAAGTTTTATTCCACATGAGATATCTCTAAGTTATCCGTTCCAAGTTTTAATTTTGATTTGTCCTTTCTGCCAAGTTTAACCGAAAACAGAAAGGAATGTGTTGTAAATTCTACTGAACCTGTTAGCAAAGGAGAGGCCAGGAGAGTCACCCCCCTGTCTTAGTCCCTTTGACAAACAGGTAGGTTAGCTCATATTATACATGGCTTATGTGCTAAATGCTGGATTTCCTTTTGATTAAAAGAAAACAGCAGGAGTCTTGAGCTGAAAGTCCCGAGAGAATTGTCATTTCTAGCCTTTTAATAGAAGTAAGTAGAGATGTGCTCTTCCAGATATTCAAAGGAAACTGCTACTCATGGAACTTACTCATCTGTTGAAACACACAGCTAAAACTTTACTCAAAAATGCAGTGAAGCTGGGTGAACTTTTATGTGTTGGGACATCTACATGTTTGGGGTTACAGTGAGCTTCACAGAGACCCAGGATCCTTCACATAACATGGAAAAGGCTGTCAAACACCCCTGAACACCACAAGAACTGCATGGAAGATAAAGACATGGAGTCTGAGAAGGAGATAGTACCAGTACCTATAAGTGAATGTGGCAATCAGAAATCGGCAGATAATTTAAGGAGATATGAGACAGTGTTGCCATCAGAGAGACTGGAGTGCAGGTCTCAGTGGAACCAGTGTTATCACAAGTCAGTCCCCTTGCCTTTGATGGCAGGCAACTCAGGAACTCAGACTATACCCAAGGAGGAAAGAAACAGAAGCAGAGTATGGTAAGCACTATGAAGTGACTCTGGCATATTGAATTGGAGTTGATAGAATTACTTCATAAAGACAATAGGAAGTTACTTGAAAGATAATAGAAATTTATCACGAATTGGTAGAGACATATGACCTCTGTTTAAGGACAGAGAAATATATGTTCATCTCTAACACATGGTGATGTGATCACATAAGTTGCCAGTGTAATGCTTCTGAAACAAAATTGAATATAAAAACTGCTTTCTTTATCTATTTCATGTAATTTGTGGGAATCATACCCTTTGTTAATCTAAGTGTATCACAGTCCACGAATTCCATGAAAAATAAGTTATCCTATATTTTTAAGGGGAAAAACACAGGATCTATAACACACATCCTCTTCTGTTCGTTTACTTATCCTGCTCTCTTTTCTTTAGCTTTACATGAAAGCAAAATAAGACTAGATATCAAATCAATATCATGACTGTGTTAGAATTTGCTTTCAAGCTATTATTCTGAGTTTCATTAGTGATATTATTATAATGGTCAGGTTTACAGAAAGGTAACATTATTCTTTAAAGTATCACCAAAATGTGTGTGTAAATCCTTTGTCCACTAGTGAGAATCCTTTCATGTTCCTGGTTTTGAAAAGCCTTGCACTGTGAATGGATAGTCAATCAACTCCCAGTGGCACTGAGACCTTCAGATTGCTGTATCCATGACAACGTGCCAAAAATGGTGACACGAATTAGTCCATTTGTGTGGAATTCTCAGTGAGAGTCGACTTTCATCTTTCAAAAACTACTGTTATGAAGTCTGCTGATAATGTAAAATACTGAGCAGCGACAAAACAGTGATGCACTATCCACAGGACCTTCTACATGGAAATGCTGGGACTTTTTTTCCTTCGTATCTGTAAAAGATGGCAGACAACTGTTGGGAATTTGATATGGCCCCCATTATGTTCCCAAAGTAATAATAATAATAATTAATATTAATAATAATAAAGCGACATTAATTTAGTGCTCATATCTAGTTTCTGTTTTTCAACTTTCTATAACTAATACCATCTAATCAGTACTTAAAATGGGTGTAGAGATTTACAAAGGGGTAACATGTAGGAAAATTTTATTTATTTGCTAACACTATTTCTGTAACATATAAGTAATGGGTAGCAGTTGAGATATCACAAACATTAAACTTATAATTCATTATTACTTTTGTCTATTATATGAACAGATTAATTCAAGTGCATGTGTTTTAGGAAGTTACTATTTTTTTCACTACTGTCCTAGTTTGCTTTTTATAGCTCTGATAAGACACTGACAAAATCAACTGAAGGAGGAGGAAATACTTAGTTCATCTTATAGCTTATTGTTCATCCTGAAGTGAAGTCAGGGTAGGAACTGAAGACCAGGACTAAGACAGAAATCATAGCAGGGCTTGTGTCCCATGGCCTACTGAGCTTGACTTCTTATATAACCTCATTCCACCTGGCCAGGGTGCCACTTCTCAGTGAGCTGGGACCACCCCTATCAATTATTAATCATGAAAATGTCCTATACACTTGCTTACAGGCCAATCTGATAAAGGCAACTATTCTTCCCAGATAGGTCTAATTTTGTGTCAAGTTTCAAAAAAAAAAAAAAAAAAGCAGTGCAATTGCTGAATGTGTTTTTTTTTTTTAACATTAATTCTTCATCTAGACATTTCTGCTTTTCAATGACTATGCATATTTTAAAATCTATGTTTTTTTTGTGCAATAAGATGATGTCATTAAAGCGCAATTGTCATTTTGGAGATTGCTGGTCACTCACACCATCACACTTCCAACCTAGTTAGGGTCCTATCCCCATTCTTGGTTGTTTGTTAGATACTGCAGCTTGTGTAACAGCCTACCATGGGGAGTGCTCCAGATTCCTACCAATTTGTTCCATCTTCATAATGCTAGGCCCAGTTCAGGTATCTAAGCATGCATACCAGCTCTCAAAGACCCAGTCTTGAGTCACATCTTTGTCTTAGGGTTTCACTGCTGTGAATAGACACCATGACCAAAGCAACTCATAAAAACATTTAATGGGGCTGGCTTACAGGTTAAGAGGTTCAGTCCAGTATCATCAAGTTAAGTACCTGACTGCATCCAGGCAGGCATGGTGCAGGCAGAGCTGAGAGTTCTATGTCTTCATCTGAAGGCTACTATGAGGAGACTGGCTTCCAGGCAGCTAGGACAAGGCTCTTAAAGCCCACACCCACAGCAACACACCTACTCCAACAAGGCTGTCACACCTATATATAGTGCTACTCCCTGGGCCAAGCATATACAAAGCAGCATAATCCTCATATTTTCTTGGTTTTATTTAATTGGAATCATCACTGTCTTTCCAATGAAACATAAAAATTAAAAAAAAAAATCCCAACTACCTGACGGATCGACTGACCAACTTGCCACATCTGGTTGGAAATCAATTGAACTTGGATAACAACAGAAGACCAAAATTACCCTCAGCTTTCTCAAGCTAAAACTTCAAACTAGACACAACCAACAAAGAAAGGAAATCCACATGTCCAGGTCAAGTCACAAAAAGCAACATGAAAGGTCAAGGTACTACTCACCATCTCACCCCACTAAAACCTCCACTATTCCCACAGGGATGTTCTCAAATGAGAACTACCTAAGTGTACCCTAAGACACAGAATAAAAAACAATTATAAACATGATCAAATAATTTAAGGAGTTTACCAAAGACAGGAACAAGAATCTCAAGAAACTTAGGATAAATACACTTCTGAGTAAAATTGAAGAAAACACTGTAGAGCTGAAAGAAATGATAAAGACAATTCAGGATATGAAAGGTGAATTCAATAAAGAAAGAGAAAAGCTGAAAGAACTCAACCTGAAAATGAAAATGGAATTGAAAACTCAACAACCCAATTAAAAAACTTAGGGAAAGCCTTACCAAAAGAATAAATCAAATAAAAGCTTGACTATTGTGATGGATGAAGTAAAAGTGCTAGATCATTTGAGGCAAAATTTTTCAAAATTAACCACATGAAAGAAATATGCATGAACTTTGAGACACAATGAAAAGACAAAAGTCTTCAAATCAGAGAAGACTGTCAGGTCAATAGCGTAGACCGGATCTTCAAAAGGATCATAGAAAAAAACTTTCCCAGACTAAGAGAAGGCATACCCATAAAAATCTAAGAGGCACATATAGCATCAGATAGGAATGGCCAGAAAGAAACTCTCTGTGACATATTATAGTTTAAACACACTAAATACGTAGAACAAAAAGATGATATGGAAAGCCACAAGAAACAAAGCACAGGCCACATATAAAAGAAAACCTATCAGATTATCAGATAACTTCTCAAAGAAATGTTAAAAGCCAGAAGAGTCTGCAGCAACATACTTTAAGTTTTGAAAGACCATAGGTGCTAAACTAGACTTTTTTACCCAGATAAACTATATACAATAGCTGAAGAAAGGAAACAATACCCATGATATAATGTCTAGTCTAAAAGAATCCGTATCCAACAAGACAGCCCTAGAGAAAGTCCTGAAAGCAAGAGACCATGGAAAGGAAACAAAAGAAATGAAAAACAAAATAAAACATCAACAACAAAAACAGGTACAGCAAAGTACACAAGGACTAAAATTTTTCTTTCAACAACCAGGTATAATAATGACATGGGATACAAGTAAACACCAAATACCTTTTCACATATGCTAGCAATAAGCGACTGAAATGCAAAATTTGAAAACTACCTTAGAGTTTAATATAGTGTGAGTCAAACTGAAGTGCTGGGAAGTACATCTGCCAATCTGCATTTCTCCAACCTACATCTTTCAATAATGCCTTTGAGTATCAGTAAACTTAATTCTTCAAACAAAATACACAGTTTAGAGTGTACTAAGGAAAAAAAACCTATCTGTTGTCTACAAGAATCTCATCTTCATGGATAGATACTAACTTAGAGTGATAGTATTCCAAGCAAATAGAACCAGGAATCAAGCAAACATTATTATCTACTATCTGACCATAAGCTTTCAATTAAAATTAGTCAACAAAGAAGTATGTTTCATTCTAACAATGGAAAAATTAACCAGGAAGGCACACACTAGACATTTACACACTAAACTGGCACAGGAGTTTTATAAAAAAACCTAGTATTACAATTCAAGACAGAGGTTAACCTAACACAGTAATAGGTATTCCATACTCACCTTTGTCCAATAGGTCACTTGATTAAAAACTGAAACATAGGAATTAAAATACACCATAGATCAAATGGACCCAACAGAAATCTACACAATATTACATTTAAACACCAAGGAATACACATGGATGTGAGGCTACTTCGCACCAACAGCCATATCCCCAGACAATGACTCTCCTACAGTAGGCATCCATCAGCTGTTAACAGCTCAAGTGTATTCTTTCCTCTCCTTTCATGTTACCACTCTTCTCCTGTCCCCTCTAAATGAATCTTTTTTATTGGCTTGATGACCATAGGTTTCCAGACATGGTTTCCAGTTACCTTTCGTTTTGGCTAAGCAAAGAAACCTACTTTAATTCACAGATGGCATGGTTATCTTCACAGAAAATACAAAAGCACTGACAAGTAAAATTTTTCTTTCAACTACCAGGTATAATAATGACATAGGATACAAGTAAACACCAAATACCTTTCCCCATATGCTAGCAATAAGCGACTGGAATGTAAAACTTGAAAACTACCTTAGACTTTAACATAGCATGAGTCAAACTGAAGTGCTGGGATGTACATCTGCCAATCTGCATTTCTCCACGTAGAAAGGTACAGAACTCTGAGGATGGAAAGTAAAGGTTGTTAAGCAACTTGCTAAAAGTCCCTGCACACAGCTTGAGAAAGGCTGGTTGTTAAGCTGTGACTTCATATGAAACGAGTGAATAAGATCAGTACAGGCTAAACACAATCACAAGCAACTTCACAGATGTTGACAAACAAGCAGAATGATTTCAAAGATTAAGTGAAGGCTGAACATTTCTGCAGTACCCACCATCAATCCAAAGGAAAAAGTCAAAATACTCATATCAATCAATTTTATTCCATGATGTGAAGCACTGGAAAGCAAGAGAGTATAACACCAGTGAAATAATTGACACTTATCAGTGTAAATGGAATCATGTAATCTTTGACAATGTAATGAAGAATATATACTTTGCAACAGAAGGTGCTAGGCAAAAGTGAACATATAACAGATAAAAGAAATGCAGCCAACACAGGCCATGCACATTCTACAAAAAGCAAAAGCACATTGTAGACCATAGTTTAAAAGAAGACCATCCCATTTCTGCAGTCACATATAGGACACATAGGATCCTGGGTTTGTGGTTGATAAATTGACCACAAAGTCATCAACCATGAGAGAAACAAGTGCCTTCTGTTGGATTTTGTTAAGATGAAAAGGAAAAAGAGAAAAAAGTTGTTTCTCTGTGGGAGAAAAATACTAAAACAAAGAAAAGCAAGCCAGAGATTGGGAGAAAATATTTGCGAGATATCTGATTAAAGACTCTCCTCCAAAATAAACAGAGAACTCTTAAAATCTGAACTAAAAGAAAACAAACACTCAATTAAAAAATGGGCAAATCATCTGAACAGACACCTCATGAAAATAGAGATGGAAAATAAACAGGGGAAAAGATGCTAAGAATCCAATCTCAATCAGAGAAGTGCAGATGGAGACAAACAGGGAAACAACACCACATGCCTGTCTCCAGGAAACTGCATCCACTTCTGTTCATTGCTGGTAGCCACGCAAAGTGGTACCAAAGTCTGTGAAGATCAAATGTTATGTTCTACAAAGCTAAACATAGTTTTATCATGTATCCAGAAATCATTCCTTGGTGCTTGGTCAACAGATGTCAAAATGTGTGTTTTCACAAAAGTTTGTATGAACACAGTTGTACATAGCTTAATTCATAGTTGTTAAAACTGGAAGATTCAATATATTCATTGTGAGGCAAATGGAAAGGCTGGGCAAGGGTGGCTGCCTATGTAACGCCAGGATCTGAGAGGTCATCCTAAGTTCTAGGCCAGCCTGAGATGCATTGTGAGTTTTTAAGATAGACTTTGGCACCTAGTAAAATTCTGTCTAAAACCAAACAATTACACAGACACACTAACAAAGAAAACTGACTATGTTTTGAAGCTGTTAAGCTATGGAAAGGTAGGGCTAAGTCTTAACTTCATAGTGTCAGTAAAAGAAGCCAATCTGAAAAGCTATCTAATATAACTCTGATTGTGGGGCATTTTTTAAAGAGCAAAATTATTGAGACAGTTAAAAAAAAAACTACTGTTGTTAGAGATTAATGGGAAGAAGGTAGAAGTTGAAAAGTTCCAGTACATATTTGCATTTTAAGTGTTATTAAATAATTCTCTATGAAAACTTAAGGATGGATATGGTACTGCATTTGTCAGAACTCATAAGTTGTTTGTTGTACATAAAGTGAATCTTAATGTACATGAATTTTAATGAAAAGGTTCAGAAATTTCGATAAATCTGGGATGAAATTAGATAGGATATAACCAAACAATTTAACTACATTTCAAATGTGTGAAATGTATTGAAGGGAGGGAACCAAGAGTACTACTCAAGTAACTTTGGAAATGGCTCGGCAGCACTCAAGGGAACAATATGACACAGGACATTCACCATAACACCGTTTCCCATGGGATAAGAAAGACATTGCTGAGAATATTAGACAGACATTACAAATTAAATGAAGTGATGGAGAATGGTTAAAGACAAATATTGGATTTTTGGATATTTGATAATCATGAAGAGCAGATTGACTGATCTATGTGCAATGGATTAGTTTTACCAAAATTAGTACGAACTTATTTTTGAGTTAGCATAGATACAGACACTTACAGGCAGACATATTATTTAGAAATGCATCCAAAGATGAGTTATTGTACATACATATATTTCTTGAATTTTTCCAGTCACACAGCCTAGAAAGAGTAACTCCATAAGCATCCATACCTGATATTTTAGTTCTAATACCTTTCTATGGGAGAGGGAGAGACAGAGACAGAGAGAGGCAGAGACACAGAGAGAACAGGACTGGCACATGAAATAAAGTAAATAAGACCACACTTAAATAAATAATTCTCACACAGGAAATAAATCTCCACAGTTATGCAGCTCTGCCAGGAGGACAGAACTTCTAAATTCAGGAACTCCTAATGGCAAAATTAGACAAAGTTGAGAAACAAAGGCAATGAAGTGTGTGAACCTATAAGCCAACATAGCACACAAATATCTGCAACTCCACATGATTGCAAATAAATGGTAAGTATGTCAGTGAATAGCAGCCAAAGTTGTATTCTTCCAAATTCCAAATAATTTTATCCTCATGTGGCAATGAAGCAGAGCATATCTTACCACTCCTCCCATCGAGGCTGAACAGAGTCCCTTTCTTGTAAAGATTCTAGAGTGTAGGTTGGGGAAACGAGTAACTTTGGAGGGCAGGAGTTTCATGACTCCTCAGTCAGATTTTGGGAAGCCATACTGACATTCTGTATGTTTGGTATGTTGTGATGGAATCATATCTTGCTTTTCCTGGTGCATTTTATTCCAAGTTCTTACCCTTATAATCATGAGGAGAAAACAAAAACAAAACCATCAGACACATCTTGAATGAATGTCATCTACAAGGTTCCTTAAAACTGTCAAAGAAGCTGGGCAGTGGTGGCATACCCCTTTAATCCCAGGACTTGGGAGGAAGAGGCAGGCAGATTTCTGAGTTCGAGACCAGCCTTGTCTACAGAGTGAGTCCCAGGACAGCCAAGGCTACACAGAGAAAACCTGTCTGGAAAAACAGAACAAAAAAACAAAAACAAAGAACAAAAACAAAAAACCTGTCAAATCTTTACAAGAAAGCAACTCTGTTCAGCCTCAATGCCAGGAGTGATAAGGTATGCTCTGCTTCACTGAAAAACAAGAAACGGCTAACAGGTTACAAGCAAGAGTTACTTAAGCATATGCTGTACTGAATAGCTTAATGAACAGAAAGAAAGATGAAAAGTAAGGAAAACTCTATGAACATAGATTTAGTAAATTAAAACTTCAATGGCAAAATGCTTTATAAATGTAATGATTAATTTTTTTTGAGTTCTTGGTATTTTTTTTTTAAATCCCAGAGGACTAATGAAAATTACAAATGGGAATTTGGCAAGTTGGAGCCTTGCTATTCATAGGTATCTTTGCGTGCTATTTGGGAACGCCCTTCCAAACAATCTTCCATTAATTTAATACTTGACTTTTTTTTAGATCACTTTTGGATTTTTGCAGTTCCAAGAGAGGTAGAAGAAAGCTGCTTGCTGGAGTATCCTAAATCAAAGGAACTTGTTTCTTCACCCTCTGCTAGCAGCAACTTTGACAGTGAACTTTAGGGAGAAAATACCTTACTAAATCAAGATAGAAGTAGAAAGGAAGGACAAAACACAAGTTTCTGTCCTAGTGGAGTTTAAAATCTTAGGCTGAAGCATGGCAAAAGAGCCTGAGAAATGTGGTTTTGGCTTCCCTGTCTTATCAGGAAATGTTAAAACTATAATTTTTCAGTATTGTTTGCCTACAAACATTACATCCCAAGGTATGTTTGTGCCTCTGTTCTTAAAAGAAAACAAACAGACAGAGTAATGTGGACAGGGAAAGCCCAGGATGCCTCAACCCTACACAAAGAGGCGTGAGCAACTGTGGAATCCTAGGGGTGGGAGAAAGAGTTTTCCCCAGGGATGTAGACTGAGTAGTGATAGTAGTTGTCACTGAGCACGCACAACACAAGAAACATTGTACAGACTGAGCATATTATACTTATGTATTTAGGAATATATATGGACATGCGTATTCCTGTATGTATGCAATACAAATTAATGAAAAAGGGAACCACAAATTTGAAAGACAATGAGGCAGACTATACAAGAGTATTACAGGGGAAGAAAAGGGAGAGGAAAATGATATAATCACATTTTAACTTCAAAAATTAGAAACAAGGAAAGCAGAAAGCAAACAAAGCTTACGTCTCTAGACTTAGAATGGTTGCCTGAACCTTTCTCCTTTCCTAGTTCCCTCACATCTATGCTTTTAACTGCTGCCTACAGATGTTTGCACATTCTTTGTAATCAATTTATTCTTTGAGCCTCCTCAGTCTTTCCTTCAATCCCATTACCTAGCTGAAATTGCCTCTGTGTTAAGGGAAGCAGTAATATTATGTTGTCAAATCTTTAATTTGTTTTATGTTACTTGAGTTTGTGAACAGTGGAAATTTTATCCCTCCCTTCCTTTTCGAAGCATGGTGCTGCCCTGGCTCCTCAGAATCTTCCTGACACATTAACAGCAGCCTCACTTTAACTTTAGTTACTTAGATTTTAACTGATTGGCCCCCTTCACCCTTGTCTCTCTTTCTTGGCATTTTTGCTTGCTCAGTCTTGTTGCATGTACAAACTGTTGATATCCACATTTACTTCAGTTGTACCTTCTGAGCAGCTCATTAACATATTTGACTCCTCATTTGATCTCTGTATTTCACAAGCTTCAGACTCAGAGAGAATTATTTATCCCATTCTAGTCTTCTCTGTCCATAGTAATGGCATCCATGTATCCATGTCTATCTACATGCTCTCATCTCAAAGTAAGGAAGTCTTTTTCTATTAGCCCTTCTTCTCCTAGTACCCAGGTCAGGTCATTGCTTATGGAGATATATATCCCACCCACTCTATCATTACCTTTGTTCATCTGTATTCTAACAAACCTTCATTTTTATCTACTCCTAATTCAGAATTTACAATTATCCATGTATAATTCCTATTAAAATATTCCCATAGCTCATGTTAAAAACCAGTACTTTTGTTACAAAATAATTTACAAATTTGCTTACAAGTATATTTGATGATAACATTAAATTATGACTAAGATCCTTCAAAAATTAATGATTAATAGAAAAGATCACTTTGATATTTATTAAAAGACAAGGGGGCTGTAACTAGCAAACTGATGTATCAATTGTATTTATAAATTTATGTGTAAAGTTAAATGACTTTAATATATTATTTTTCATAGGAACTCAATTCAAGCTTTGCTAATTTTAATTTCATAGTAATTTTGACCCTATCCTTATATCACTAGCACTGTTTTTTAGATGAAGAAATCATACCACTAAGAGCTAAGAAGACTCAATTCTGAGTGATGTTTTTGTGTAGTGTATAATTCAGATACTGATTAATCTACCTCAGAGGTCTGGTTGCAGTCTGGACTTAGCATTGTCATTATTACGAGAAGCATCTCCTATCTCTTGTTCCCCATTACCTCTGATTGGTTAATAGAGCTGATCAGACTTTAGCTGGGCAAGAGAGTTAAGGTGGAACTTTCAGTGCTTGGGGGGAGGGGTGCAGGTAGAAAAGGTTTGCCACGAGGAAATTACCAGGAGGACATGAATGTAGCAGAAGCATCTTGGGCAAGACTAAAATGGCAGGAATCAGGGCACATGGCTTGGAAGTAGACAACATAGTCAGGACAGAATAGATGAGGATCTGCCCAGCTATAGTGCTAGAAGCCTTTTAGTAAATATAAGAGCTTCATGTCATTATTTGGGAGCTAAAGAGGCACAGAAAAGCCTCAAATAATACTTTTGAAGCTCAAAGCCATATTTGATGCCAGAGACCAAGTCCAGATCATCACCAATAGTTGTGACTAACATTACTGAATATTCTGTACACTTTGAGAAAAATAATTCCTTTGGTTTTAAACTGAATCTGCAGTTCATCTTACTTGCAAATATACATATTTGTTAAGCAGATGGTTTGTTCCAAGTACATCAAGTGGAAGACAGGAAAAGTAAATGTGAAAACCCTACTGGCTATGATATGTCAAATAATAGCGTTTAGTGTGCAAAGGCAACTGGCAGTGTTATTAATTAATTGCACCCTGTGGTGGAAATAAATTGTCAGAAATTCAAAAAGAGTTTTACGTTGAGTTTTCTGATGGGCAAATTCTGCATCTTTAATCTGCACTATCATGAGTCTAATTACTATGATGCACTTTTTATCAAAAACTAATGAAAGCAAATATTGTGTTATTTGCTTACCATACGTAGTGACTATGTATAGTGGAGAATCTAATTAATATAATTATGGTAATCATGGTGCCATGGACACCTATATCAAATTCTCACAGAGAAATCAACAATGTATATACACAACACTTATGTGTTAGCTATACCTTGCCATAATTAAAAACTCAGTAGTTTGGAAATTCGGGTACAGGCCAGTCTGTGCAGCAGACATGTTCAAAGCTGATAACTTGCCAGGGTGATTCATGCTGACTAAGCCTTCCTTGACTGTCCATAGTCTCCAGCACGCTTGATGATAACCTGCCTGGGAAGTCATTCTTCAGTTCCGTTGGTACATGTGGGACTTCTTTCTTTCTTTCTTTCTTTCTTTCTTTCTTTCTTTCTTTCTTTCTTTCTTTCTTTCTTTCTTTCTTTCTTTCTTTCTTTCTTCCTTCCTTCCTTCCTTCCTTCCTTCCTTCCTTCCTTCCTTCCTTTCTTTCTTTCTTTCTTTCTTTCTTTCTTTCTTTCTTTCTTTCTTTCTTTCTTTCTTTCTTTCTTTCTTTCTTTTTTTTTGTATACAAATCCCCTGAGTTTTGAGTTACTCTATATTTTGGATGTGGTCATGGTAGAGTTTTATTTTAGGAGGATTGGCAAGAACAAGTTTGTTCTTTCTCTCTCTCTGTCTGTTTCTGTCTCTCTGTCTGTCTGTCTCTCTTTCTCTCTGAGTGTGTGTGTGTGTTTGTGTGTGTGTGTGTGTGGTGTGTGATATTAGTCAATATTTTAACAATCTTTGGATTTATTGGGGGTTATGTATCCCATTCTTCTTGCCTGACATATTTATGATATTCTGGGATTCACCTTCAAGACAGAATGTCATGGACAAAGAGACTACTGCAGTCCAGTAGAGCTGTTTTACATTGATTTTCTGAAAGCTGCAGAAGGTCAGACCAGTATCATACAGGTAGGCAGTCAATGAGAGTCAATTTTCCATTTGTTCATCTCTGTGTTTCATCTTTTGTGTTCGCTGAATTTCTAGGAAAATTTATAAAGCTTAATTAATATTGAATTCTCAATATTTAAAATATTCAAAATTCATGTATCAGAATATGTATCTATCAAACAATTCCCAGAATTTTGAACCAGAAGAAGAAAAATATCCTAATTCCTGTACGGTTAAATATAACCCTACAGGAATTAGGATATTTGTGTGTGAACTGGTATCAACCATTTTTGTATCTGACTGTAGTATTTATTATTGAGCATGCATGACTATTAACTATGTCAGGCACTCATGTTGTATGGGGAAGTAACTCACAGCAGGTTATCTGTGTTTAGAAATTGAGTACAATAGCACCTTTTATGGATGATCATGAAAAATAAACTTAGCAAAAGCATGTCCAGAAAGCAAACCAAGGTGTAACCAAAGTGATTTAGACAGATTACATCTATAATCTCACATGATCACTGAACATGTTGTCTAGAAATGTTCTAATTTTCATTTATGGTGTATCTACCTTATCTTCAAAAATAAAGGAGCCCTTAATGAGACTCTGGATAAATTAGAATAAATATTCATTAAGTTGTATTGCGTCCCACTCGACCTGCAAGAAAGACACAACAAACCGTAATCTTCTGCGGCAAAAGCTTTATTGCTTACTTCTTCAGGAAGACCCCGAACTGGGAAAATGGCGCCGCTTTTACAGCCCGCAGCGTGACGTTTCAGCACCTGATATGGCGTGACAGTTCCTGATTCCTTGCTCGCCCATCACCCCACTATTACACCCCGAGAATGGGAGTGACTAGGAGCGAGTTCACTCTCGCACCTGCGTACAAGGCTTGTTTACTAGTTAGGCACAGCGGAGGCCAGCGCCATCTTATAATGGCAATTGCTCGTGGCACGGCTCTCCACAAAGTTGAGTATTAAAACTATAAAATAAAATTTACTTACCTAGAAAATATTGTTTTACATTTTACATTTATATGATTAGTTCACAGAATTATATATTTGAGGATTTTTTAATTCCAGTAAGAAGTGATTATAAATATTTATTCAAAACCAATTAACTTTTATAATTTATCATGAGAAAAACAGATTAAACTTACTTGTCTACACTTCCTCTTCCTGTTATAGTTTATCTATAAAGATGAAGAGAAGTGTATTATACTTCATTTACAATATTTTTAAGATTCTTACTTTTTAGGAAACTTTGGGACTCTATTTCTTGTCTATGTCCCATTTCCTTCCTTTCAATGGTCTCACTGCTAGAAACTTTATTTTTATCTTTTCTAATTGTTAAGACATATAAAAACATAAAAGACAAACTGGTGCAAATATACTCCTTTGAAATACCAATCTAGGGGACTTGTTACTTTTAGTTTAAGTACTGTGCAACACTGAAAACAGTCATTAAATTTAGAATACTTTAGCTCTCTCTCTCTCCCCCTCCCTCCCCCTCTCTTTCCTTCCTCCCCCTCCCCCTTTCTCTGTGTGTATGTCTTTCTCTCTTTTTCCTAGACACTTTGGGACAAGAACTCTTCCATGGCTATAAAACCCCAGCCCACTTTACCATTTTTAAAATCAGAATAACAAATGTACTTCTTAATAGAGACAAACATTTGACAAAATTTGACATCCATACATTACTAAAACTATCAATGAAATGAATATAGAAGGAACCTACCTGAATACAATAAAGGCCACCTATAACAAGTTGACATTTTTTATCACATTCAGTTGACATTTATCATCGTATTCAGTTGACATTTATTATCATATTCAATTGGCATTTATTATCATTTCCATGGGAAAAGACAATGTTTTCATATATGGTAACAAAGCAAAAATAGAATAATAGAGCTGTATAGCAATGGAACCCAGAGAATGAAAAGACAAGGATGGAATGGGTTAGAGATCTTACAACATACTTATCTAAGAAGAGGCTGTGTTAGTTACTTTTCTGTTGCTCTAATAAACTCCATGCCCAAAAGCAGCTTAAGGAACAAAGAGTTTGCTTTGGCCAGGCCTGAATAAGGAAGGTAGCTGACCACAAGCTTGGGAGCCCGTCCATCTGTACTGCTACTCTATGGTTTCTACCTCAAGCTCCTGCGTTGAGTTCTTGCCCTTACTTCCTTCAGTGATAAATTGTAACCTGGAAGTCTAAGCCAAATAAAGCATTTCCTCCACACGTTACTTTTGGCTTGTTTTATCATAGCAACAGAAAAGCAAGCTTGAATACAAGGGGAATGTGAGTTGATATCACAGGGAATTATGACTTCATATCTGCTTGGATGGTTATTATTAGGAAGACAAGATGTAGCAAGTATAGAGAATGTGGGAAATAGATTGGTGCTGTTAGCCTTACACTACTGCTGGTGGGTGTCTATATTGCTATAGCACTATAGGAAGCAATATAAACTAAAAGCTACTTCCCCAACATAGAACTGAAAAATTAGAACTATATATATTCCAGAAATCTTTCTTTTCTTCATTTGTGTCTATCCAAGGAAATTAAGTATCTCAAAAATGATATTTGCATTCTAATCTTTATTTCAACACTATTTATAATGATGGGATTATGGCAATGCATGCCTGCAATCACAGTATATGTGTGTGTGAATATATGCACATGTGCACTTGTGCACATACACACATATGGAAGAAGAACCTAAATATTTGTTATTAGGTGAATATATAAAGAAATTGTTTACATGTATGTACATATTGATATATATGTATATCAAATGCTATAATGTTAAATCACAGGAAGAAAATCTTATTTGAAGTAACATAGATGGCATTAAGCCAAGTGAAACAGTACATCTCTAGAAAGACAAATACTGTGTGATCTTCTGCATGTATGAAATCTAGAAGTGTCAAGTTCATAGATGCAGAGTATAAAATGGTAGCTATTAGACCTGGGGTGAGGCATTGGGAAATATTCACTAAAGGGTACAGAGTTCAGATGTGTGAGATACTAGGCTTTGGAGCTCTGGAGAGCTGATGAACAAAGTGACCAGTTAATAATTCTAAGTTCTACTGAGTAGATCTTAAATCTTCCCCCCACCCTCTCTGCATTTGATAAAGTATAAGGTGTTTCATGTGCTAATTAGCTTGTCTGTGATGATAATCTGACAGCATGTAGAAATACTAAAGCATCATAGCGAATACCTTGAATATTAACAATTTTTTTTCTATAGGATTTCTCAATTACCTTGGAGCTGGAAAACTCAGGATCTTCTCACCTCAGCCTTATGATTATGTGTTGTGATTGCAGGTGTAACTACCAGGGCCGGAAGTGTACACGGTTTTCAATTATAAGCTATATTGTAATAACAATTGAGGGCACGTGATACATTCATGCCTCCGACCTTAAATTGTCCTCTCAGTTCTCTCAAGCGACAGTGTGGGTTAGTTTTGCTTGAGATGATTAAAATGTTTCATATCTTTTCTATCTGGGTTCTGGTCTGCTTCTTCTAAATGGTAAACTTGACAGTGATAGACCCTCTGTGAGCATGCAAGTCTTTTGAGGGGAATACTTAGCTCAGGAAACTGACTGGATTTCTCACATCTGGTGCAGGAAACCTTGTGGTGTAGCTGGCAGGAAACGAGATATCACTGTGGCCAGTGGCACTATTCTGGACTAAGAGTAGGTCTAGGTTTTACCTTCAGGTTTCCGGAGGACATTTCACTGAAGCTCAACCGTAGTTGTATAGTTGGCTTCTCCTGTACAAAAGCTCGAGTAGGTCGTTTTAATTCCAAAGCCATGTAATGTTTTGATTTTGGCTACTGACTCTGATCACAGCCTTCTCTGTAGGAGAACAGCTGCTTTCATAGCCAAGAATGTGGAAGGCAAACCTTCCTGGACTAGAGCTCCATGAGGATTAAGTTTTAAGTAACTACTGCCAGGCCTAGGTTAGTAGTGACACATCAGTTGTAATGGAAACTATTTTGCCTGCTGGTTCTAGGAAGGAGCCATGAAGGAGAAAATGTTAGCTTTGCATCTGTGTGGCAACTCTCAAGTCAGGCCCCGCTGTGTGTTCTCAAATTAAATATAGATGGTGAATTGCACTTGAGGAGAGTAATCATCCCTCAGACAGCTGTGTTAGAGCTAGGCTAGAACAGCATGGGAAGATGGAAACAGCCATTGAAGTAAAGAGCTGGAAACACATTGCAGCAAGAGTGAGCATGCTAACACTATAGCGGTGCCAGGAACCTTGGACTCAGAAGAAAAAAGGAAATTAAGCAATTTCTAATGTAATGGATAGAAAAAAAAATACTTCAAATGAAACAAAGCCGGACTGTTCCTTTGCAAATTTCTTTCTTCTTCTTTTTCTTGTTTTCCCCCAACCTGTACAACAGTAATGTCTTCCTTCTCTAGAAGATGGAAATTGGTAACCTGTGTGGATTTTTACTTTGTAAGTGCTTATCTGCCAAAAATTGCCTCTGGCTCAGTGATTGCACCAAGTGAAAGTCAAGTCCACAGATCAAGGATTCTCAGGAGTTTTTCAGAAGGCTTGGGTTTTCCCCTAGAAAAAGTAGCACTGGGGGTTGCTCCACGTACCCTCCTTTAGGAAGATGTCAGCAAGAGGACTTGGCCACATTTCTTGCCTACACCAAGTGAGAGATATGCTGCTATGATTCTTATCAAGAAACTTCCTGGGTTCTGGGAACATGGTTTCTCTTCAGATAATTGTTTCTGAGTCTGAAGCTTATCTTGTTTGCTAAATGGTATGAGTGTGATTCATGGCTCTGTTCCATAATCCATCCTATGGGTAATCATGTCAATCCCTAGATTCTTTCTGCAGGGCCTCAGCACAGCTTTGGAACTCAACAAATACAAATTCTGAATCTCTTGGGAAATATGATTCATTCCAGTGAGGGGCTTTCCAGGCTCTGTGGCCTGAAGAAATCAAGGCTCCTCTCACATGGAATGAAATGAAGGATCAAGCCAGATAAAACCTGGGTTTGGAAGGGGGAAACTGATGGTTTCTGAGAGAGGAAGAGTCAGTTTCTTCAAGAAAATGGTCCCTGAGAGGGTTGTTCTGTTCTTCCAGTAGATGGCATTACACCTGTGTACATATGGGTAATACCAAAATAAATCATTGTTTGTTTGTTTAAATAAAGAAGGCACAGCACCAGGGGCATAGGAGAAGCACAGAGAGAAGGGTCTAAAAGATATAGTTAACCAAAACACAGCACATGCTTTTGTGAAATAAGCAAGAACAATGGAAAAATAAAGAAATTTGAACTTAATTTTAATTTTGATATCATGACTTTATATAGGTGAATATATTTTTAGAAGTAATTTCCTATTTTGAGTAATTCTCTTTCTTGAAATGAAAATCAGGTGAGAGTTCATATTAACACTTGAGGCCTCTTCATGTTTCTTTTGTTATCTCTTGGCACTGCAGATGACCACCTTGTCCTGTATTTTCCGGCACTGTCTGTCTTAATGCTCGACATTCTGTAATCTCCAAATCTCCAGTCAAACTAGACTAACTATCATCCTTTCTCTTTGGAAAATGTAGCCATATATGATTTAGGATAGGGCATAGTAAGAGACAACTGCCTTGGGATTTGGGGGAAATGTTGACTTTAATGTGAATTTAACAAATAATACACTTCTAATCTACTGTGAAAACGTTGGGAAAAGTATTGATGTCTTATTAGGTACTTCTAGACGATATCCAGCAAGTGGATCAGTAGAAACATCCAAGAGACCAACTGCTAAGGGTGTGTAAGGACAGTCTAAGGGGGGCTTTGCAAACCAAGAGCTCACTATGGGAGTCATGCTTACATATTTCATTATTCTGTTTTCCAGAAAGGACTTCTGATAGCAAAGCCCTTATAGTTTTATTCTCTGAAGTATGTAATCTGTCTCAGAGTTTGGTTATGAGCTTGGAAACCAAAAGTGCATATACAGTGTTGGCTGTTCACTATACTTCCTCTTGGAATCACCCTTGCTAGCTCAGGGTTCCTCAGAGTGGTCTGCTGAAGGCATTGCCTTCGCTTAAAGAAAAGCAAAACTTGGTGACTCCATAACCAAACTTCATCAGAGCATGTTGGGCTGCAAATGCAAATTAAAACTACTTTATAATTTCATGTTACTCAGTCATCGTGACAAAAATCAAGAGCAGAACAAAAGACAAAAAGGCTGGCAAGAGTATAGAGAGAAGAGAATTCTCATTCTCCATTGCTGGGCTTGACAACTGGTTGAGCTACTCTAGAAACTAATGTGGCAAGTTCTTGAAAAGCTAAAAGTAAATCTACCATATGACCCAGTTATATAACTCCTTGGATTTTACCCAAAGGACTTGGCTATATCTGTTGCTTTATTCACAGTAGCTAAGAAACAGAAACCATCTAAATGTCTGTCAACTGATTGTTGGATAATGAAAATATGGTACATATACACAATGAAATTCTTTTGCACTGTAAAACAAAAACGAAACATCCAGAAAGTCTCAAATTTGTAGATCAACAATTGACACTAGAGAAGGTTATATTGACTGAGGTAATCCAACCTGTGATGGACAAAATGAGAAAAATGTTGGAGGGAAGGGAGGACAATACAGATGGAGACTGAGGGAGAATAGAAACATAACACTAAGGATGCTTGAAAAAGCAATAGAGAAACATCATACATGTATGTATATATGAATCTATATTATAGAATATATTATATATATTGCCATGCTAATTAAGGTCAAAGTCTACCATCTTCCACATAAATTCTGGGCTCAGTGCAAAATGGAGTGACCCCCAGTACTAGCAGGACTTTCCCTTTTCTGACCATAACTTACACATATCTCTACCTGAAAAGTATCACCTAGCCTTGGTTAACATTACAGGTTCAATTTTCTTTCTCCAGATCAGTAACTGTTCATCTAGTGCCTGAGATTTCTGGAATGCATCTCTATACTAATGAGGCATCTTGGTACCTTAAACTTTCAACACACAGGAATTTTGTGGTGTTTCTTTGGTAATGACATCACTAAAGTAAGGGTATTCACCTTTATTATCAATTATCTAAATGAAACTACTTTTGTATCAAGTACTTCATTTTTGAGATATCCAGTAAAGCATCAGTAGTGATTATGAATATTTCTGAATTCATCCTAACCAGAGGAAAAATAATTCTGTGATAATTTATCATTTATTTTCCAATAGTTTATATTCTGGAGAGAAGGTTTCTTTATCTACTTTGTTAAAACTGCTTTTCAAAAATATGTGTTGAATTTATCAAATGTCTTTTTCTAACTAACCCCAGCATATCCCTTCTCATTTAGCTAATTGGGGGATGAATCCCACTGATGATTTCCAGCTGTCCAATTATCTATCTTCCATTACAATCCCTAAATATTTAATTCATATTATATTTAGTTTAAATACACCATTTTGCTCACATCTTGTTTAAGATTGCATTCAGCTATATAAGCTAACTGCTATGGTATGCTTCCATATGTTCATATTATATGCCCATGAGATGCTCAGTTGGATAGCAGTATAGCCAGGAAGAGCCAAGGATGTCCCTGACTTCTCTTTAGAGAACGATAGTTAAAAATTGTAGGCTGGTGCCTCCAGGAGACTCCTACTCTGACAACTGCCACATGTCCAAGGAAAGTGCCAACAACTTCATGCTTCGGGGGGAGGTTGCCTCCAAAAGAACATTCAGTAGCACCCCCAAGACTAGCACATTTATTCCCTATGCCTTCCCTGTCTAGAAAGCTGTAGTCTATAACCTGTGTGAGACAAAAACTCACAATCTTTTTTAAAACTCCAAATGGTTTGAAAATCCATGCTTTTTTAAGTCTTGGGAAGAGAAAAAGAATGTTCTTGTTCATGCCTGAGCAATAGTTATATGAGAAGTTGGGTATTTCCCATTAGACATCTTTCCCATGAAATTAAATGCAAACCAGGACACTTATTTCTTCTCAGTCTCATTCTGATTTGTATTTTTGCCTGATATTGTATGAGATATATTTTGTTTTGTGGACAAACTCAGGTATAAATATTTTGCTTTAACTATATTACACTAAATATATAATGTTTTCTTTTTGAATGGAATGGAATTTGTTGAATTATTGTTATATTAAAAAATAAGAAAACAGAATTATCATAACTTATGGTGTCTACTAGCAGTTTTAGGAAAAAGTCCAGTTATTTTAACCTGAAAATCAAATGGGTTACTACATAAATACAAACATTTCCTTGAATGATGGCATTAAGCCTATTGACAATATCTTGAAACTGTTGTTTCTGATTTAACTAGTATTGACATGTGATCACATTATATTGTACAGAGTTTGAAATGTCCATCAGTGCTACATTCTGAAATATAAAGTTGGTTTAATTGTACTGCAGGAAATGAAGGACTATAAATTAGCATGTTCACAAGTGAACAGTTGCAAGTTTGTTGTTGAGACAAACCCTTGAGTGTGGATTTGCTGCACACACCAGTGCAGTCCTTGTGGCTCATCAGTCACGTTTGTGATTCTCTGCTCAGCTGGATCCCTCTTTTCCCAAAGGTAACTCACATCCTGCTCACATCCTGCTGTGTCTCAGCACTCTGCAGTCTTGGTCTCCCATTTACATCTATCAATTCTCCGGCTTCAATGCAGATTACAAAAAGTAACCTTAGACAGATCCAAGTTAGTATTTTCATCAGTCCTTGACTTGCCATGAACCTGGGAAACTAGGGAAGACTCAAGTGTTTTCCACATGAATGTGATTGACTTCTCAGGATGAATCTGTGTTAGGCATATGCAATTAGACTTGTGGCAATGGGCACTACATTAGTAGAATACAATCATAACTGAGATGGCTGCAGTCACACAGTTAATAATCAAGATGCCATCTTCTGACTTAAAATTCCGTTCAGTCACTGGCCCTAGATTGGCTTCAAAAGGAAGATTATTTTGAGGGCTAGAAGGTAACTTATTGCATAAAATGCTTGAGGTACAAACAAGAGGATCTGTCTGTACATCCCCAGCATCCACATCAAAATTTATCCAGGGGCAAATGTCTGCAACCTATCACTGAGTCTGGGATAGGGAGCCAGGACAAGTAGTTCTTGGGTGTTTGCTGGAAAACCACCCTAATTAAAACTGTGAATTTCAGATGAAAAACCTGGTTTCAAAATATTAAGTTAGAGAGGCTTTAATATATATATTATATATATATATGTATATATACATGCTTGTATATATATATGTATATTCGTATAGGTCATATATAAAATCATATTTGCAAATATATAAATTACATATGATCATTTACATTAAATGCATGTATATTATATACATACACACACACACATATATACATATGTATATACATAATATATAATTCATATGAAATATATATACATAAACACATATAATACTTGAAGCAAATTTACCCTCCCTTATTATTTCATTTAACTCTCATCAGATGAACAAACTATCTGGACACATGCAGGGGATGTTTTATAAAAATTAGAGTTTTCTGCTCAGGAAGTAATTCTTGTGCCACTTGCTATTTAAAGCCAAGATACTTAATTACTGTCATTGCTTTAGTACTTGACATCATGAGACAAAATTTCTTTCTCGTGCTAAGATGGCTTTTATATTATTTTAAAATGCAAATGCACATTTAGTAACAATACTCTAGCTTAGAAAAGTAAGGTTCAGTTAGTTCTTTAGGATAAGTTTATTAACAAGCCGTCAAGAGTCATTTTAATTATTGTTCCCTTTCCCAGCACACATCTTTTAATCAAGAGAGGCCAGCTGCATCTTCTGAGGTCTATATTATTTTACTGTTTGGGGAGTGTATACAGAAAGCCCTTGTCTTACATCCTGAGTGTCTGCGAATGTCCTCCAATTCAGAAGGCACACCTAAAACGAAGAAACAATCAAGTGACTGATATTTTCCTCTGCTCACTATGCCTAAGAGGCAGAGTGGGTTTTTTTTTTTTTTCATCACAATAAGCGGAAATCTCATTTCTTTGTAAGAGATTTCTAGTGTTATCTCTGCTCCCATTGCTTAAGGAGAAATTACAATAGTAAATTTTGTTTAAAAATAAGGATGATTTGATGTTATAAGTAATTGTTCTTTTTTTTTTCTTCTTTTTTTAAGAAAAGCTCTGAGTCAACATTGGTTGCAGATTTTTTTAAATTGTAATGTGACCAGCAAAGCCTGACGGGCTGTCAGCAATATGCTCACAGAGTGTTTATATAAGCTGTTGCCAGTTTCATATGCCCCATTGCAGAGTTACAAATTGTGACTAATTGCTTTCACTAGACTCTGAATTTACTGACATGTTTTTTTTTTTTCCTTCACAAACTCAAAGCATTTGGAATCATTTGTCTTTCTCCAGATCTGAAAGGCAAAAAGAATATGCAGGTGTTGCATACTTCATAAGTAGCATGTGTTTCTGTAAGACACTGGATTCATAGGTCAAAGACACTGTGATACAAGGGAAGCAATTTCTCCGGTGAGTGAGCCTTATGTCAAAGTTATCACACCTAAGAGTTCATACTAAGGACTATTTTCCCCTCAATGGATTATAGGTAGATATTAATTATTGGCATATTTATAAATAGTGATTTTTTCTGTATTTTTATTGGATATTTTCTTTATTTACATTTTATTTTTTCCAATTTTTTATTAGTATTTTCTTCATTTACATTTCAAATGCTATCCCAAAAGTCCCCATACTCCCGCCCCCCCCCCACCCCCCTGCTCTCCTACCCATCCACTCCCACTTCTTGGCCCTGGTGTTCCCCTGTACTAGGGCATATAAAGTTTGCAAGACCAAGGGGACTCTCTTCCCAATGATGGCCGACCAGGCCATCTTCTGATACATAATGCAGCTAGAAACATGAGCTCCGGGGGGTACTGGTTAGTTCATATTTTTGTTCCACCTATAGGGTTGTAGACCCCTTTAGCTCCTTGGGTGCTTTCTCTAGCTCCTCCATTGGGGGCCCTGTGATCCATCCAATAGCTGACTGTGGGCATCCACTTCTGTGTTTGCCAGGCACCGGTGTAGCCTCACAAGAGACAGCTATATCAGGGTCTTTTCAGCAAAATCTTGCTGGCGTATGCAATGGTGTCAGCGTTTGGAGGCTCATTATGAGATGGCTCCCCAGGTGCGGCAGTCTCTAGATGGTCCATCCTTTCGTCTCAGCTCCAAACTTTGTCTCTGTAACTCCTTCCATGGGTGTTTTGTTCCCAATTCTAATGTTTTCACCTTTCCAGGTCTCCCCTTTGGAAAACCCCTATTCCCTTTTCCCTCCCCCTGCCACTATGAGGGTACTTGCCCACCCACCCTCCCACTCCCGTTTTCCTGCCCTGACATTCCCGTACACTGAGGTGACGATCACTCTCAGGCCCAATGACCTCTCCTCCCCACTGATGACCAACAAGGCCATCCTCTGGCACATATGCCACAGGATCCATGGGTCCCTCCACGTGTCCAGTCCCCGGGAGCTCTGGGAGGGTTCTGGCTAGTTAACACTGTTGCTCCCCACTTGGGGCTGCAAACCCCCTCAACTCCTTCAGTATTTTCTCCAACAAGGACCCTGCTCTCAGTTCAGTATTTTTGACTGAATTAGTAATAGTGAAATTCACCAAATTCAAGTAATTATTTCTTCTTATAGATGTGGTTGCCATTGGGGTAGTATGAGTTTAAAACACAGAGAAGATTATATGTTTAATCAAACCTCAGAAAGCATAAAGAGATTAAAAAAATGGAGATTTTAAAGTTCAGATTAGTTAGTATGTGAATTTATGGAGAAATATACCAAAAACAGAAATGGTATATTGGACAATTAGGCTAAAGATAGCATCCCTGTCACTATGGTCACTAGGTTTTATGTCGATGACATGATTCACATACCCACTTTCAGTAGCTTGTGCTCAGATAAGGAAAACAGATGGCATCCTCCTCTCTATTTGTAAAGGAAAAAGGCCATGAAAAATGTCCACCATATAGTCTCTTCCCTCTTTATCATTAAATCTTCTCTTTTTCTCCTACACTTCCTGAGTATAAAGGGGAAAAGGAGAAACAGGAAGTAGACAGGACATGGACCATAGTCATTAAAGGGGTTTTCCCAAATTGCTAAGTTTCTGTCTTTACATTTTCATATAGATTTATTTGCTCATTCTTTTCTGCCATGAGATAGAAACATCACATGTGTTAATGCATAACACTTCTCAGAATCCCCAGTTATCAAACGTGGTGAAGACAATGAGTTCTCCAGCTTAATTAGTAAGTGCCCACATTGTTTTTCTTTCTTGTTATTTGCTAGTATCGTTTATGTAATTCTTTAAAAAAAATCATAATATTAATGGAGACTCCAGAGATGGGAAAATTAGAGTTCTGATTTCCTTGATATAGGAAAGGCTTAGGGGTATCCAAATGCCACCCACAACTCTTTTGTGGTACCTTTGAGTGGAGACAGGCTCGCTGATCTCATGAAGATTTTTCATAAGGACATTGAATGATATATATTTGGGTACATGCTTTAAAACGCGGAAAACACCATAAAAAAGATGTTTTTCTGAACTTAAACTCTGATTATTCTGGTTATGTGTTACTTTAACTTTTCCGAGTTGATCTTTTTTTCATTTTTGCATGTCTTGGTATAAATTATATATATTTATGGTTTTTCAAGTACAATGAGGTAGACAAAAAGTCTATTTATAAAAGCAATTTAAAAAAATCTTCCTTTTCTTTGTCTCAAGGTCTACCTCATGTCTACCTTCCTTCTATCCACTAAATCAAAAATACTTATCATAAAAGATTAGAAATTAAAACAAAATAGTCAAAATTATTGTGATCATTTTTATTTCTTTATGTAGCAGATACTTTCCCATGAGACGTATATGCTATATCATTTACTTCTTTTTTATTTTTTAAATTTTATTAGATTTTTAAATTTACATTTCAAATGTTATCCCCTTTCCAGGTCTCCCTCTGAAGACCCCCTCCCCTTAATCCCTCACCCCTCCCCCTGCTCACCAACCCACTCACTCCCAATTCCTGGCCCTGACATTATCCTACACTGGGGCATAGACCAAGGGCTTCTCTTCCCATTGATGAACGGCTAGGCTATCCTTTGCTGGATATGCAGCTGGAGCCATGAGTCCCACCATGTGTCCCACTCTTTGGTTAGTGGTTTAGTCCCTTTGAGCTCTGGGGGGGGGGGCTACTGCTTAGTTATATTGTTGTTCTCCTATGGAGTTGTAAACCCTATCAACTCCTTGAGTCCTTTCTCTAACTCCTTCATTGGGGACCCTCTGCTCAGACCAATGGATGGCTGTGAGCATCTACTTCTGTATTTGTCAGGCACTGGCAGAGCCTCTCAGGGGACAGCTATATCAGGCTCCTGCCAGCAAGCACTTGTTGGCATCCACAATACTGTCTGGGTTTGGTGACTGTATATGGGATAGATCCCCAGGTGGGGCAGTCTCTGGCTAGTCATTCCTTCAGTCTCTGATTCATACTTTGTCTCTGTAACTCCTTCCATGGGTATTTTGTTCTCCCTTCTAAGAAGGATCAAAGTATCCACACTTTGCCCTTCCTTCTTCTTGAGTGTCATGTGTTTTGTAAATTGTATCTTGGGTATTCCGAGTTTCTGGGTTAATATCCACTTTTCAGTGAGTGCATATCATGTGCCTTCTTTTGAGATTAGGTTACCTCACTCAGGATGTTATCCTTCAGATCCATCCGTTTGCCTAAGAATTTCATAAATTTATTGTTTTTTTTATAGCTGAGTAGTACTTCATTGTGTAAATGTAATATTTCTGCATCCATTCCTTTATTGAGGGACATCTGGGCTCTTTCCAGCTTCTGGCTATTATAAATAAGGCTGCTATGAACATAGGGGAGCATGTGTCCTTGTTACATGTTGGAGCATCTTCTGGGTTTATACGCAGGAGTAGTATTGCTGAGTCCTTGAGTAGTACTATGTCCAATCTTCTGAGGAACTGCCAAACTGATTTCCAAAGTGGTTGTACCAGCTTGAAATTCCACCAGCAATGGAGGAGTGTTCCTCCTTCTCCACATCCTTGCCAGCATCTGCTGTCACCTGACATTTTGACCTTAGCCATTCTAACTGGTGTGAGGTGGAATCTCAGGGTTGTTTTGATTTGCATTTCCCTGATGACTAAGGATATTGAATATTTTTAGGTGCTTCTCTGCCATTCAGTATTTCTCAGTTAAGAGTTCTTTGTTTAATTCTGTACCCCAGTTTTTAATGGGGTTATTTGGTTCTCTGGAGTCTAACTTCTTGGGTTCTTTGTATGTATTGGATATTAGCCCTCTATAGCATTTAGGATTGGTAAATATCTTTTCTCAATCTGTTGGTTGCCTTTTTGCATTATTGACAGTGTCCTTTGCCTTACAGAAGCTTTACAATTTTATGAGGTTTCATTTGTCGATTCTGGATTTTATAGTACAAGCCATTGCTGTTCTGTTCAGGAATTTTCCCCCTGTACCCATATTTTCGGGGCTCTTTCCCAGTTTCTCCTCTATAAATTTCAGTGTATCTAGTTTTATGTGAAGGTCCTTGATCCACTTGGACTTGAGTTTTGTACAAGGAGATAAGAATGGGTCAATTTGCATTCTCCTACATGTTAACCGCCAGTTGAGCCAGTACCATTTGTGGAAAGTGCTATCTTTTTTTCCACTGTATGGTTTTAGCTCCTTTGCCAAAGGTCTAGCCACCATAGGTGTGTGGGTTCATTTCTGGGTCTTCAATTCTATTCCATTGATCTACCTGCCTGTCACGGTACCAATACCATGCAGTTTTTTTTCACAATTGCTCTTTAGTACAGCTTGAGGTCAGGGTTGGTGATTCCACCAGAAGTTCTTTTATTGTTGAGAATAGTTTTTGCTATCCTAGGTTTTTGTTATTCCAATCTCATTTACTTCTTAATTGCAGCCCATAAGTTATTTCTTCTTCAATGCCATTGCTATTTAAATGTTTATCTCAACTTACCACCGTGTCAGTTTAACATATATAAACTTTAAAAATTTTAGAATCTACAGGTAACTTTCTGCTTCATTATTTTTTTCCATTTTTTAATTAGGTATTTAGCTCATTTACATTTCCAATGCTATACCAAAAGTCCCCCATACCCACCCACTCCCCTACCCACCCACTCCCCCTTTTTGGCCCTGGTGTTCCCCTGTACTGGGGCATATAAAGTTTGCAAGTCCAATGGGCCTCTCTTTCAAGTGATGGCCTATTAGGCCATCTTTTGATACATATGCAGCTAGAGACAAGAGCTCCGGGGTACTGGTTAGTTCATAATGTTGTTCCACCTATAGGGTTGCAGATCCCTTTAGTTCCTTGAGTACTTTCTCTAGCTCCTCCATTGGGAGCCCTGTGATCCATTCAATAGCTGACTGTGAACATCCACTTCTGTGTTTGCTAGGCCCTGGCATAGTCTCACAAGAGACAGCTATATCTGGGTCCTTTCAGCAAAATCTTGCAAACATGAAGATCCAACTCTGATTTCATTAAAAATTGCAGGGGGCTGGTGAGATGGCTCAGTGGGTTAGAGCACCCGACTGCTCTTCCGAAGGTGCAGAGTTCAAATCCCAGCAACCACATGGTGGCTCACAACCATCTGTAACAAGATCTGACCCCCTCTTCTGGAGTGTCTGAAGACAGCTACAATGTACTTACATATAATAAATAAATAAATAAATCTTTAAAAAAAAATCTTGCTAGTGTATGCAATGGTGTCAGCGTTTGGAAGCTGATCATGGGATGGATCTCTGGATATGGCAATCACTAGATGGTCCATCCTTTCGTCACACTTCCAAATTTTGTCTCTGTAACTCCTTCCATGGGTGTTTTGTATCCTATTCTAAGAAGGGGCAAAGTGTCCACACTTTGGTCTTCATTCTCTTGAGTTTAATGTGTTTAGCAAATTGTATCTTATATCTTGGGTATCCTAAGTTTCTGGGCTAATATCCACTTATCAGTGAGCATATATTGTGAGAGTTCCTTTGTGAATGGGTTACCTCACTCAGGATGATGCCCTCCAGGTCCATCCATTTGCCTAGAAATTTCATAAATTCATTCTTTTTAATAGCTGAGTAGTACTTCATTGTGTAAATGTACCACATTTTCTGTATCCATTCCTCTGTTGAGGGGCATCTGGGGTCTTTCCAGCTTCTGGCTATTATAAATAAGGCTGCTATGAACATAGTGGAGCATGTGTCCTTCTTACCTGTTGGGACATCTTCTGGATATATGCCTAGGAGAGGTATTGCTGGATCCTCCGGTAGTACTATGTCCAATTTTCTGAGGAACCGCCAGAGTGGTTGTACAAGCTTGCAATCCCACCGACAATGGAGGAGTGTTCCTCTTTCTCCACATCCTCGCCAGCATCTGCTGTCACCTGAATTTTTGATCTTAGCCATTCTGACTGGTGTGAGGTGGAATCTCAGGGTTGTTTTGATTTGCATTTCCCCGATGATTAAGGATGTTGAACATTTTTTCAGGTGCTTCTCTGCCATTCGGTATTCCTCGGGTGAGAATTCTTTGTTCAGTTCTGAGCCCCATTTTTTAATGGGGTTATTTGATTTTATGGAGTCCTCTGCTTCAATATTTTAAAAACAGGAGGTGTCTTCTTCTGTGGGAAGGACTATATATTAATTCCCTACTGCTGAACAACACAAATATTTCTTCTGTGAACATTACCCAAAACAAATGCTGTCCAGAGATAGTTTAATGAAGTTTCATTTTATCAATTGGAAAATAGCAACAGAGAAATATTTAGATTGCATTATAATTTTGATATATCTGTGTATATTATTAATAGAAGTCCAATTCTGTAGATAAAACCAATGTAACATAAAAGCAGCAGTCTCAATTAACCTGGGCCCCCAAGATCTCTCAGGTACTGGATTACTAACCAGGCAGCATACACCAGTTGATATGAGGCCCCCAACACATATACAACAGAGGACTGCTGGGTCTGGGTTCAGTCAGAGAAGGTGCACCTGTCTCAAGAGACTGGCGGTCCCAGGGAGTTTAGAGGTCTGGTGGAGGTGTTTGTGGTGGGGTGGATACATCTTTGTGGTGACAAGGGGACTGGGAGGAGGTATGGGATGTGGAACAGCTGGAGTGCAGACTGCAAAGAGAATAAAATATGGCCCCTGTCTGCCTCTCAGAGGTTGAAGGTAAGCTCTCATTGCTGGAGACACTGCCCATTTAGGACACAGGGCTTAAATTATTCAAGCTGAGTCTAACTGGAAAGCTGCTTTCCTGGAGTCTAGATTCCATGGTACTAGAAAATACTATGCAAGCTGCCAAGGGAGAGAAGAAATCAACACTCCATCCCAGCTACGTCAGCCACAAACCACAACAATGTCCAGCATGGTGATCTATTCATAAAGATAAATTAGTAGTACTCACATGCTTGTGGCAAACAATAGCTGTCTAATTGGACTTAAGGCACAATCAACAGTAGGGAAATCTCTACTGCCACTTTTTAGAGCAGCTGCATTCTAAATCCTATCTGTATTCCCACAGAAAAGAGTAACTACCACCTTTGTCAAGGAAACTTTTATTTCCATCAAATGAAGTCTATTAGGGAAAACCACAACTAGACACAATACAGGGATCCACAGACAGTGGGGAGAAAAATACCAATGGAATCTGTATGTGATAACAATGGCCTCTGTGGCTCAGAAAACATCACAGAAGAGGGCCCCAGTATGCCAGCATGTATGCTGTGAAACAGCCTCTCATGGCTGCATGAATGAGACCCAAATAATGGCAGTATCAATAGATATCCTAATGTGTGAGGAGAAAATCTCACAGGGTTCCACACCTAAAAAAAAAAAAAAAAAAAAAAAAAGAAAGAAAGAAAGAAAGAAAGAAAGCAAGCAAGAGAAAAACAAGCAAACAAACAAACAAAACCAAGCCAAAAAAGCAAAAAACAAACAAAACCAAAACCAAAAAACTTACAGACAACCGTCTTCATGGAAAAGGAGATTAGCCTTTGTCGAGGTTGAGTCTTTGAACTGTTTACCCATTACAAACATGTAAGTCCTGAAACTGTATACACATGAAAAAACAAAAACAGGCTCACCAGGTTGTATTTATATATTTACACATCCATATCTATCTCTCTATATGTAGCAAAAATAAAAAAAGAGGCTATTACTGTGAGAGTCGGTGGGGAGGACTGGAGGAGTTAGAGGGAGGGGACTTGACAGCCTAGAGAGAAAATGGAAGGAGAAAAAGGTTAATTATATTTTTAGTTAAAGTGTATAAAAATAAATTAAGTACATAAACATTATTTATCCTCTCTGCCAGCAACATTAGACTATTTTAGCCAGTTCATTGGAGTTCTAAAACACTGAACAATGTAAGCCTGATGATATGATTTCCATGAGGCAGTTGGCTCTACCAACAATCTCATTTAACAATAGTTTTATTGAAGTAGACTTCAAATACACTGAGCTTTGCCTTTGTCAGGTGCACAGTTCATGTTGAGTTGGAACACATTCAGAATCAGTGCCATTGTCCCCACAGCTGAAGCAAGGGGCTCAGCAACACTCCCTGGTTTCCTTTGTGTCTATCTGTATGATAGGAGCATAATAAAGTGCCAGCTTGTTTGAAGGGCTCTCAAGTACACAATGCGGGACTATAAACTGTAGGCACTGGGTTGAACAAGTCTCTATACTTTACTTATCTAGGAACACTGAAATGAACAGCAGCGTTTCATTTTCTCTACCCTGGAAACCATTATTCTTGTCTCTGCTCCTGTAAATCTGGCAGTTACTGAGTTCTCATGTAAATGGGATCACACAGTGTTTCCCCTTCTATGACTGACTTATTTCAGATCATGCAATCACCTTCAATTTCATTCATGTTGCTAAAAATTAGGGAATTTCCTTCTTTCATGGGGCCGGATAATATCCAAGCTGAATTCAAGAATATACTCTTTATTTTTTTTTTACCCATAAGGCATTTGTTTCTGTATTTTAGCTATTGTGAAAAGTGCCTAAGAGTGTAATTGTAAATATTGTTTGGTATAATTTTAATTGTAAGTATGTAGAATGGGATTGCTGGAACTTTTAGTAGATTTCTTATCTGCTTGTTCATTTATTTAGCAGTATGGGGACTTGAACCTGGGGTTTCATGCTTGCTAGACAAGTACTCTACCACTAAACTAAATTCCTGGCTCTATTCTTTAGCTTAGAAAATCTCACACATTAGTATCCCGTATTACATTTCAAACGCAATGTAAAGGGAATTAATTACCCTACATCCCCATCAGCACTCACATTTCTAAACATCCTTTTCATAATAAACATCTTAACAAGTATAAGATTATATCTCACTGTAGTTTTGATTTCTATTTCCCTGATGAGGTTGAATACCTTTTCATAAATTTTTTGTTCATTTATTTTTGTACACTGGTACACTTGTTTTTCTAGCAAAATATTGGTTCAGTTTCTTTACCACCTATACATATCAACGTATGGAGAATTAAAATTCAAATGTAAAACATGAAACTTAAACTCCTAAAAAAGTTGCTTGTGAGATGAATTTTGAATGTAACAACAAACAGTTTGCTGTAGGAAAGATAACCAAGTGGGATTATATCAACCTAGAAACAGTGTGGACAGCGAAAGAATCAATCAACCCATGGAATGGGAGACAACACAAACAATGTATTTGATGCATTAAAATACTACACAAGAAGGCTCCAGAATTCAGTAGTCACTAAACTTTAGACAGTTGGCTGTTCCCAAATGATTTGATTTTAATATTATATATCATTTGGGATTAACTATGTCTGAACTAATATGAGAAATAAGTTATAGTCATTAATGTACATATATAAAATTAAAAGTTCAAAAGCAAAAATTTAAATAGTCCCATGTACTATTTCATTCAATGTTT
This sequence comes from Mus musculus, assembly GCF_000001635.26. Lineage (NCBI taxonomy): Eukaryota > Metazoa > Chordata > Mammalia > Rodentia > Muridae > Mus > Mus musculus. Next base: position 54,404,590 of record NC_000074.6, on the reverse strand, counting down.
ATGTAAACTGGTTTTTATATTTCACCTATGAATTTATAATTTATTTCTTAATGACCAAAATATTTTGATTGGCTGACAAAATAGGAATTAATGAATTTTTACTTCCTTTGTTTACAAACCAATATTCTCTGTAATGGCTCATAAAATACTTATCATAAATCAGTTTGTAATGTTTAGGATATCTCCACTATGTTTAATTAATGTCTTTTTTTTTCAGGAAGAAATCTACCCTGAATACAGGTAAACCATATCATAATATAGTCAGCAATCTTCACCAGTTCTTATAGGAAAATAAGGAGACATAATGCAGTTTGGATGTTTGAATACTATTAATTATGAAAACAGGGCTCTTATATTTGGTTATTTCTCATTTGTTATAATAACATTATATACTTTTCTTAATCCTGTGAGTCTAATACACTGTTGTGAATGACTAACAACTTGAAGTACAAACCAGGAATAAGTTTTGCCACTGTTGCCCCTAGCTGAACCAAGGTAAAGAGTGATATATTATGAACCACATTGAAAAAGGCTTTCTGTAAATATTAGATCATATGCTCTAATATTTAAAATGAAAACATTTGGTATCTCATAATTCACATCACAAAGAAGACAAGTCTTGAATTATCACCTATTCGGTAGTGATGGTTGTTTACCTGAATTCTGTTCTAAGCTATGGTCGTTTTAAATTTGAAACACATAGAACTATTTCCAAATATACCAGAAGGACTCTGTAACTCAGCACATGGTAAGAGCAGAAAAAACTAACACTCTCAGATTATAGTCTCAGCTATGTTGCAAATTCCCTTTTCCAATTGCACATGTAACTTTGACTTTCAGTGTCTCCATTCTACATCACCCTAGACTGTTCTTACCAACAACAGAGATATACTTGCTATTTGTGATTCGTTTGAATCCAGTGTCTAACTCTAGAGATTATTAAAGAACATTATACTACAGGCACATGGCCCGTAGTATATATTCCAGATCTTATAGATCTGGAAATCTCTCATATATGGATTCTGCTCCATTTTCTACAAATAGCTGGGGAAGCTGGGCTTGACTCTTCTTGACATTTTCCAGATGTGAGCACCTCAGCCATCCTTACTCCTCCCCGGTCATCTAGTCACAGTTTAGGCATAAATGGTATGTATATATTCGATGTGAAAACATTTGATTCTCTGATATAGTAATTTACAATTAGTTTTTATCATACATTCTATACAGCCATTTGCTTTTGTTTTATAGCATGTATCAATTCATATTAATGTTATTTATTATTGTAAGTCTGACTCTACCACATAATTGCATATTCCATTAGTGTAGCATAGCACCTATAATATAATTTGTATAGCATGAAAATTCAAAATAGTCATTGATTAAGTTGATTGTAGAGTAAATAAATAAGCTAAATCTGCTTAAGTTTGCTCACTCTTTAAAAGTTTAATAACTAAAAAAAGAATGAAAAAGCTTAATAACTTCCCTCTCTATGATTTTCTCAGTTGGAAATTAGCATACTATTTTTATATTTCCACATTGCCCTTGTACCTGCATTTTCATTGATTTTTGGATCTAATTTTCATGACTTTTCATTAGTTTATATCAGTCTCCTTTATTATAATGAATGTAAATATCTGTGAATCACTGTTTACATTTACTACTTGAATATGAAAGCAACTTCTCTCCCCCCCCCCTTTAAATGTGCAGTCAATTAATTAAGGTGACAGGTAGCTTCATGGTTCTCTATCTTTTTCCAGACCTGAAATTTCTAGGAACGAAGTAGGAGGTCTTAAAGAGAGATGTGTGCTTTGTCAAAGCTAACTGTAAGCAATGGAGTTCTGCTGGTGCCTTGCTTGCTCAAACTGTCCTGCTGTGTCAAATGCCACATTTAATAGGGAAACTATCTAAGGGGAAAACATTAAAAGATGCAGACTGTCTTACATCATCAAAATGCAAACCACCTGTCTGTCATGATTTAACATACCTGGGTTTGATCAGCAACTTTCCATCCTGTGACCTTACAGTACCCTCTGCTTTGACATTTTAAATGAATTGTTCTTCATATAAATGCCGTGATCCATACTAGTAATTCTGACTGTGCTCTCAGTAGTAATTTCAGGGTCTCACTATTGCCTGTACTGTATTATCCTGTCCCCTTGAGTACCCACCCATCTAGACAATAGCCAATCAGCTGAGCCTAAAGCCTGTGGGTATAAACCTAAAGTACCATATATAGCTCCCGTTGGAGAAGGATGCAACAACTATATCTTATTTGGACCATGCCTTTACTAGGTTGACCTACCTATACCTAATTCATTTTGCCATCCATGATAAATACTGTATTAAAAGCACAGTTCATCAAAATATCAGAATTTCTCACTCAAAACATTGGAGAAGTTTATTTTTAAAACTGGATTTTAAAATTACCGGAGCTAAGTAACAAATGTGATGCAAAAGAAGATGTCTTTATTGTATGACTACCGGACTGTACAACCTCAAAGGCAGAGGATTATTTAATGGTTGCTACTCAAATGTCAGGGATCAAAATCTCATCACTTCTCCATAATCTACATTATTTCAGTGTTTTTGAGCTTTAAAAAAAAGAAGTACATTGTTTGTCAAGCATTGTGACAGAAAAATTTAACCCATTCATTTTGTTGGAACCTGTTTTTTTTTTTTTCTCTCCTTTAATTTGCATGTTCAACCATTTGCCTCAGAGATGGACGTCTATTGAACAAGGGAATGTGGCTAATCTTGGAAGTCGATGGGGGTGACCCTATCCCCTAGCAGCTGGAGATATGGAACCTAAAGAGGCCACCTCCCGTAGTCAGGTAGAACTTCCAGTGGAAGGAGGGGGACACCAATCCACCTACAAAACCTTAAACCCATAATTTGTCATGCCTACATTATGTGCTAGATAAAGATGGAGCAGAGATGGAGGGAATGGCCAATCAATGACTGGCCCAACTTGAGAACCACCCAATGGGAGAGAGACCCCTGACATTATTAGTCATAATATGCTATGCTTGCAGAATGCAGATAAACATCACTGTCTTCTTTGAGGCTTCATTCAGCAGCTGATGGAAACAGATGCAGAGATCCATAGCTAAGTATCAGGAAGGGTTCAGGGAACCTTGTGGAAAAGTGTGGGCAAGAATTGAGCCAGAGAGATCAAGAACACTACAAGGAGACCTATAGAGTCAACTAATCTGGGCCATGGAGGCTCACAGAGACCAAAGAGGATGCAGAGGCTGAAACCATGCTCCCTACATATTTGTAGCAGATGTGCAGCTTGGTCTTCATGTGGGCCCCCATTACAGTCGGAACAGGGGCTATCGCTGACTCTGTTTCCTGAAGTTAGACCCCCTTCTGCTAGCTGGAATGCATTGTCTGGCCTGACTAGGAGAAGATGCATTTAGTCCTGCTGTGAATTGATATGCCAGGGCAGGTTGGTACCCACAGGGGGCTTTCTGTTCTCTGAAGAGGAGGAGTATTTGAGGATGAGACTGGGAGGAGAGGATGGAGGTGGGCAGTGATCAGATGTAAAGTGAATAAATACATTAATAAAAAAACAAAAAGAAACTATCTGCAATTCATACCTGCTGACAAAGTGAAAATCATTTTTCTTCTAAGGGCGTGTCACTGGGCATATCAGCCACACTCCAGGGTAGGCCCTATGACTACCTGGAACAGATTTTGTTGTTGTTATTGTTTTTGTCAGGCCATTTTGTTTCATTTGGGCCTTTTATATTTCTTTTATTTTTCTTTTTCTCTTTTCTTCCTTTTGCTTTTTTACCTTGATTTTTATTTTTCTGTTTTTTAGTGGTGATCTGAGAGAGAAGGTGAAAGAAAAAATACAAAGTTCAGTAAAAAGGTAGGTGGGGCAGATCTAGGGGAATTGAGGAGGGGAAACATGATTAACACACATTGGATGGAAATAAGAAACACATCTAAATTCTATTTATTTGATTTGTGTGCTTGTGCACATGCGTGTGAGTGTGAGCATGCTTGCCAGGGTGTGTGTGTGTAGGTTAAATGACAAATTGCAGGAGTTAGTTATTTTCTTTGACAATGTGGATTCTGGGTTTAGGTATTTAGAGTCAGAAAAAACACCTTTACCAGGTTAGACATTTTGTTGGCCCCCCTTTTCTTCTTTTCTCTAGGCCTTGTTTTCCTCAGCGTATGTCGATGTAATCACAGGACTTATCGCAGTTACTTTGTGGATAATTATTAGTACATGTGAAAGAAATGTAGAAGTGATGAGAATCAAAATGGGGTCACCTGTGTCAAGCCTAAAACCAAGGAGGAAAGCTAGAAGCAAGAGGAGCAGGGGAAGAAGGAGGAGGAGGGGGAAAGGGAGGAGGAGGAAGGGGAGGGGGAAGAGGAGAAGGAGGAGAAGGAGGAGGAGGGGGAGGGGAAGAAGAAGGAGGAGGAGGAGGAGGAAGAAAAAGAAGATGAAGACAAAGATGATGAAGAAGAAGAAACAAAGTTATAAATAGAACATTTTCTTTTATGAATTCCTGATAGTGATTATTATAAAAGGCTATGAGAGACATGAGTTTACATAAAAGCACCATATCCTTACATAAAATGTGTAAGAATATTCTACAAGGTCATCTGATTAGTCACAGAGTAACATCTATTCAGCCAGGGACTGGTGCTATTCTTATTAATTATTGTAGCCAAGGATTATTATTCCAAAGTATCTAATATAACTCTTCTTACTTTTAACCTTTAAAATACCACAACCTTTTTGAATAGGTTTATTTTATTATGTTAAGTGTATTTGTACTCCAACAAAAACATAATCATGCTTGGGAACTTCTCTCAGACTGTTCTACTAATAGGTTGAAATATATATTACAACAATAATAACAGCAGTAATAATAGTAATATAATGTTAAAAAGTACATATAGATAATATTGTAGGTAATTTTGCTTTATGACTATATATATAAATTTGATGGTTTTAAAATTTTTATGAAACTATCATTTTAAGAATTTTCTGTTTAGATTTTTCATTTTCTCTTTTTTGAAAACAAACAAATAGGCAAAGAAAAACTAAAAGTAAATGCATTTCTTCTTAAACTTTTAAGTAAGCATTCTCTAAGCCTTCTGCTTTATTGCCATGTATTCTAATATAAAGGAAATGACTTCTCTGCTAAGTAACACAATCAGACAACTCCAAACCTTGCTCTTTAAAAATCGACAGCAGAACAGAAATTTAGTGGAGAATGGAGCTTAATGCACGCAATGACAATACAGCACATTCTGTCTTGCCTCAGTAATTTGTTTTTCCAGGTGTTTTAAAGGGTGAATAAATACACCCTCCCTTCACTTTGCCTGCAAAACAAATGGTTCAATGACTTTTTCTCACTAGATTTATTTTATTTCAAAATGAGATAATAGATTATTGACTCTAAGCCAGAAAGTCATCACAAGCTAATTTCAATGCCAAACCCCAAACAACTAAATGTCTCTTTTGTAATAAGCATTCATATTGGCTGATGAATTAATTTTCATCGTTTTCATACTTTATTTGTATTATGCCCTTGATTATGGCTACCTTGACAGTAATAAGTGACTTCATTAAACCAAGTAGGTAATTAAATAACTACCTCAACACCGATAAACAGCTGAACATAAAAGCCAAAGGTGCTTAACCGAACTTAAGAGGTACAACCCAGAGTCATTGTTTCTAGTTTCTTGCCAAATTTTAATTACTTCTTCTATAAAAGCATCAGAGATTGTAATAATACTATTTTAAAATGAGAGGTTAGCAAAGTGTTGAGTGGTTATCTTATTAATATAGGTATCAGAGATTACTGGCATTTGCACAGAATCTTCCTATTGAAACAATCTCCTACATTTCCCTTGAACTAGAAGGACACACATTTTGGACAATATCCATAAATCTGCTCTTATTTTGCTGAGCTTGCATTGGTGATGTTTTCTTAAGAACTCTGCTTCATTGACAACCTATTTTCTTGTAATAATTGCTGCCACTCCACACCTATGTCTGCTTAGTCTCAAGGCTAAGCCCTTAGCTTGGCTCCTGCCTCAGAGGGGGGACCTATTTATCAGTTCATTTAATGACTTAGTTCATCTTCAAATGAAAGTGGTAGAAGAGGATGAAGAATAGATTAATTTAACTCAAAACACCAAAGTGCCATGATAGACCTGGTGTTTAATCTCAGAACTCAAGGAGTGATGGGATCCAGGTCACACACACACTTACCCACACAAAATAGGCTAGATGAATTTTTAAAGGAGTTGTAATCAAAGTTTATGGCAGGTACACAGGTGAGGGGATCACTTCTAGTATGGAGTGTGAAGCAGGGTAATGGAAGGATTTGAAATCCAATCCGTCATCTTGGAATTCTCCCACTGGAAACTGGTAAGTGACAGGAAAGAGTAGAATCATTGCAGGATTTTCTCTAAGGCATGATGAAGTGTGACATATAGAATGATTCAAAGGCCTCCTCAATGAGTATTAGTCTCGTTTCATGATGGGTGGGATCCAATGTTAATGTCTTTAAGATGAAGTAGTTGATTTTGTTGACCTTGAGCACTAAGGTTTTCTGGTAAGGGATGTTTCCTCACTTGTATTAGGTGAAGATTTCTATTTCTTCCAGCATTGCTCCATGTTTCTAAATGAACATGAGATACCTGAATACCTCCTGATTCCTCAGTTTCATCTGTTCATACAGCTTTTCATCATGCAACTGGAGTTTTCTCTCCTCACCCAGTCTGCTGCATTTCATGACGTTCTCTTCTCTCTCTTCTCTTTCTCTCTCTCTCTCTTTCTTTCTCTCTTTCCTTTCTTTCTTTCTTCCTTCCTTCCTTTCTCTTCCTCCCTCCCTCCCTCCCTCCCTCCTTCCTTCTCTTCCTCCATTTCTTCCTTCCTTTCTTCCTTTCACCAATTCTAGCCCCATTTAAGCCACCAAATTTTCTGCCCTTGTATCCAGGTTACTGAAGAAAAAACATACAATGTCATGTTAATGATTCTTCTACACTGCCTGACTTTGTCTTTTCATCATACTCCTATTTCACTGCAATAGCAGCAGCAGCAGCAGCAGCAGCAGCAGCAACAAACAACAACAATAACAATAATAAACAGACCAGAAAGAAGAATTTATCCCTCCCCATCCCTGCTATCAACTCTTTCCACTTTATCTGTGGCTATCTTGTCTTCTCTTTCACTCATGTTTTGAGCTGCATTTGTTTTTTCTATTCCAGTCCAACCCTCTATCTTGAAAACTGTGTTCTTTCACCTATTTCGCGACCAAAGTGATTGTTTCAAACTTTCTCTCACAAATGACTTAAAATTTCTACCTGCAGTATCATTCCCTACAGATATGTACTATCCCTCATATTAAATAACACACAAATGCACAGAACTATCTTGGTTTTGCTCTATAGTACAAGTTCTTTGTGCTTCAGTGTATTGAGAAATAATGTTTTCAAAAGCTGTCTGTATTTGCTTTCTTCTTCCACCTGGATCATGTACCAGCAAAGAATTTATTACCCATGCTATTAAAACTGCTCTTCTCAGTGACCTGGAATTTATCAAACTCAATTGTGTACTTTTTTGGGAAAGAAGTAATCATGTCTTCTTTGAAATGCTTTTATTGGGAAGTAATGGAATGATGAGGAAGTAATGGGTATAGTGATTATTTTCAGTATTTACACTAGATTAAAAATGGTTGTATGGTACTTTATAGGTTTTGAGGTAACGAATTTTTTTTAAATGCATTTTTAACTAATCAAAGTGAAATCTAATTTGCTTTTACCTCTTTTGTAGAGAAAGCAAAGACATCCGATATCTTTGATTTTGCTTAGCTTTTCTCAGTATTATACTTTTTACTTTCTAAAAAAGTAATTCCATGGTATATATTTAAAACTGTCTGTCTATCTATCTATCTATCTATCTATCTATCTATCTATCTATCTATCTATCTATCTATCCAATGATAGAGAAATATGTTTAAATATATGTGTGTATATATTTAAACATATCTCTATATTCAAAAGTCTATGTAATTATTGCTTTGTAAACCAGTATCAGTTATCTAACATGGAATTAATATTTGTGTTGGTATGTATTCCTTCTTAAATTCTCCTTTAGCTTATGTTAACATTTTTTGATGAATTCACTTTAATATTTTAAAATTCAATTAATATATTTAATTGTGTTTATGAGGGGGGGTACAGTGTGGGTCACATGCATACCAGTGCACTTGTGTGGAGGTCAGGGGACATCTAGCTTGAAGTGATTCTCTCCATAGACCATGAGAGCCCTAGCTATGGTTTGAAAGCATATAGTCATAGGTAGTAGTCAATATCTTTGCTTGCCGAGCCATATTGGCAGTCTTCATTCAATAATTCTTTAATTTATTTCTACTGGTGACAAGTTGTTTTAAAAATTTGTTTGAAAGTATATACACATTTTGTTCTTATTCTGGAAAGTTCTAGTCATTGATAAAACTTGATACTGTCATTTAATTCAGCTTTGCCTCCTCTAGCATTTATTTCAGCTTGTGCAGTCAGCTCTCAACTCTTACCTCTCTAAAGGTAAATGCTTTTATTTCTCTTATTGCCCTGAATATTTTATATTTTTCCACCACATATGTTAGTGCAATACTCCTACTTATAATCTGTATGTGCTTTTATGGATACAGGTAGATTATCTTGCTTAAATCTTTTAAGAATATATTTCAGTAGAGTTTAAATTGGTAGCCCTTTAAATTTCAAGTTTTCTTCTGACTTGATTTTTCTCTTTATTAGAAATAATGTATCTAGTTGTTAGACTAACTCACTGCACTCTCTACCTTGTCCTCTAGGTTTCTGCTATTTTCCATATTTCCAATGCTTGGTATCTTTTTGTCTTAGAATAAACCAACATTACCATACACCCATATGACCACGTCTAGCTTGTTCTAGAAGTGAAAACAACATTTGTTTTTTCATCCTTGCCTGTCTGGACAATTTTTCTCCTCAACTCTATGAATTTTCTTGATAGTTCTCAAATTTGCTGAGCAGCCTCACTTCAAGGTCTTAGCATTTGTTCTTGCCATAATTTAGACATTTTCTTCCTACTATTCAGCTGAATTTTCTTTTGATTTCGCCACTCAAAAATAACTGACTAACTCACAACTTGTCACAATACCATAGCCCCTTCATGATTTAATTTTTTTTCAGACTACAGTTCTCTCCAGGACTGATTACCATCTGACTGTTCATTTTTTTTATCTTGTGAATCTACAACACCTTTTGCTAGGGAGTAACTTATAAAATATTTCTGAGTGGGACTGAAGAGATAGCTTAGTGGTTAAGAATATTCATTGACTGTTCTTCCAGAGGACCAGGGTCCAGCATTCAGATGGCAGCTCACAACTGTCTGTAACTCTAGTTCCAGGAGATTCAACACCCTTCTACAGATAAATATGCAAGCAAAACACCAATGCATGTATAATAAAAAATAAAAAAGGTATTGTTGTGCATGTGAATGTAAGAGCAGCTCAATTACTCAATAATTTATTTTTTTTTTTTGCAGGGGAGGGAGTGTTTTTTCCTATGTTTCACTGAACAGAAATACCCCCCCTACAATCTGTATTGTAGCAATGGGAGCAGGTACAGATGAGAAGAGCATCTAGAAGGTTTGGAAGACCCTAATTTTGTCATAAGTGTGCTGTGCTGTGTCATTTTGTCTAATTAAATGTTTAACTCTGGAGAGCTGACAACATAACTAAATTGAAAGAGTTCTTGCCTAGCATTTGTGAGACACTAGGGTTGGTCATTAGCACAAACCAGGTGTGCTGCTGGAATGGCAATCCTAACATTCCAGACAGGGAGGCAGAAGAAGCATCGTAAATCTATACCATTCTTCTCATCTACAGAGTGAGTTTGAAGTCAGCCTGTACTATATGAAATGGTGTCTCAAAAAAATGCTAAATTTTCCACTCTCAGTCTCCATTTTATTTCCTATAAAATTATGTATTGAATGAAAGGCTTCTTTATGGGCACAATAAATGTAGAATTTGAAGAATTGGTAAGATTGTGCACACAACTGGTAGGAAAATTCAAACTGGTATATGGCAAAAAGTTCTCAAGCAAGGATGATGTACTGCTCCCAGTCTAGTCTGAGAGCTTCTGTGAAATGTCTAGAATTGTTGTAACTCTGAGGTGGGTGTGTTTTGCTAACCTCTTGTTGGCAGAGGTCAAGGATGCTGCAGGACATTAACAGTGCAAGCCTCGTCCAGGACAGACGTATCCAACCCAAAGTGTCAAAAATACTACAATTCAGAAGCCAAGGTATATATAACAAATGGCACTGCTCAGATTTTAGGATAAGACAAATCAGGATAGTATACCTTGAACCAAAAACAAGTGAAGACAGAAGCTGCCCATGTAGAACAGAAAAGGAATGTCCTGTTCGCGTATTGGAACAAAGATAACTATCTAAGGAACACTGATAATAGAATATCATTACAGAGGTGGGTGGCATAGTGCATGAACTTGGAAGACAATGACCACAGATGGACCGGAGCTTATCTCAGCTTGCCTCTGGGCCATGTCTCTTGGGGCATTTGTGATTACGCACATCCCAACCTCTTTGTTCCTAATTGCAGTCTGTTATATCACTGAGGTGAAACATCATCAGATTGGAGAGGAAATAAATCTACAAGATGCTCCATCAAAGCAATCTCTAGCCTTCTGGCACCTAAGCTCATCAAGCATTGATGAGGCAAACAGGAAGCCTAATGAAAATAATACAAGGAAATCTTTTCATCAACACCCATTCCTAATGTCCCAGCTATTGGATCCCTGTTATTGCTTCAAGAGTTGGAATCTGCGTTGGCAGCCAACATCGGAAGCTCTGCTTTTAAACAAGTCGAGCAGTTATTTTTACCACATGGCTCATATCAGTTAAGTGGTGCTAACCTGACCTCAATTAAGATACAGTGCTTTTTAAATGTGTTTATATTAGATCCTCCCCACTCCCTAATGCACCATGAACAATAGACAGACACACACGCACGCACGCGCACCCAGACACACACACACACACACACACACACACACACACACACGAACATGCACAGGATCACTGTTAGACTAGGACTGTTTGCTCATAATTTACCTCTTTTTTTTTTCAAAAGAAACATGTACAAAATAATTAACGTAATTAAAACTCATTGTCTTATTGGTCTGAAGAATGATAAAATTAATTTGGTACTTTTTTTATTGATTCCCATTTTCTCTCAGCTTGGATAAAAGTGAATATTTTATGACATTTTCATTATTTTATTCAGTCAATAAAGAGAATGAAAGTTGAGAGGGTGAGGGCTTTCTCCCAGGCCCTCTGAAACTTGCAAGTGTAGAAGTGATCAGAGCTCTGTGGCAGAGGATGAACCTGGGAAGATAAACTCCATCAGGGTGTGTTTCTTGAAGCAGCTGACTTGCATGATGGGTGTGTGAAGGCAGGGATGAGGATAGGGTAGGGCAGGATATCCTCTTCATCAAACATTATACATGGCTTTCCTCATCAGTAGCTCAGTGAGTCACATAAATTGTCCAAGCTCAAACACTTAGGGGATCATAAACTGAACACACCCTTCCATTAGGTTCAAAGTAAAATTATCAGACAAGGAAACTTGTAATGTCCTGTCTAGAGAGTGTGGAGAGATAATGAAGATTTTCTTAAAAAAAAAAAAAAAGGTGGGTTGATGCTTACATTAAGGCAAAGAACTTCTACAAGGTGAAAAAGAAGCATAGTGAGGTCTATGCTGGGAGAAAACATATGATGGTTTATTGGACTGGTCTATGCTAAAGGTTGTTGGTTTCTTTCTAACTTGTAGTTAGCATTTTCTTCTGACTCCTTGGGTAGAAAGAAAGGATATGCAAACATGACCTCAAAACGCCAGCAGTCATTCTACTAACACTCTGATATCTGTGTTTGAAACGTAGTTATTTTGCAATATCAATTATCAAGCACCCAATTTCTGCCACGTTTATGTAAGACAGAAAATAAATCTAAAGAAAATAAGAATATGGTGTCTACTCCCTGCAAATTTTAAAGGGAATTAGAGATGTTAAATACAAAAGCTGTAGTAAACATTGGTTAACTATAACTAAAACTATAATGAACATTGGTAAATTATGGCCTATGAACTAAATCTGGCCCATAGCAATTTATTTCCTTAGTGTCTGTGACTGTTTCTGCATTACCACAGAGGGATTAAATATTATTGCAATGTTTGTTGGCTGGCAGTGCCTAAAGTATTTACAATTTGTTCTTTTACTTAAAAGCTCACCAAACCCCAGCTTGCAATGATGTCACATACACAGAAGTAAGTAATTTGTATACACATTGAGGTCTACAGAAGCAGCTGTGTATTATTCAAAGTTTGTAAATAAACCAACACAACTTAAAAGAGTTAAATAAAATTGGCAGTGTCAATAAAGACAATAAACTAAGTGATCTTGCACTGGATCCTTAGTTTACGTACTCCATTGACAAGGGGTAAAAATATCTCAATATTTATGGCAATATATTCAAGTAATTATCTTTTTTCCCATTATAAAATTAAATTTCATGTGCTTCCTTTTGCTTATAGAACTTTAGACAAGTTTTTAAAAAGCCAGTTTCAAATTTTTCTCACCTCTCTTTCTTGGAGCTTGATTAGTGGGACTATTGTATAATGACAGGAATAATTGTTGTCGTTCTCGGTCTTCTCTGCTTTCAGGTCCCCATATGACTTTACATTGTATTTCCAATTGGAATGCAAAGTCCTTCTAACCCCGATTTAGTCATGTGATTTGTTTGATTAGTGGGCTCTGTGTAGACATGCTACCAGAACATGGAAACTATAGTCCTCAAATATCTAGGGTTCTCATTTTTCAGGTCTTTGCTTCTGCTGTGAGAATGTGGCTAGGAGAGCCTACTTGAAGGCAAAGCAGGGCCAAGTCATTGTGAGTACTTCAGTGGGCAAGGAAGAAACTCTAGCAAATGTGAACAATAAAAGCTTATACCTCAGTGAAGACATATGGTTATTTGCTGTGTACCATTATTTCATAACCAGTAATAGATATAGAAAGTATATATCATAAAACCAGTATGTAGGAAGCAAGAAATATGACTAGGTCAGTTTGCTTCCTAATTATTTATTATCATTCGTGCTTCTTTATTCCCTTTTTCCTCTTTCTCTCTCTCTCTCTCTCTCTCTCTCTCTCTCTCTCTCTCTCTCCCCCTCCCCCCACATCCTCCTCCCCCTCCCTCTCCCCCTTTCCTCCCCTCCCTCCGTCCCTTCCTTCTTTCCTTCCTTCCTTCCATTCATTTCTTTTGTTTGTTTATTATTTTAGAAACCATTTTATTCTGTGTTACCTAAAATATTCCAAATACTGGGGTTTAAGTGTTTATCTCTTTAGCCTTCCTAGGAACTGGCAACATATATGTATACTCACACCAACTTTCTCTAAATTTTTTGCTTTTACTGCAATTTTATGGAAAGTTGATAATAAAGTCATGACACTGATCATCACTATCCCCTGGCTTTGAAGCTAGAAATTTGATGTTATGGAATCATATTTCTGGTGCATATTTTAAAAGCATCAGAGTTGGAAAAGAGAAGTGAGTGCCTTTAAGGAATTTCTAAATGAATCAGAAAAGGCAAGCTCTATATTTCGAGAAAGAGTACACAAGGTGTGGGAGATTGTATAGTAGGTAAAGGCACTTGCCACTAAGCTTGACAGTCTTAGTTCCATGAGACCAACACTGTAGTACAAGAAAACCAATTTCCTCAATTTTTTTCTCAGACCTGCAATCAGGCAATGTGTAATGTATTTGCTTCCCGTGAAAAGTAAATAAATATAAAAAACTACATAAAAAGTACAAGGAAGAGGGAAAAGTGTTGGAAAAACAAGACCAATAGTTATAACATGTAACTATTGAGAACATAAGAAGAAGAGAAGAGGGAGGGTCTCAGAATCAAAAGAAATATAAGACAATGTATTAAATTAATCTAAAAAGTGTCAAGAATATAAATATATTAGGAAATAAAAATTCTCCTTAAAGCACTATCTATGGTATCTGTAACAAGCTGTCACAAATTCACAGATAGGAGACTGCATAGAATTTGTAACTGTGTACCATTTATATCTTCATAGGATATTCACAGATAGGAGACTGCATGGGATTTGATACCTGGGTACCATTTATATCTTCATAGGCATCTTTATGACATCAACAGAAAATTTCAAAATATTTATTGGAGTATTTACTGTGAATGGTCTATGCTTTATATGGGAAATATGAGTGCAGAAAAACTAAGTAATTTAAGAAGCTAACAACATGAAATAAGTCCTATTAAAGTGAGTCTCCACCAAAATGCTTGTGGCCTTAAATAATACTGTTAATTATTACACTTGTTGGCCTCGTTGCTGACTAAATGAAGACTGTAATGGAGACTAACAAAGATGACTAAACACAAAGGCAATTTTTCATTCTCATTTTAACTGCTTCTAAAGAGTGGTGAAGTATTTCCTTGATAATTCAGAGCACATATAATATTAAACTAGACTACACAGGTTGGTTTCATTTAGTTAAGCCAATTCAATAGTGGGTTTAGAACATTTGATTCTAACCATTTTATCTTTCCAAATATAAACAACTATGAAACTGGAAAGCACATAGTAAAATAATTTTATATGTTATACAGAAAGGCCTCTATACAACCTTCAAGTATTTGGCAATTAGACAACATACTTTTATAGTGCCCATGACTTAAGTGAGAACAAGGGAAGAATGACAACTTTGATATGAATAAACACAAAGATATAGGATGACAGAACATTGGACACACCGACCACATAGTACTTAAATAAGAGTTTGTAGCTTCAGATGTGTATATCAGAAAATCAGAATGGCATAAATCAGTCATATAGATTTCTGTTTGGAAGTTAATGAAACCCAAAATGAGCATAAGAACAGTAGAAGAAAATAATACCAAACAGAAATTATTAACAAAAGCATATAGAGCTACAGACCACATTAACAAAATTAAAACATGGTTATTTATAAATACAAAAAGTTAAAATTACCTTTAGCTGGACTTTAGAAAAGGGTGCAAAGCAGAGGGATCACATTACAAATGCCATGAATTGTTGGACCCTAATTGGCCTTGGTTTGGGCCTTGAAGACAAACTCAAGCCTGGGTCAATTTTTGAGACCTGTCATTTGTTTCCTTGAGAATGACTCCACACCACCTGAATGAGATTGCCTCTGCCTAGCTACCGCTGATGCATCAATTTCTTATAGGCCCGTGAGATCACCCCACATCCTTTGTCATCTCACACCACCCTATATGTCATCTCTCCCCATACTTCTATCCACACCTCCTTGCCCTGTCTATATGAGCAAATTACTGCCACATTAAAGCGAGTTCTTGTGTCAAAAAGACTCCCAGCCTGGTACGGTTCTTCTCGGGTCACCGACACTCACCATCTCGTTCAGTCCCAGAGAGACCCAGCATGTCCTGGCTACCTGCCATCAAAGAGTGGACAACAAGAGAACAAGTGGACATCACTGTGGATTCGGAGGCGTACTGCACTGAGACTCTCCTGTCATCCCTTCTCCAAGTGCTTGGATCTTTAGGTCTTTCATGCTGAAAGAGACAACTAGAAGTACGTAACAGAACAAAGAAGAGAAGTATGTGCTATCAATTTTACTCAAGTTTTTGACCTAGGGAACTTTAGTGAAGTTTCACCTATTTGTCTTAAATGTTGAGTTTGTGTTTATGACGCAGTAGGTGACACCAAACCATTGAAAGGAAATACTGTGAAGCACTTTGTTTCAGTAAATTGTCGCAATTTGGAAGATATAGTAAATTTCCTTGAAAAACAAAACCAAAAAAAAAAAAAAAGGATAGGCATAACGAAAAGAAATGGAAAAGTTGGAAGAGATTCTATCATAAATATTTAAACATTCATCTGCTGCTAAGGACATGATATGGGAAGTCTTCTTTCAATATTTGATATCAGACATTGTTCTCTTCAACTAATGTGTTACATCTATCTACTGCATCTCCTTATTGATAATCTCAGTGATATGACAGAAGCTCAACAAGCTCGCTAAGGTTTCTTGAGAACAAAGGTCAAAAAGGACAGCACAATTGAAATGAGAAAAGAGGCAGACAAATTGACTTGCTGTGGTCAGAAGTCTTGGCTCCTGCAGCTTTAAATTTAGGCAAATTGCTTGTTAAATTAATTGAAAAGGGACACTATTGCACCGGGAGGTAGGGCTGTCTTAACTCTGTGTTCTCATCCTGATGGAGGTTAAAATTGATTTTTTAAACCATGCCAAGGGGAGTTGATGGCTCTCTCACTCTACTTTTTGTAGAAAGGTTTTCCAGTATCCATGTCAGCAGTTGGGTGCAGTAGTACATGTTTACTGTCTCAGCTACTGAGCACACTGGTACTGAAGTATCAAATTGTCATTTCCAGGTTAGCCCTGGCTATATAATAACATTCTGTCTAAAGAAAAATTGTGTTAAATTTGTCTTGACTTTGGTTTTTATTTAGAGTACATTCCTCCGATGCCTTGATGCCTTAAACACATGCATAAGTTAACTATGCATTGGCAGAAATGTTCAGATGTTTTCCCAACTTCCCTGAAGAATGAGATCCTGGGGACTGAGGCCTTATCTTCAGAAATCAAGGTAGACCGAAAATGGAGCTCTTGAGAAACATAAAATACTACACCAAAAATCTCTAATTCCACTACTACAGATTTCTATTTATCTCAGAAAAGAAAAAATTAAAACATTCCCCTTAACACATGTTAGTAAATATCCAGGAGCCATTGCATTGGTATACATAAGGAAAAAGGAAACTGACTCTTGAAACCACAAGAGAATTACATGCTCTTCTGAATGGAATGGAAGGACTTCAAAACAGACAGAACTCATGTTCATCACTCTTTTCTGAAGTCATGTGCAGTTTATTTTTCCAAAATGTTTCTTTGGTTAAAAGTGTAGGACTGTGTTTTGGGTTCAACAGTGCTGATAGACTCAGTTCTTCCTGAATTGAGAATGTTTCTGGGAATTGCTTGTATCTGATGTTTGCCTTTTAATTTGCTAAGACAGTCTGTTTACATGAGTAGGCCCACAAATTAAATCAAACTCTCAAATGACATCCCTAACAAATTCTCTACACAAGCATAAAATGCTAAACACAATACATGAATTAATATTAGGAAATATATTTCTGTCACCATCCCATTCTTCTTCCCTAATTGTAGAAAGATGTGTATTGATCCATTCTTATCTCCTTGTACTAAGGTCAAATCTACGTGGGTTAAGGAACTCCACATAAAACCAGAGACACTGAAACTTATAGAGGAGAAAGTAGGGAAAAGCCTTGAAGATATGGGTACAGGGGAAAAGTTCCTGAATAGAACAGCAATGGCTTGTGCAGTAAGATCGAGAATCGATAAATGGGATCTCATAAAGTTGCAAAGCTTCTGTAAGGCAAAGGACAGCGTTAATAAGACAAAAAGACCACCAACAGATTGGGAAAGGATCTTTACCTATCCTAAATCAGATAGGGGACTAATATCCAATATATATAAAGAACTCAAGAAGGTGGGCTCCAGAAAATTGAATAACCCCATTAAAAAAATGTGGCTCAGAGCTGAACAAAGAATTCTCACCTGAGGAATACCGAATGGCAGAGAAGCACCTGAAAAAATGTTCAACATCCTTAATCATCATGGGAATGCAAATCAAAACAACCCTGAGATTCCACCTCACACCAGTCAGAATGGCTAAGATCAAAAATTCAGGTGACAGCAGATGCTGGCGTGGATGTGGAGAAAGAGGAACACTCCTCCATTGTTGGTGAGATTGCAGGCTTGTACAACCACTCTGGAAATCAGTCTGGCGGTTCCTCAGAAAATTGGACACAGTACTATAGGAGGATCCGGCAATACCTCTCCTGGGCATATATCCAGAAGAGGTCCCAACCGGTAAGAAAGACACATGCTCCACTATGTTCATAGCAGCCTTATTTATAATAGCCAGAAGCTGGAAAGAACCAGATGTCCCTCAACAGAGGAATGGATACAGAAAATGTGGTACATGTACACAATGGAGTACTACTCAGCTATTAAAAAGAATGAATTTATGAAATTCCTAGGCAAATGGATGGACCTGGAGGGCATCATCCTGAGTGAGGTAACACATTCACAAAGGAACTCACACAATATGTACTCACTGATAAGTGGATATTAGCCCAGAAACTTAGGATACCCAAGGTATAAGATACAATTTGCTAAATGCATGAAACTCAAGAAGAACGAAGACCAAAGTGTGGACACTTTGCCCCTTCTTAGAACTGGGAACAAAACACCCATGGAAGGAGTTACAAAGTTTGGAGCTGTGATGAAAGGATGGACCATCTAGAGACTGCCATATCCGGGGATCCATCCCATAATCAGCTTCCAAACGCTGACACCATTGCATACACTAGCAAGATTTTGCTGAAAGGACCCAGACATAGCTGTCTCTTGTGAGACTATGCTGGGGCCTAGCAAACACAGAAGTGGATGCTCACAGTTAGCTATTGGATGGATCGCAGGGCCCCCAATGGAGGAGCTAGAGAAAGTACCCAAGGAGCTAAAGGGATCTGCAACCCTATAGGTGGAACAACAATATGAACTAATCAGTACCCCTGAGCTCTTGACTCTAGCTGCATATGTATCAAAAGATGGCCTAGTTGGCCATCACTGGAAAGAGAGGCCCATTGGACTTGCAAACTTTATATGCCCCAGTACAGGGGAATGCCAGGGCCAAAAAGGGGGAGTGGGTGGGTAGGGGAGTAGGGGGGAGGGCATGAGGGACTTTTGTGATAGCATTGGAAATGTAAATGAGGAAAATACCTAATAAAAATATTTTAAAAAAAACACTGTGGATTTTTTTTTCTTATTTGCTTCTTTTTTGTTCTTTTTAAAAAAAATACCTCTTTATCTTCTATTTTTATGAAAGAGGAGCATAAAAACTTAATATATCCCATCACATTTTAAGTTTCTAGTCTTCATTGAAGATTGAGGATCAAGACACTGACATATTTCCAACTACATTTTTATTGAGAGCGATGAGGAAGAGGGAGAGGGGAGCAAAGATATAAACTATAGAAAGTAAAATTTTCCTATTATTAAAAACAAGGATCGCTGATAGAGAAATAAAAAAATGAATGAGGGGTGATAATAATAGAGACTTCTGATGTGTATGTGTGTGTGTTCAAGTAATCAAGTCTCAAAAATTTTAATGCACTTTAATTCCAGATTATTTTTTTAAAATTCCAGAAATGTTTATTCTGCTCTGAAGCAGATTCATGGCCAACTGGCTTAGGTTCATCTGTAAGCTTCCTTACAGGTACAGCTACGTGGATAATACCCCACAACCTATTGGGGCTCTGCTTTAACTTCTATGACCATGCTAGTTATGATGAGAATATGAATATAGAACAGAGGGGTTACTTGTTCCTGAGCATTGCACTCTTGGGTAATAGAAGAAAAGACCAAGATGAGGTACAGTAAAGAGCACTTTGTCTGGGTTGCATCCTGCCCCTCCCATTTTCCTGTCTCCCCCTGCCAGTCATTCTAGTGCCAAAAGACAATCCCACCCCATCCTTCTTAGCCCCTTTTCTATTGCAAATAGATCCCATATTATCATACATCTTGAAAAAAAGATTTACATTTGGTCTCTCCTATGTTGAGAGGCACATCTAATGAGTGTCTGAGAAACAAGAATAAAACAGATGCTAATCTTTGAAAACCTGTTTGTTTCAGAGGAAACTATTTTAGTAGAAAAGGACATTTTTACATTAACTTTTGAACAAATCACCCCAATTTTCAAATTACTACTATCCTCTTTCAGAGGCTGAGACACAGGTGATGTCCAGCATACTTGGTGCCTTCATATTAGAACTAACAAAGATATACTTTCCATCTCTTAAGAAAATCAGTTAAACATGCAAATTCTTTGGTTATTGAGATTTGACCCTTGTCTTCAGATTTTCCCAAATGACATAAGAAGCACACCCAGTTTCCAAACTCAGGAAAGTAAGGTCTAAGTTTATTGAAGAACTCACACTAGAATAAAGCCACCAGCCAGCCCCATATAAAAGATTAACTTTATGTTTTTATGTAAAACTTTTTTTTACTAAAAGTTTCATATACCTAAACATGAGAGCCTAGTCTGAAAGATGCTTACTGAAAATCTGTAGACAATTTTCAAAAAACCTTGACTTGCAAATGGATTGTTAATATTACATGAAAAATAGAAGTAGCAAATGAAATTTTGATAAAGTGGACCATTTAAACATACTCAAAATGGGGCATCTTTTGGGTATATGCCCAAGAGTGGTGTAGGTGAGTCTCCAGGTATACCTATTTCCATTTTTCTCCAGGGTAGTTGTACCAGTTTGCAATCCTGTGAGCAATGGAGGAATATTCTTCTTTCTCCACATCCTCCTCAGAGGTTGGCCCCATCCAGGGTAGGGTGTGCCCTTCCACATCAATCATTGTTAGTGGTCTTTTAATACTGGCCAGTTGATCTCTTACTCTGATAGCTCCCAAATACCCGAAACTGGATTATTATATTTATTTATGAAATTTAAAGGGAACAACTAAGCAGTATCTATTTTAATCCTCTAAACTAATCTGGCTACCTTCCCACCGAAATCGCCAAGATACTCGAATTTTATGGTATTTTTTTCTAATAGTGTCTCCTGGACTCTCTGCCCATGGCTAAGTTCTGCTTCCTTTTTATCCTGCTCCCTCCTCTAGCTGGGCGG
Organism: Mus musculus; assembly: GCF_000001635.26. NCBI lineage: Eukaryota > Metazoa > Chordata > Mammalia > Rodentia > Muridae > Mus > Mus musculus. Next base: position 54,383,734 of record NC_000074.6, on the reverse strand, counting down.
AAGTCCAGCCCCATTTTCTCCCCTGCTCAGTCACTGGCTGATCAGCAAGCTTTATTCACCAATAGGGAATAATTTGGGAGCAATGTTTACACAACATTGAGACAGGAAATTCATAGAATAAGGATTGCAACCAGATATGGGGGCACAGATATCATTATTTGAATAATTCAGGGATAATCTTTATAAAAGGCATAATAATATTATGCCTACAAATTGCTAATCCTGAAAATGCCCTTCAAGTTCATCTATTGTCTGGTCTTAGAGAGAAAGTTTCTCAGTTGACTTTCTCTCCTTTCAGATTGTATGGCTCTAGCTTGTGTCACGTAGTCTTAAACTAGGATGGTAATAGCATGTGAGATGTCACTCAGAATATGACTAGGTTAAACTAGGAAGTTAATAGCATGTGAGAGCTCAGTCAGCATGTGATTGGAGTCTCTGAATTGTGACTTCAGCCACTAATGCTACAGAGTCCACACTCATTGCATTAATTTATAATAGCACACGTGAGCAGGCTGGTTTTCCTATAGAGAATTTATAATTTAGTCATCCTGCCTTTAAAAAAAATACAAAACAGTTTCTCACCTTTCAGTGTCTGTTGCTGTTTTGACACAAGTATTTTCTCTTGCGTGACAAGCATATGACACTTTTTTTCATATTTGAAATTAAAATATAATTATATTATTTATCCCCTTCTCTTTCCTCTCTCAAACTTTTCCAACATTTTCTGCTTGCTCTTTTTTATCTCTCAAATTCATATACTCTATTTCTTTATTAATTCTCTGTCTCTCTCTGTCTCTCTGTCTCTCTGTCTCTCTGTCTCTCTGTCTCTCTCTCTCTCTCTCTGTCTCTCTCTCTCTCTCTCTCTCTCACACACACACACACACACACACACACACACACACACACACTCTTCTAATATAAAAATGCAACCTGCTCAAGTTGTACCATGTTACTTAGATGTGTAGAATTTCATGGCTGGCCACTTGGAATTAGATAAGCAGCTGGGGATTCTGAGGAAGACAACACCTATTGCTTTCAGCATCTCTCAGTTGCCTCTAGTTCTTTGTCTAGGGTTGAGGCTGCATGAGATGTCCTCCCGTCCATGGTAGTGTATCAATTGTGTCATTTTCCAAGTCTTGTTTAAGCAGCCATGTTGGCAAGACTTAAAGAGAGAAGGAATGGCTTCTGCAACATTGTCTAGAATATGAAATCTCACATCAATATGTTTCTTCCGACTTCTACAACTTTTCCACCCTCTCTTCTACTATGGCCCCTGAAGCTCATGTGTAGGAGTGGTGTCATAGGTGTCAGTTGAGGATGAGCAATATGCATTCACTTGTTATCTACATTTTCATTGGTTATGGTGTCATTGGTTTTCTTTAATGATCTCTGATGGAAGGAGATGTTTCTTTGATAAAGGGCGAGCTTTCTCTGTGTGTATGGGAATACAAATTTAGAGTGTAATTAAGAATCATGTTGGTTTAGCAAAGTGGTAGTTACAGGTACTTCTTCAAGATCCATGACTTCAGTAGAGTGGGTGCTACATTTCCAGTACTAAGCACTATGTCCCTCTTACTCTGGACTTTTAACTCCAATTAGAGAATTTTTGCATACAGTCAAGGTATGGTATGCTTCTGCAAACTCTTAGGCATATTGTATCATGATGGTGGTGTCATAGTTGGCTAAGACTGTTGCTTCTTTTCTTCCCCTAGAATTTTACATGTATTTTTGTTTGTTTGTTTGTTTGTTGTTTTTACTGTATTTTTGGTACCATAAAAGCTTGTCCTCAAGGTGGGCATGTGACATTAAAGAATAAATAAAGCAACAAAATGGAGTAGTGGGCCAAACTTAAGAGTGTTGTCTAGCCTTTTAACAAACTAATTGTTAGATGGAATCTCAGTGTAGCTAATTAAGAGGCAGTGTGAAATGAAAGTTTTCTATAGGAGCCCATCAAACACATAGCCATCCATTCCCTGCTACTCTCCTTGAATCTCTATTTATGACATAGTGTGTAAAAACAAAACATGATGATAAACTGGATCTTCAAACTCTTTCCTACAACCTTCCCTCAGCTTATTCAATATGTCAGCAGAGTTTTCATTACATCTGAGGAATTCAAGTTTGCTTCTCAAGGGCTGTTAGGAGGCAAGCAGCCTTTCCACATCTGTGCTGTAATAATTGTTATTTAATGCTTATTGGCTCTCTTGTGCCTCCAGCCTGCCACCAATGATACATCTTTCACAGGATTTATTATCCACCGAGGAATATCACACCGAGTCTTGGTTACTTTTCTGCACTCAGTTTACTTTTGTGCCTCCCTGCTCAGGATAGGCCCTGTGAGATTCCTCATGAAATACCTGCATTGAATCATGAAATATCCCCTCTAGGTGTAAAAAGATCATTATCATAGATAAATTGCAAACTGCATGTATTATATGCAAATTATGGTTTACTCTTTAAAATAAGTTGTCTAGAACTGGCAGGAAATTAACAAAATTTGCTATATTTACAGATTATCCCTTGCAGCAATATTTTTAATAGCAAATACCAGAAACAGCTCAAATGTCCCTACTGGGAAATGTGTGGGGTAAATTATGATGCATCCACAAAGCTATAAAAATGAAATGAAGTATCTCTGTTTATATAATGTCATGCACCATCACAGGATGTATGAAGCACAGCATTCACAAGTGCTCACAAAGTAATCATGTTGTATATGTGAAGATATACACGTCTTTCTGCATTTATACGTACAACAAATAATGGAGGGCTAATAAAAAGCAAATAAAGCTCTCACTATGTGAGGAGGAAGTGCAAAGGGAACAGAGGTTGGGCTAGCAGCAAAAGTATTCTAAATATAATCATCATAATCATTGTTGTATTTTGACTTCAGAACCATGTAATATTTTACAAAATAAAGGCAAAAGGTAATATATAAGCCATTTCCCACCCCGTGAATACCTAACTAAAATAAATGTAAAATGATTAGAATACTGAAGTGTTAAGCAATGTGGACAGTTAGATAGATGAGTCAATTTAGTTTTATTGAGAAGAATCATCGAGAAGAAAAAAAGTTAGCTTCTCCTCCACACACCATTAGTTTGTAAATGAATTACTGAAGTTTTGATATTTTCTGTGAATGAAATATAATATTATAAAATGTCTTCTTGTCCTCTGGGTACAGAAAGAAGCTAAGCAGCTTATGAAGCACAGACCACAATAATTACAGGATGATCAAAGTGAACGAAGGAGTGATCTTTCCTCCTAGTTGCCTTTCTTCTTGGATTCTTGCTTGCAAGGGTTGTAAAACCCATCACATTATCAGATTTCACTTCCCTTTGTCCAGTGGCCCATGCATTCACCCGTGGCTGTCAAACACTCAGAGGATCCCACCCATGTCTAGATACACTAAAAATATTCTCTGGCTTTTCTTGCTGATTGTCTTGGGATTTACAGAGTTGGTTGTTCCTGATAGTTCTAAATCTTCCAAACTGTCTGCCTTCTAAAAAATCATTATTACTAGTAATTTCAATGCTGTTATTATTTTAAATATCAGAAAATTTTCCAATAAGTGTTAAAAATTGAAATGGAAAACTGAAGAAATTTTCTAGAAATTGAACAAATGATGGGAAAGTGTGATGGATCATTCCTAGAATCTCAATATTGGGGAAGTAGAGGCAAGGAGATTAGGAATTCCAGCCAGTCTTGGCTATATAGCAAATTTGAAGATAACCTATGCTAAATGACACATTGTCTGTACACACACACACACACATTTGAAGAATTGTTGTCAATTTTGGAAGGTTGAATAATGGTAAAGACATTTGTCAAGATGAATACTGCAGTCCACTGATCTGCCAGGCATTCATAGCTGGAGACATGGTTAAACTGTACGAACCTTTCTTGTATTTGTTTCATCAAAGGATAGTGAATACTAAAACATTTCTGAGAAGATCTCTAAAGGAAATAAAAATCAGACTATTTTCCCTCAAAAATTTTTAAGTTTTGCCATATTTAACCATTTTTAATTCATTTTCTGGAGAGAAATTTTACCAGTGTTTAGTGGAACATAACCTTTTTAATGCATAGAACTTTGAGTCTAGTTGCTAGATAGAAAAAAAATTACAAAAGATAAAATTCTCTACTGTAGTTCTTTTATAACTATAGATTAAAAAAACTTTCCTGTTTTGTTAAAAAATAAGTAAAAAACATCACTAATTTTAATGTTTCCTTAACTAAAAATGAGAATAATAAAAAAATTCGTAGCTAAATGATATTGATAGTATTGGTTATTTCACCATGTTTCAAAAATTTGTAAAAATATTTCTGAAATTTAAAAATATTTGACATCTCCCAAAATGTTTAAACATATTATTATTTGAGTATAGGAATAGGAACAATGCACCTAACCCCACACCACAGCTGTACTTGCCTCCCAAGAAGGAGGCTCCAACCTGACACACACAGATGAGACAACTCCACTTCCTTCCCCCAATACATACCTAAGCAAGGCTAGCAGCTCAGGGCTCTCTCTTGCCAGGCTGGAATGCTGTATTCTTTCAGGTCCTTGCCTACACCAGCAAAGTCAAAGAACAGATCACCATACCACACCCCAAGAGGCAGGCTCTAACAGGACATACACAGTAGTCTCAGAACAGCACACTATTTGCCCACCCCACAGCTCCACCTGCCTCCCAGGAGGTCTGCTCAAACCCAAGACATTCAACTCCACCTGCCTCCCAAGAGGAACAAATCAACATAGGGCATTCTGGCAAACCAACACCAGGGACAATTAGATGGCAAAGGCAAGCCATCATTCTGCTGCATACAAGATATGCACTTCAGCAACAAAGCTAGACACTACCTCTGTGTAAAGAGCTGGAAAAAAGGGTTTCCAAGCAAACAGACCCAATAACTATTCTAATATCTAATAAAATAGACTTTCAATGAAAAATTATGAAAAGAGATGGGCAAGGACACTTCACACTCATCAAAGGAAAAAAAAATCCACATCTATGCCCCAAATGCAAGGACACTCACATTCATCAAAATTAACTTTACTAAAGCTCAGACTATACATTGAACTACACACAATAATAGTGGGTGAATTCAATATCCACTCTCACCAGTGGACAAGTCGTCAACACAGAAAGCAAATAGAGTAACAATCAAACTAAAAGATGTCGTGAAACAAGTGGATTTAACAGATATCTATAGAACTTTCACTCTAATACCTTATTCTCAGCATCTCATGGAACAGTCTCCAAAACTGACTGTATAACCAGTTGTAGAGCAAACCTCAACAGGTACAAGAAGATTCACATAACACCTTGTATCCTATCAGATCACCACAGATTATGGCTGGACTTCAACAACAATAAATACAACAGAAAGCTCACATACTTGTGGAAACTGAAAAACTCTATTGAATAATTTGGTTAGGGAAGAAATAAAGAAAGAAATTAAAGACTTTCTAGAATCCAATGAAAATGAAGGCACAATATACCCAAATGTAGCAGGCACAATGGAAGCAATGCTAAGAGGAAAATTCATAGCAGTAAGTGCTTTCACAATGAAATTGGAAAGATCACATACTAACCCAGCTATACCACTCATGGGCATATACCCAAAAGATGCCTAGCCATACCACATAAACATGTGCTTCTCTGTTTATAGCAGCATTGTTCATAAAATCCAGAAGCTGGAAACAACCCAGATGTCCCTCAACCGAAGAATGAATACAGAAAATGTGGTTCATTTACACAATGGAATACTATGCTGCTATTAAAAACAAAGACATCATGAAGTGTGCAGACAAATATATGGAATTAAAAAATATCATCTTGAGTGAAGTAACCCAGACCTCAAAGGAAAGGCGTGGTAAGTACTCACTGATAAGTGGCTATTAGCCATAAAGTACAGAATACCCATGATACACTCCATAGACCCAAAGAAGTTAAACAAGAAGGAAGGCCCAAGTAAGGATGCTTGAATCACACTTCGATGGGGGAATTTAAATAGTCATAGGAGGCAGAGGGAGGGAGGAAACTGGGGTTACAGGGGAGGGGGAAGGGAATGGGGAGGTAGGATCAGGTCAAGGAGAGACAGGGGAGAGGCTCAATGGGCAGGAGAAAGAACAGAAATCTGCAACTGCCTGGGATGGGGGAGGCTTCCAGGTGTCAATGTGGGTGAGCTTAGCCAAACTGCCTGACAGTAAGGACATGAAACCCAAAGAGACCACCTCCTGTAGCCAGGCAGGATCTTCAGTAGAATTAGGGACACCAACCCAACCACAAAACTTTCTACCTTAAGATTGTATTGTCAAAAAGAAATAAAGGGATGGAACAGAAACACTGGGTCCCCAATGGAGGAGCTAGAGAAAGTATCCAAGGAGCTAAAGAGATCTGCAACCCTGTAGGTGCAACAACGTTATGAACTAACCAGTACCCTGGAGCTCTTGACTCTAGCTGCATATGTATCAAAAGATGGCCTAGTCGGCCATCACTGGAAAGAGAGGCCCATTGGACATGCAAACTTTATATGCCCCAGTACAGGGGAACGCCAGGGCCAAAAAATGGGAATGGGTGGGTAGGGAAGTGGGGGGGAGGGTATGGGGGACTTTTGGGATGGCATTCTAAATGTAATTGAGGAAAATACATAATAATAAAAAATATTTAAAAAAAAAACTGAAGGAAAGGTCAAGCAGTAATTGGCCCAACTCGAAACCCATCTCATGGACCAGCACAAATCCATGATATTACTAATAATACTCTGTTATACTTGCAAAAAGTAGCCTAGCATAACTGTCCTTTGAGAGGTTCCACCCAGAATCTGACTGAAACAGAAGCAAATACCCACACCCAAGTGTTAGACAGAGGTCAGGGACACTTAAGGAAGAGTTGAAGGAAGGATTGAAGGCTCAGAAATAGGTGGGAACCCCACAGGAAGATCAACAGTCAATAATCCTGAACCCCTAGGAGCTCTCAGAATCTGAGCCACCAACCAAAGAACATACATGGGCTAGAATGGGGCTCCTCCAGCACATATGTAGCAGACAGGCAGCTCAGTCTTTATAGCTACCCTGTATGGCCTCAGTGGGAGAGTATGCACCTAGTCTGGGAGATACTTGATGTGCTGTGGTGGGGGGATACTCAGAGAGCATCCTACCCTCTCAGAGGAGATCAGAAAGGGGGATGGACCCAGTGTGGGATGAACTGAGAGGAGGAGCAGCATTTGGAAGGCAAACAAATAAATAAATTAATTAAAATTATACAAATAGATTAATTAATAGAATTTTATGTATTTTTAATCATGCCTGATTTTCTAAACTTCCAACTTTTTTCAATATAGTGCGGGTAGTTTAGATGAAGTAAATATACATATTATATTTATATATTTGTATATATATATGAATAATTTGATTTTTATTGAGTAATTCTATGTATGTTATTGATGAAAATTTTAAACTGTGCAATAGTTCAGAAGTGTTTTATATCAGGTTATTATTTCTTGTACTGATAATCTTTCTTTGGAGATGAAGATTTGTAATACTTAGAATTCCCCATGATTCCTCTAAACCAGCCATAATCCTGAGGATTTTATTCCTCAGAAATGGCAATTTGGTAAATGTTCTTCCTCCCTTATTATCTAAATGCATTGCTCTAAGATGTCAGCAGCCTGCATTCTAAGATCAGTAAGAAGAATCTCATCTTTGGTTGACTTTTCATTATCATTGCCATAGAACAGAAAGACCCAGTGTGGAGCATGTTTAAAAATATAACTGAAGTTGGTTAAAAGAGTGTGGGTGATGACAATATCGTCTGATAAAAATAGAACGCAATGGAAAGGAGCAAGTGAGAAAAGCAGAGCCAGTCTGCACAAGTACAGTCATAAAAGCATAAAAGGCTGGCCTTTCTAACTCAGTGAAAGATGGAAGTCTCTGTAGCTCCAGTGTGTGTGTGTGTGTGTGTGTGTGTGTGTGTGTGTGTGTGTGTGTATGTGTGTGTGTTCCATATTTCCTCCTCTGTAAAATAATAATAATAAAATAATGTCAATTTGACAGGATTATTTTCAGGATTTAGTGATTTAAAACATTTACACACTTAAAACAATGCCTGGGACCTAATCAACTTTCAATAAATATTATGTAATGTCCCTTTTCAGGAAAGGGGAATGAAATGTGGCAGATTGCCAACCTGACAACACAACAATGTAGGTATCAAACAAGCACAGGCTTCATTGCCGCCCTTTGAAATGTTTCCATGAAGGATGAGGGCACAGACCTTAGGATGTTTAAGACTATATATAAAGCAATTGTACTATTCCTATGATGTAGATTAAAATGTAACATTTGTAGCCTTACAAAGATATTACAAATTTTATGGAAGTTCTTTCTTTAAACTTCATTTTATTTTTAATTCATTTTTTTTACACTCCATATTCCATTCCCCCCCCCCCCCCCAGCCAACTGCTCCACATCCCATCCCACCTGACCTCTAAACTCTCTGGGGCCTCCAGTCTCTTCAGGATTAGATGCATCATCTCTGAATGAATACAGACCTGGAAGTCCTCTACTGAATGTGTGTTGGGGGTCCCATATCAGCTGGTGTATACTCTCTGTTTGGTGGTCCAGTGTTTGAAAGATCTGGGGGTTCCAGATTAATTGAGACGACTGGTTCTCCTACAGGGTTGCCCACCTCTTCAGCTTCCTTCAGCCTTCCCTAATTCAACATCAGGGGTCAGGTGCTTCTGTTAATTGGTTGGGTGCAAATATCTTCATCTGACTCTTTCAGCTGCTTGTTGGGTCTTTTGGAGACCAGTCATGATAGATTCCTTTTTGTGAGGGTTCCATAGCCTCAGTAATAGTGTCAAGCCTTGGGACACCCCTTGAACTGGATCCTACTTTGGGCCTGTTGTTGGACTTTCTTTTCCTCAGGCCCCTCTCCTTTTCCAGCCCTATTTCAGACAGGAACAATTATGGGTCAAAGGTGTGACTGTGGGATGGGAACTTCCTACTGTTGGGCATTTCATCTAAGGTCCCTCCCACTGAATCCTGAAGAATACAGAAGATACAGTCCACAGAACTCAAAAAGGTCAACAAGCTCAACTGCCCAAGTGAGGACACCTCAGTCTCACTTGGGAGAGTGAAGAAAGCAACCACAAGTGGGGAGGGAGGGAGAGACCTGGTATGGAAAGTGGATGGGGGGAGGGAGAAGTGGGGGGAGGAGGGGGGAACCTGATCTGGTATTGGGTGAGGGAAAAGAACTGAAGCCCTGAGAACAGCAGAAACAAGGTAAACAGGCAACCTCAGGAAATAGGAGGTTGGGGGACGCCCCCCCCCCCCAGAATGTATAGAAGTTCTTAAAAAGGACTGGGAAGTTGTTAAGGGAATGTTCTCTTGGTCAAGGGTATTAGTTAATCCACAAAAACTTTACCAAAGTGTTAGAATTGTATGGCAGAATGTAGAGATGAATACATCTACATTCATTCATGTAGATGGTGCTCATCTCTACATCTAGGGCTCTCAACCTTCCTTATACCTGCCTAAGCCTTCTAAATATGCTCTTCTGAAGTCCCAGTTCTCTACCTCTTCCTGGTATTGTTCAGTATGAGAAACTGTTGCCTCCTGCGGGTTGTCCCAGGCAATGGTAAGCCATGTTTCCCATGGTGAAGACCATAGTGTCTCACCTCTGAGGTAGAATCACTTTTTGCACGTCTAATGTTTCCAGGAGTTCTCCATCTGCGACCTGCTAGGAAGACTTTTCATATTAGGATTCTGTCTTTCCATGTCACGTCTCTGTCTGACTTACTGTTCATTCCTTTTTGAGATTCCAAATCAACAGCTTGTTCTTCAATCTTAACCTAAGCATGTGCTTCTCACAGCAATTTCAAAGTAAGGATTCATCATCACCCAAAAAGCCCCAGCCACTTAAACATGGCATTAATTTTAAGGTGATTTGATGAGTGTTTTCATCAGAAGGCAGGGGAAAGAACTGTATGCATTTAACTTCTGTCTTCAGCTTTGATATTGTACTTCTGAGGATTTAACAATGTTTTATATGCACTTCAAGGTGAATATATGTCACCTGTTTATCTATGTCCACATTTAGAAGAATATAGTTGTAAGGTTAAATCCTGAACCCCGAAATCCCTACCTCCTTTGTCATTTGGGGATACACAGTGATGTGGATGGGAGATAATTTCAAAACCAAATCCGGTTAACTATTTTGAGTCTCTGGCTTCCAGGACTTAGGAAGGAGCTGCTGGGTCTTCTTAGCTGAGCTGTGCTTGATCTGGAGAGAGAAAACTTTTTCCTGCTTCTCTTTTTCTGTGGGAAGAGAAGTAAGGTTTGAAATTGTCTGGATCCGAGGGCTGTAGTTGAAGCCACATTCCAGATGGCAGTAGCAGCTTACCTGTGGAGGGAATATCTTCTCTATATCTGGTCTGGGTAAGTGTGGCTTTGCACTTTCCTATTGGGGAACTTTGAGACTTTGGTTTAAGATTTGAATAAAAATAGGGAGTAGGCCTTAGAGGTCCATTTGTTCAGGAGTATTTAGATCTTGGCAAGTGTGGGGAAAAAAAAATCAAGTACACATGATTCAACCTAACTCATTGGAGTTTAACTTTGGCACAAAGTTCAGCTAATGAGAAAGCACAGGACTTTCTACCCTGCCAGGAGTGTGCACACTGGGCATTGTGAGCAAGGCTGGCCAGACCAGAATCAGAATACTCGTATTTTTAGAGCTCCCATCTTAATAGGTCTCCTGTATACAATCAACTTCTCCTTTGCTGAAAACATCCCAGAAAGAGCAACTTCACTTATACAGAGTAAGCAGGGTTGGAAGTTTGGAACATTTACATTAAAATAAGCTTATACTTTCCTTTTTCATTCGTATCCAAGCCTTGGCCACTAAGACTATTGAACTATAAAATGTAAAGAACAATAAGCCTACCAACATCATGCCAGGGGCTAGTTAACTTGGATGATGATATACCAAGAGATTTTCGCCTTGTAAGATTGAAATTGTTTCACTGAGATACATCACTCAGACTATTTCCATTTTTCCTTGCTATAGTGCATATTTCTAAGTGGTACCTCTTCTCACTCACACATCCCAAAGAGCTTGAATACCAGAGAATCCTAGGAAAATCATAGTGAAGTGTTGTTAAGAGAACTTATCTTAACCCAGCCAAAAGGAAGCAAAGGATCCAGAGACATAGCAGAAAATCCTACTGCAGAGTCGTGATGCACATACAAAGGCAAGTGAAGCAGAACCTGTGATTGCTGAGGCATATTGTCTCGCCCATCCCCATGGCATAAAGAGGCTGGGAGAGACACTTTGTTTCTCCCACTTTACCCATGTTCGTTATGTTGATGTTTTTTTTTTCCTAGAGCTCTGAGGTGAAATAGCCTTAGAATATAAATAACCTGGTATGTGGCATCCCTACTTTGTGGGATTAAATGATTCTGAGGCTCTTGATTCTATACACGTATGAAATTGTGTGAACTAGGTTTTTGCAGATTTTTGTTTCTTAAACATACACATTACCAATTTGACCAACACTTGAATTTGTAAATTTAACAAAATTGCTGTGGGACTATTAGGTCAATAGCTAATAGTTATGAGACTTTTAACTAGACTTGAAAAGGGAATTATCTAGAGATAAAAGCAATTCAGGTATCCTAACCCCAGTGAACTTTCCCTATTAGTTAAAAGAACCCATTTCCACTTTGTAAGAGGCTCTTATATCTTGCTTAAAGACCCAGAATCCCACTGGCTGCAGGGGATTTCATTTCAATAAGAAGCAGTTAACCCTACCACGCTGAGTGGAAAAGAGATCTACGACTAAATTGTCTAGGAGTAGAAGTGAAGATGTCGAAGAGAAATTACAGTAAAGACCAGAAAGATGTGACTTACCCACCAAAGGCACTGGAACAATTTTCTAATTCATGCCAGTAAAAGTTTGGGAAATTTCTCTGGACTTGAGGGAAAATTAACTGGTGAAGAAGGAAAAGCATAGATTTAGGTTTAGTTAAATTTATCCATACCATTGCCAGAATTCTAGATCTCACATAACCTCGACAGCTGTAAGTAATTATAATTATTTGGTGTTGACTGGCTCTCGCCAGAGTACCCCAAGAAGGCAAAACTTTTAGGAGCTATAGGGGTAAAGAAAACCCCAAAACATCAATATGTAAAACAGCGTAAACTTAATATGGGTGGCTGGCTTCTCTTCACTGCACTTTGATCCAGAGGAAGTTATGAGAAAGAGCATCCATCCATCACTGCCATGGTAACTGTACTGCTGAGATCAGTGACCTCTCCTGACTGATTGTGGCTGAAGCTGCGGGAGACATGTTGCAAGTGAAAATACACCCTCATTTCAATGGGTCAAGGAAGTTCCTGGGGTGACAGAAACCAAGTGATCACACTCAATCATCAGAAGTAAGACGTCCATGATTAGGCTGAGTGACATCAAGCCACTATGTGATCATCAAAGAGCCCTGTGCTGATCTGTAGGGTTATTGGTGCTAGTTAGATAACTTGGGATTCCTGTGGTGAAAACAGATGGTGAGCCCATTACTGCCTGACTTGATTTGCACATCTGAGAAAGGACAGGTCAGGTGATAAAGCTGCTTGAGGCACAATAGTCTTGCAACCTCTCATTACATTCCCAGTGCTTTTTGCAGGGAAGGAGACTATAGATGTACAAAAAAGTGCAATACGTACTTAATCATGGACTGGGAGTCTTCTTAAAAGAAATTCTCAAAGATTCTATGGCCACTTTTAAGAGTAAGCTTGTGGAAAGTATTAACAAAGCCTTTATGGTAAAAGGGTAGCTTTAACATACCTAAAAACGATTCCTGATAGGGGTAGCCTACTAAATTAAATCATCATTTAATTGTTTAAATAGTTATTTTATGTATTCTCCCCCCCTCTCTCTCTCTTCCTTTCTCTCTCTCTCTCTCTGTGTGTGTGTGTGTGTGTGTGAAGGTCAGAAGATCAAAGAACAACTCATAGGAGCTGGTTATCCTTCAGCTAGGAGAGTCCTGGTTGTTGTACTCTGGTCATGAGGATTAGCAGCAAGTGTACAGTGTACAGACTGAACCACATATTTCTGCCCCCTCACGCCATATTTCTACCAAAGTGAGTATAGCCACATGTTTATAGCAATCAAAGCAGGCAGAGTGCCAAGATAGTAGACTCTAAGAGATCACACTCCGCCTTCGTTATTACCTGGTATGGCTGAAACACCAAGAGAGTAACTTGGAGGCCATGGAATTGCCTTACTTTTTCTGCAAAAACATTGGAGTCCAGCTTTTCATTGTGTTATAATAATAAGAAGTATTCTTCAGTACTTTATATAGTTTTGAATATTAGCCCTCTACCAAATGTAGGGTTAGTAAAAACCTTTTCCCAACCTATAGGTTGTTGTTTTGTTCTATTTCAGTGTCCCTTGCCTTACAGAAGTTTTTCAGTTTCATGAGGTACCATTTGTCAATTGCTGATCTTAGAGCCTGTGCCAATGTGTTTGAGGCCATTTCCCACTTTCTCTTCTATTAGATTCAATGTATCTGGTTTTCTAATGAGGTCCTTGATCCACTTGGACTTGAGTTTTGTTCAGGGTGATAAATATTTGCATTCTTCTACATGCAGACATCCACTGAGACCAACACCATTTGTTGAAGATCTTTTCTTTTTTCCATTCTATGGTTTTGGTTTATTTTTGTCAAAATCAAGTGACCATAGGTGTATGGGTTTATTTCTGGCTCTTTGATTCTAGGATCAGATATGGGGTAAGGAAGACAGGAGAGAAGTTCAGAGGGTCAGGAGAATGAATGGAAATATGCATCTGCCTAGGGGTGGAGGATGGAGGGAACCTCTACAAAGTCCCAGACACCTGGGATGGGGAGGTTCCCAGGACTCAGTGTGGGTGACCTTAGCCAAAATGCCCAACAGTAGGGATATTGGACTTGAATAGACAACTTCCAGTAGTTAGACAGGGATCCCAAGGGAGGAATGGGGACACCAAACCACCTTCAAAAAATTTGACTCCAAAATTGTTCCAATCTAAATTAAATGGAGGGACAAAAATGGACCAAAGTCTGAAGGAATGGTCATTCTGTGACCAGCACAACTTGGGATCCATCCAGTTGTTGGGTGGACACCAAACTTTTACAGTATTACTGATGCCATGTTGTGCTTGCAGACAAAGCCTAGCATGGCTATCCTTTGAGAGGTTCTAATAGAAGCTAAGACAGATGCAGATATACATAACCAAGCATTGGACTGAGGTTAGGGACTGCTTTGGAAGAGGTAGAGGAAAGGTTGAAGGAACTGAAGGGAATGTCAACCCTATAGGAAGACTAACTATGTCAACTAACCTGGATCCCTGGAAACTCCCAGACACTAAGTCACCAGCCAAATGTGCTGGTCTGATGTTTCAGGCACACATGTAGCATAGGACTGCCTTGTCTGGCCTCAGTGGCCTACAGAAAGGATGTACCTAATCTTGTAGAGACTGGATGTCCCAAAGAGGGGAAATGCCCAGGGCACCCTCTCAGAGGTGATTGGGGGAGAAATCTTTGAGTGGGGGGGGTGGTCCAGGAGAGGGACAACATTTGGGATGTATATAAATAAAATAATTAATAAAAACTACTACTACTATTACTACTACTACTACTACTACTAATAATAATAATAATAAAGGAAAAAAAAGAAGTATTGTCTAATCATGCAATTTAAAGGTCCTAAACTCTGAAGTCTTGAGTAACTCAGGGTCAGATCTGGAGTCTTATAAATACGTCTGGGTTATTCAAGAATTCAAAAGGTCACAGAGAATCATGTAATTACTAGTGATTTCATCCCTGGGATTTCTGTTTCAGAAGACTGCTGGGTACATTCTAGGAATCTGGTGTGGAATTCAAACAACTTTAGGTCTACCAAGAGTGGGCCCAGTGTAGGCTAGGTGTTTTGTTTGACAAAAGGCTAAAGACAAGCTAATAAGTATTTCCCCAGTTACTGAACTGTTGGTCTCTACACACACACACACACACACACACACACACACACACACACACACACATACACACACACACACACACACACACACGTGCTTACCATGCTGCCAGGCTTTTTATTTGGATGCTGATATCCAAGTCCGTGTGTGTGTGTGTGTAAATATACATATACACATACACACATACACACATACACACATACACACATACACACATACACACATACACACATACACATACACATACACACACATACATTGCCTTCTAGATGTATTTCTAACACTAACATCTATACTGGTAACATTTCTTTTTTTTCTTTTTTAAATTTTTTTATTAGGTATTTATTTCATTTACATTTCCAATGCTATCCCAAAAGTCCCCCACACCCTCCCCCACCCAGTCCCCCACCCACCCAGTCCCACTTCTTGGCCCTGGCGTTCCCCTGTACTGAGGCATATAATGTTTGCACAACCAATGGGCCTCTCTTTCCACTGATGGCCGACTAGGCCATCTTCTGATACATATGCAGCTAGAGTCACAAGCTCTGGGGAGTACTGGTTAGTTTATATTGTTCCACCTATAGGGTTCCAGATCCCCCCAGCTCCTTGGGTACTTTCTCTAGCTCCTCCATTGGGGGCTCTGTGATCCATCCAATAGCTGACTATGAGCATCTACTTCTGTGTTTGCTTGGCGTAGTCTCACAAGAGACAGCTATATCAGTGTCCTTTTAGCAAAATCTTGGTAGTGTATGCAATGGTGTCTGCCTGTGGAGGCTGATTATGGTGACATTTCAAAGACATTCCTGGACTTGGTCTATGCTTTAGCAATGTATATCCATGACAACCAACACAGCTTGTTGTTCTCTAATATAATTCAATTTTGATATTATCCACCCAGGATCAGCATTAGATACTACAAGTCTTGTTTCAGTCTATCAAAACTCTGCTTCTGCTGCTCAAATGCCAGTCTCAAGCTTTGCATTACCAATATTTCTGTGTATCAATTATAAATTGAGGTCACCACAATTCCCACCACATATTTGGTTACTTTCCTCAAGTGGCTCATGGAAGTCAAGAACAGACATTTCCTGGTTATTACATCAGGATACAATGGAAAGGTTGCATAGGATGAAGTACCAGAGGTGTTGAACAGAGTTGCCTGCTGGCCTCTCTTGTGCTCCATCTTCCAAGTACCCATGTATTCAGCCCAATGGACACTCTTGGAACTTTGCCCATAGGAATTTTTATGGAGAATTCATTGAAGAATAGAATTCATGGGGAAAACTCATAAATGACAAGGCCATTCTACCCAGGCTCTTCTTGGCCTCTCTGTGCAGTGCTCCTTGTTCCCAGGTGTCAGGAAGAATCCTCTGGAAGGAGGAAGGTTTTTTGCTTTACTCTTAGACAAAGGTAGATTAGCCTTTATATAATTACCCTTGGGAAAAATGATATTCTAGTTTCTGTAGCCTGGCTTGGGGAGAAAATTAGGATCCAGGACTCTGGAGGAAATCTAAAACATGTGCTGTAATATCGCGGTTCTCATATTAGTTGACAGCGGATAGAGATGGTAGGAGGCAATCTAGTTTTATATAGGACACCCCAACACTGGGACAAGGTGTGTGATCGTTAGACCACAAATCTGCAGCCTGTAGGTGGGCAGCCTTAGTCAAGTAACTTAACATTATAAAACGTGTGTGTGTGTGTGTGTGTGTGTGTGTGTGTGTGTGTGTGTGTGTGTGTGTGTGCATGCGTGTGCAATATACACATGTATATACAAACATGTGTCGGGGGGTTGCAGCATGTTGCTGCAGGTGTGGAAGATAGAGGCTGATAGCAGATAGCTTCTTACACTGCTCTCCAGCTTGTGTTTTGAGGCTGGAATTCACTGATTCGGCTGCCAGTCATGCTCCAGGAGCCTCCTTTATCTACCAGCACTGAGATCACGGTGTTTACCATGCCAGGCTTTTTATTTGGATGCTGGTATCCAAGTCCATGTCTTTGGCTTAGGCAGCAAGCCCTTTACCCTCTGAAAAATCTCCCAATACCTCACTTACTATTTGAACTTTTTTTTTTGTTTTTTTGTTTTCTTCCTTTTATGAACAAAGAAAACATATACTACCATGGTGTCTGAAAGTTTAGATTCAATTCCATAAACTATGTAAGGTGTTTACAAGTATACTCATATTTCTTCAATAATAGTTCAGTATGTGCTGAATATATGGTGAGCCAACTTTCTTAGACATACCTACCATAAGGGATACTGCTGCTGCTGCTGCTGCTGCTGCTGCTGGTGGCAATGATGATGATGGTGATGCTGATGATTGTGATAATGGTGATGATAAACCACAGCTGTATTTTTTTAAACACAAAAGATAAAGACTTTTGCTCCTTGACTGTTATGTAGTAGGAAAAGAGAAGGCAGAATTTGTAAAATGCTCAAATGAGTCTCTGTTCAGTATAAAACCCTGTGTAAAGTTTTGCTAGTATTAGCATCATTATTAGAAATATAGAAATAAGCAGGGCAGTGGTGACGCACGCCTTTAATCCCAGCACTTGGGAGGCAGAGGCAGGCAGATTCCTGAGTTCGTGGCCAGCCTGGTCTACAGAGTGAGTTCCAGGACAGCCAGGGATACACAGAAAAACCCTGTCTCAAAAAACAAAAAAACAAACAAAACAAAAAAACAAAAACAAACAAACAAACAAACAAACAAACAAAAAACAAAACCAAAAAGAAAAAGGAAAAGAAAAAAAAAGAAATATAGAAATGAACACTTCTAGATTTTTCTTTGCTTGTTTGTTTTTTGTTGAATTTTTCTCTCTTTTATTTAATTTTTTTCATACAATATATTTTGATCATGCCCCCCAACTCCTCTCAAATTCTCCACACATCACTAGTCACTCAACTTCAAGTTCTCTTCCTAAGGAAAACCACAAAAACAAACATCAAAGTAAATCATGCAATAAGGCAAAATGATAAAACTTAACAGAAGATTACACACAGAAAAATGCAAAGTGAAACATGCAGTTTGTTTTTTGTTGGACAACTAGTCCTCAGCATGGGGCCTGCCTAGAAGTGTGATTGTTATGCTCAATGACACACCATTGGAGAAAATTGAAGTTTCCCTTTGCCAGCAGGTATCGATTACAAATAGCTCCTCAGTTAAGGGTGTGGCCCAATGTCTACTTCCTTTTCTCAGTGCTTGGAGTCCATAGGGCCTGAGCATGTGCACCTATGGAGTGTTTTACCAGAGTCTTTGTAAATTCATATCTACATATGTCCCTTATGTCTGGAAGACACCATTTCCTTGAAATCATCTATTACCTCTGGCTCTTACAATCTTTCCGTCTATTCCACAAAGATCCCTTAGCCTTGAGGGCAGGGCTTTGACTAAGACATCCCACTTAAGACTGAATGCTCTAAAATCTCTCACTCTCTGCACATTGTCCAATTGTAGGTCTCTGTGTTAATTTCCATCTACTCAGAGACAAAGCTTCTCTGGTAAGAGTTGAGTTGGGAACACATCTTTGTTATGTTTTATTTTGCTTTGTTTTGTTCTTGTATTCTGCTATATAGCCTGGTTGGTCTTGTGTTCACAACCTTCCTGGCATAGTCCACTGAATGCTGGTATTACAAGAACGGGCAACCACATCTGTTCATGGGAAAGGTCCTGAGAGACAGTATCATATGCCTGCTCATGTCGCAAAAAGGCTCAATATCACTAAAGGTTTAAAATATGGAAGAGTAGAAATACCCACTATTTTAATAGTCGGTTATTCAGCTTGGCTCTATCAAAAGTCAAATTAAGCATGCAGAATGGAATATCCTATTAAAAGTCTAATCAAATGGGAGCTTTATATGGCAATTTTGTACAGAATTTAGTCTGTTCATTGGTGTAAAATGTAGAACTTGGTGAACAGGTACCGATTTAACAAATGCTTTTATGTCTATTTCCCAAAGCTGACAATAGCTGAAGTTTATTCTTCATTTGAAAGAGAAGATTGTACACCTTAATTGTTGAGCCGCAAGGTTGGATCAACTCTCCAGTTAGTTCTTTGATGCCATTCCTTAGGAAAAAGTCTGACTCCTGGATGCTCAGAAGTCACACAGACTCTATGCTAATAGTATGATGAAACATATAAGAGTTCTTACTATGTTTAAAATATACATAAGTAACATTGCCTAGATAAACATTTCCTCAGGCATAGGCACTTGCCACTCTAAGGCAGTTTTTAACTGTCTTAGCAAAGTGTCTTTTCTCAACAATGGATAAAAGAATTTAAAAATGTCTTGTTAGTGGGTCTTGTGTTTTATATCCTCGGGAACAGTGTGATTACAAGTTTTCTTTCTTCACATTGCCAAGTTCCCATGGTGATGCTAACTAATAAGGCAGGTCAGCAGTCTAAATCCCTTCAAATTTTTACAGAGAGTGGGATATTTCTTGAGTGTAAACACTACATACAACACTAGATTGATTTTCTTTTCAAATGAAAGTGAATTCTTTTTTAGTATTTTGTTGATTGGGAAAAAATCCACATTAAGCATATCATTAGCCATACTCTATGTTTGTGGGGCCATATTTTTCCTCTCTAGCAGTGACTGAATGTCTGTTATGGCAGTTGTCAGCCATGTAGTGAGAGTGGTCTATAATCATCCTCTAAGGTCTGCTCATTTTCTTCAGGGGCCAGATTGACAAATAAAATAAATCTGGAGTAGGCTTTTTGTAGCTGTTTAAGGGTGTCAGTGATCCATATCATTCTTTATAACATACACTACTCTCTGTCTCTTATTTGGACTTTGATGTAATTACTAAGTAGGCCAAACACCCATTGTGAAGATTGCACTTGTATCTTTTAGCTACTATAACAACAACAATAGTAACAGCAGCAGCAGCAGAAACAACTAAAAGCAGTCTACTTAAAAAGAAAATGTGGTCACATAGAACACTTTGCACATGAAACCTGCAATACATCTGGCTATAAGAAGCTAGAGCATGGTGGGTGGCCCCATTCCTCAACTGGGGGCTGTGCCTAACCTCTGGATATGGTCTCTACAGGTTTTCCCCCCATTGTTGTGTACTTCAGCTAATGTCATCCCTGTTGGGTCCTGGGAACCATCTACCCTTCTCAAAAATTTTCGTCCAGAATTGGTCCTGTTTAAAGGAAATACGGGGAAAAAGAATGGAACAGAGACTGAAAGAAAGTCCACCCAGAGACTGCCCCATCTGGGGATCCATGCCATCTGCAGACACCAAACCCAGACACTATTACTGATGCCAAGAAATGCTTGCTGACTGGAGCCTGGTATGGATGTCTCCTGAGAGGCTCTGACAGAGACTTACTGATACAGATGGGGATGCTTGCAGACAACCATCAGACTGAGCACGGGTACCCCAATGGCAGAGTTAGTGGAAGGGGTTTGCAACTCCATAGTAAGAACAATATCAACCAACCAGACTGCTCCATAGCTCCCAGGAACTAAGCCACCAACCAAGGAGTACACATGGAGGGACCCATGTCTCTAGCTGCATATGTAGCAGAAGATGACCTTATCTGTCATCAGTAGGAGGGGAGGCCCTTGGTCCTGTGAAAGCTTGATTCCCCCAATGTAGGGGAATGCTAGGGTGGTGAGGGGAGAGTGGGTGGGTGGGAAGGGGAGCACCCTCATAGAAGCAGGGGGTGGGATAGGGGGTTTGTGCAGGGGAAACTGGGAAGGGGGGGTAACATTTGAAATGTAAATAAATAAAATAACCAACTTTTTTTTCTTTTAATACAAAAGAAGCTGGAGCATCCCAAGTGGAAAAACTTTCAGACTTTTAGAACACTCTGAGGAGATCTACCTTCTGAAGGCCTGACTAGAGCTCTGTGGAGAGTAGATGCTGGCCTAGAGATATGACAGAAAATAATTGTTGTGAATGAAAGGGAAGCAAGATCACTGCAGGAGGCAAGATGGACCAGGATGTGTGTTTGTTAGAGTCACTGCTAGTCCTATGGTAGCTCCAGGCCACTGTGTATTTGAGAATGAAATCCTGTGTGGAGAAGATGGCCAGAGCCTTGTCAGTCATCACTGGAGACTTTGGTGCAAGAGCAATCCCTAAGACAATGAGTTCTACAAAACAATCCAGGCACATTAAATATACAGTGATAAGGTTAATCTGTAGCATTTACAACAGACAGGAGAATTTGCCCATTTTGTTATTTAAGTCATGATTGTCAGCTTAACACAGTAAATCAGATAGTCTTGAAAGGGGATAAGGAAACTACAGATCCAAAGACTACCACGTGTGTTGTCACACATCTTTAAAGCCAGCACTCAAGAGGCAGGGGCATGTGGGAGCTCTCTTGAGTCCAGCTTGGTCTAAATAGTGTGCTGCAGGCTAGCCAAGGATATCTGAGAACTCTTCTCAAATCCAACCAACGAAACAAAAGCCTGCAGTTAGCACATGAAGAGTCTGAGATACTGAGACCAGATGGAGTGAAGGGGAATCCTTCTGATGTACAGAAAGTTGATGTCTTTCTAGACAGCTTTTTGAAAAACCTGGCATCTTAGAAAAAAAGTTCAAGATCATAACTATACAGGCAGCAACACTCTAACTTTAAATGGCTATATTATATTAGACCTCATATTTTAATCATGGGTCAGACAGACATTTTACAAGCAAATCTAGTGATAGTGTAGGCATCTGATAGTAAAGATAAAGTGACCATTTTTGCAAAGTGACCAGAGTCGTGAGGATAAACATCATGGGCCACATGGTTGCTCTCTGTGAGGCTTTACACTCTCCTTGACCTTTCTGCCTGAATGCAGAAATAGAGCACGTTATCAGAGCCTGAGCCTATTTTTAGATATACAGCGTCATGACCTCAACTTAATAAAAATCAAACACAAAGAGATGAAAGTGGGAAACTTCTTTGCAGAAATTCTTGTAGGGTTATATCCTGCCCTCACCATGAAGAATTCCCACAGAAATCAATAGAAGATTAAAATAAATATCAATGGCAGGATATGGTCCAAATTTTGAATGAGAAGTCCTATGCTTGACAATTTAATTGTTTTTCGGAAGATTGGAATTGGGGCAGAGATTTTAAGAGGGAACACCAATGTTTGGGCTGTACACAGTATTTTGTATAGCTTGCCTTATCTGTGGGAGTTATGTCTACCTTTTGTTTCAAAATATTCACTTATGGGAAGGTTCCAGAATAAGCAGCATGGGTCCAGTCAACTGGGAATCCACATTGTTTTCCTTTCAGTTAGTATCAGCAACAAATAAAGAGAAACACACTCATTGCCATTGTTCTTTGCTTAGCCACATCACTCAGAAAACAAAGCAAAACAAACAAAAAAAACCCAAAACAAAAAACAAAAACAAAACACCCAAGCAAAAACAGAAAAACAAGGAGTAAGTTAAAATTGTGCAGTGAAAAAGACTATTGTCTACAAATATGACAATCTATAGGACTGTGAATATTGCTTTTCTGTTATCCAAATTATCAACCTGAACACTAAGTAGAGTCTTGAAGGAAATCAGACTTTGCAGCTACTAATGAGCTTCACCATTGTGCCACGTAGCACATTTCTTCCCTTAGGCACACCAGCTTCTCAGAGCCACTCAACTTTGTTATATGAGAGAGGTAACAATGCCTTCTGGTGAAGGAGGAATGCAACTCTCCAAAGTCCAACAAAAGCCTTTAAGGCTGCTGCTTCCTAACATAACTACAAGTCCAGAGTTGGACAGCGGTGAGCAATGCCCAGCTTGCCTGAAAATTTTACCTGCTTCCTCACCATTACAAAATATCTGCGACACATGCATAAGCCTGTGGTTCTATAGCTGAGGGCATTATATTTGCAGAGCAGGCAAATTTGAATCCAACCAACTATAATACCAGACCCTATACACTAAGAGTGTAATTGGAAATTCAAATAAAGTTCCTAGAACTATAAAGTGAAAGCAATTAGTTTCCACTGTGAGATTGAAATAAAAATGGTAGAAGATTATAGAAGAAAGCATCCATGTCTACACTGTTAAAAGCTTAAAATGATAGCTGAGTACTATATGAAGTAATTACATGTATTTACAAGTAAGAGAACAGGCAGGTGAAGGAGCCTTCTGAGAGCAGTGACAAGAGTGGTGTTTTCAGTATGTAACAATTAACAGAAAATGCACAGAAAAATCTTTAATGAAGCTAATTTATTATGTTTGAAGAGATAAGAAGTGCTGAAATCCGAAGGAGATGCTAGGTCTGCATGGAACAAAGAAGACTTGGATTAAACTGGGAAGATAAAAATTGCACGGGACTAAAGATCTTGTAAAGTAAAACACAGCGATAAAGAAGTTTTAAAATACTGGCAGAAAAAAAAAAATCACGAACCTTTGATTAGCTTCGCAAGCTGAGCACAGGTTGAATTTGTATTCGGGAGTCTGGGGGATTTGTTAAAGGAGCTCAACAATAAGTCAGTATGCTTCTGAATTTACGTTTGGTTGAAAATGGCCTGATAAAATAAATATCCCCTTACTGTGTGAAATGAAAACCTTGATCTGAAGTATATTTGTGTTGCTACATTAGCTTTTTCTTGTTGTTAAACTTGTCTCAACTAATATATTAAATTGCTTGAAGCATAAATATCTGAGATTAAAGACCTGATCTGTTGGCAGCAGTATACAATAGGACATGAAATATCAGGAAAAATTCAATGTACATGTTAGAGCTTTCCAAATAGGTATATGTTAAATATAAGTAAAACCAGAAAAAAAAATGTGACTAGGCATGGCTAAATTAGACAATTGATGTTGTTTCTATTTTCAGTGTGTTTGTTAGACACTCTTACTGAGTAAATATTTGTTGCCTTCTATGATGCTGAGTGATGATATTTCTTGAGCAATTATTATATGTCAGCTACTATGCCAATGGCACCATACATTTCCCTCTTTAATGTTCCAGTAGCCCAGTGGTTACAAATGAAAATTTTACATCTACTGCTAGAGGAAAATAAACTGAGAATTTGACATCTGCTTTCAACCTCACATTAAGAAGAATACTGAGATCAGAGCCAGAACTCTTTCTTACTGGTAGCTGTACTCTACAAGCAGTCTGCTACTCTTGCTTTTTATATGACCAAGCTGGTAAGAACAGGAGAAGTTAAGTATTAGCATCCCACTGTTATTGCTAGCTATGGCGTTATATTCATTTTATTAATTTAAGTAACTTTTAGGTGTATTTTATTATTTTATATATGCTGGTGTTTTATGGTTGTCAGCTACTCTGTGGGATGGGAATTGAACCCATGTCCTCTGGAAGATCAGTCTATGTTCTTTACAACTGAGACATCACTGTAGGCCCTAATTAAAATTATTTTCAACTTATATGTAAAAATAAAAAAGTTTGTATGGTAAAGAGATATCATGGTATTTCTATGTACATATTATCAGGGTAAACATATGATTCTTTAAATATATCATTTCTTTTGGGAAAATGGACTCAAAAACTATTTTTCTTCTAGCTTTTTGAAATAAGCGGGAGCACTGTAAAATAGCACATTAGAACTTCTTACTCGTATTTATATGTCACTTAGTGCACGCTGATTGAAGTTACCCAAAAACTTCTCTTTATTCTTTTAAGCCCTCTGCTCACCACCATTAAAACTTCATTTTATTTTGAAAATATTTCACACATGCCTGAGACTTTGTAGTAATTGTCTTTCTGTGTCTGGCTTATTTCACTTAACACTGTGAGCTCTAGTTCTGGCTATATTGTCCCAAATGATACTTTACCCTATTCAGGGCTGAACAGTATTATGAATTGTATATGTGTATGTACATGCATATGTATATGTATAGATGTATAGATGGCTTTAAAACCAACATGAAAGCATTCTTGGCTCTATTTATATAAAGAGTATGAAGAAATAAAGGGAAGAGGAGGGAAGGGAGAGATGGAGGGAAGAAAGTGATTGAGTGGGGAAGGAACCAGAAAAGAAAGCTTTCTTTAGACACTAAATATATACTCAAAGTTTTCGTACAGTTATTTCTTCTTGATGAGTATGTTTATCTTAAGCAATGAATTATTGTTTTCATTTGAAATGATTTTGCTTATTTTAGCAAAAAAATATAAAAAACAGTTCTATGCTAGAATGAATAAAAGAATTTAAGAAAGGGAAAAAGATTATAATATTCAAATGTGCTTCCTTTCAGGTATTTGGCTTAATAATTAATAAGGAAAGCTCTCTCTTGGTTTTCTTTGTTAAAGCAAGAATGCCTATTTATTGTTTGCATGTCTTATTTATTGTTTGAAAAGTTCATAGAGACATAGTCAATCAAATTTATTCTCCCTCCCCTTCACATTCTCCCATATGCCATCATTTTTTTTTCTACCAAACTCTTGAATCTACTTAGACCTGCTGTTATGTGAAAAAGGACTGGAGAACAGGCCACCTATCAAAGTTGCTATTTCTGAATCAAACTGAAACTTCCCATTCCCTAGAAGAAGCAATCAATTGGTAGTGACTCCTCAGCTGGTGTTTGGACTTGGTAAGTTCCTCCCTATCCTTGCTGGGATTTTGTTTGGCCTGATTTTGTGCAAGTCTTGGGCATGTAGTCATAGCTACTATGAATCCATATGCAAAACCTGTTTTACCTGGAAAATATTTTCCACAGTAGTCCTCCACTAACTCTGACTCTTACAATTTCCCTAATTCCTATGATGATCACTAAACATCAGGAGAAGTTTAGATTCTCCACAGTTCTTTGTTTCCCATCACTTGTGCCTCTCATTATTAATAGTTATTACTACAGAAAGAAGCTTTGCTGATGAAGGCTAAAATCTGCAGTAATCTATGGGTACAAAGGTGTGTATTTAAGGTGTAGTTTAATAATATATCTATTTAGCAGAGAAATATTAGCAGATTCTCTACTAGATCCAATAGATCACAATATGAGCTGCATATTTTAGAAAAGATCTTTAATTCATTCTGAATTATATCGTATATGTGTATATTCATTCATTCTGGATGAATTAAAGATCAACGATTGGTTTCTCAAAGAACATTTGTGCCATTAGTGTACTAGTGGGAATATCTTGCCAGGGTGGTCATTAGGTCATTACTGTTGTTCACACAGCTCACACTTGGATAGTACAGTTAATTATTTTTCCTCTGTAGTATGTAAAGCACCTCCTAGCACTATAAAAGCTAATCAGTAGGGGTGGAGTGTTTGGGTCAGTATCATCTTGATTTCTCCATGTATTTTAGGTCAAGTATCTTCACTAATAGGATCATTACCATCAAATTTTAGAAGGAAATAAAGATTATTAGAATAGCCTGTAATACTTTTGGGTATATATGCAAGTCTTGTGTAGGCAGTCATAGCTACTGTGAGTCTATATGTGAAATGGTCTTTGCCCTGTCATATCTACAACACATTATCTACATTATTCCTTCACTAATTTTTGCTCTTATACCTTCTCCCCTTCCATGATGATTCCTCAACATTAAGAGGACAAAAAGATTTCCTACTTTGGTATATGTACCAAATATATATCTTCCCATCCTCACCCCATGTAATTGTTCCTGCTGTATTATTCAAATTTTTTTTTCATATAACATGTGCTCTGCTATTTTCTTTCCCTTGAAGCTACCACAATGGCTTCCTTTTAATTTCCTTAAGAATGTCCATTTGTTAATCATGTGTTTATAGTTGTATTATATGTAATAATAGCTTTTGATTACAAAATGATGATCAATTAAAATATTGTTTGCATTTGAATATTATTTGTATGTCATTTTTAATAGAGTCTTACTGTGTTTACAATGTTCTATCACTAAGTAATATCTTAGGTGGTTTCCACAAGAAATTCTGTTTTCATTTGGGAGCTTGGAAACATGATCTAGTCTTGGAAGTTATTTGTGCTGCATAAAGATTGGTGTTCCATAGCAGAAAGAAGTGGATCTCTGTGGGGAGGAAGGTAATAGGTGTGAAGGCAGGAATAATCTGAGAATTGCAGTCTGCAATACTGAAAAGTGAAAACAGGAGTCCAGCAAAGATTCTTATGGAACCCTTGGGAACCATGTAGAAAAGCTGAGCCTTCAAGAATCCCCATGGGAAGAAGCTATTTAATAGGAATTCTTCTATACTTTGACAAAAACAGATCTAAATTAAAGATGAACAAGATCAACTTTAGAAGTTAAAAATTATAGATACTTGTTTTCAAAGAAGGTTTCATAATGATCTGCAGCTCACTTAACAAGATAATTTAACCAAGAAAATTTCCTCTCTAAAACTTTAGGGACTAAAATAGTAAGTGTTCCCTAAGGAAACAAACTAGAATTCATTAAATTGTACTGTGGGCATCTCATCCTATAAGCAAACATAATACTAACCACATTAAAAACCTTTTTATAGTGACATCCACAAGGTCTGTTATTCCTTGCCACCATTTGCCTCCTAGATCCAAAATCCATACACATTAAGTGGTGAAAGCTGACTAAATGTTTGAATTAGCTTGAAATGGCACATTCTGAATTTTAAGCAGAAGAAAAGAACATGCCCTGACACTTGCCGAAAAGTAACACACTCACTAATCATGAGCTAAATAGAAAAGAAATTGTCTATGAGAGTAAAAATATCTTAAGAAAGTTATAGCTTCAAGAAATTTATAATGTAAAAAACTTCTGGGTATATAAGGTTTTGTGACTAATGAATTATACAATGTAGCAAAATAGACTTCACTTTCTAATAATATCAGCTTCCATCAGTTGGATGCTCATTGATATTAGACACAGGGCTTGACGTTGCTTGAATTACTCTACTTATCTACACATTAACCATCCTGAGTAGTTTGTCCTTCTCATTATGCAGATAAAGTTGAGGAAACATGACTGGAGAGCTTCAAGGAGATTAACCAATTTGCTAAACTTGAGATTAGAAGCCATGTATGCCTTGGTTTTGAGCACACGATAGACACTGTCATCAATTACAGCTTTCCTCATATTATTTCTGTTACAAAACAATGAAAAACAATGCTTCAAGAAGCAGTCTCTTAATGTTTGAATCACTTATCAAGTTGACCATGATAAAAGTGTACAATTAAAAGGATATTCTGCATCATTACCTTTGAATATTTCAAAGTCAATCCTTTCAGTTATTTAACTTTTGATAGAAGCACACATTTCCCTAAGGTGATACAATTCATTTCTTCTTTTCTAGATTCTAAATAAATTCAGAGGTAAGCTAAAGAGTAATATACCTAGAAAATAAAAATAAAGGGTGTTTAGTTTGATCAAACTACATTATAAAATCTAAGTTGGTTTAGCAAATAGACCACAGAATCAGATGTATCTAACCTGGTAAAGGACACAAGTGTTGAAAATCACCCCCCTCCCCCCAAACTTCCACCCCTCCCCCCACTCACCCAGGAATAAGTGTCAGTCTCTATGAAGTGTCATTGGGTTTTAAGTCTCATTCCTCAGTAACTGTTACTAGTTTTGGAGACTACAGACTTGTAGGAGAATTTCCCTTAATTATCTGATTAGCTAAGAAACATGACAAATAGCTAGTCACTGGGTGAAAATGAGAAGGTGGGTTTTCTAGGCAAGACAGGAAGGGGAGGAGAGAAGGGATTGCAGGAGAGAACTGAGGGGGACAGAGGGAGAGTTGTTGGAAGGAAGAGGAAGCAGAAGTGCATGGCCTGGAGAAACTGCAAGTAGCAGGGATTTCATAGCTGGGGAAGAAAGAGGTGTTTAGGCATATCTACCCAATATAGGCTTGAAGTTTATAAATATACAACTGAGTTGCATTTTCCTTGCATGGGTTTATTGGGGTTGGAGATTCACCACAACAAAGTTGCGTTTTCCTTGAGTGGGATTATTGTGGTTAGAAATTTATCACAACACAGACCCTTTAAGAGGTTGAGTCCAGCTTCAGAAGATATCATGTATATTTAAGAGGCATTTAACTATAATTTGCAAAACACATGAAACTCAAGAAGAAGGAAGATCAAAGTGTGGATACTTCATTCTTCCTTAGAATGTAGAACAAAATACCCATGGAAAGAGTTACAGAGACAAAGTTTGGAGCTGAGACAAAATGATGGACCATCCAGAGACTGCCCTACTCGGGGATCCATCCCATAATCAACCAGGAAACACAGACACTATTGCATATGCCAGCAAGATTTTGCTTAAAGGAGCCTGATATAGCTGTCTCTTGTGAGGCTATGCCAGTGACTGAAAAATATAGAAGTGGATGCTCACAGTCATCTATTGGATGGAACACAAAGCCCCCAATGGAGGAGCTAGAGAATATACCCAAGGAACTGAAGAGGTCTGCAACCCTATAGGAGGAAGAAGAATATGAACTAACAGTACCCCTAGAGCTCGTGTCTCTAGCTGCATATGTAGCAGAAGATGGCCTAGTTGGCCATCATTGGGAAGAGAGGCCCTTGGTCTTGCGAACATTATATGCCCTAGTAAAGGGGAATGCCAGGGCCAGGAAGTGGGAGTGGGTGGGTCGGGGAGCAGAGCAGGGGGAGGATATAGGGGACTTTTGGGATAGCATTTGAAATGAAAATGAAGAAAATACCTAATAAAATTTTGTTTTTGAAAAAAAAAAGATAAAAAAGAGGCATTTAACTATTATAAATTATTTTGATGACTTAAAAAATGCACCCAAAAAAGTACATTCAAAGAAAACACACACACACACAAGAGTTGAGTCCAGCTTGTGGGGAGGGTTACTAGAGTGAGCCCTTAAAGATTAATGTTTAGCACATGATTGCTTAAAGTCACTTTCTCCTCCTGATCCTGCAGCTCTGCCTCAAACCTCCAAACCATGTCCCCCCCACTGAAATAGATTGAGACCTTGTAAAACAATGAGCCCGAATGAATCTTTCTTCTCCAGGGTTGTTCCTGTCAGATATTTTGTCAATATAGCATAAAAGTAACTAATACTTTTGAAAATTGTTCACCAGGTAAGTCACTGGATCTCAAGAGGGAAAGGAGGTCGAGACTGTTTGGCAGGAATAACACACCTGTGTGGAAAGACAGTTTCATCATCTTGTCTCATAGTCTGTCTTTTCTTAGTGAGATTAGCTTCTAACCCTAAAGTTAGGTCTTTCTAATAATAGATCCAGATCCTAGAATAGGCTGGCTGCCAGCTTATAAGCCTTATTGCTCTTTCAAAGGAGGGACCATTGTTTTTCTTTTCTATTCTTTTGGCTCAATGTATGAAAAAAGATCAATTTTACTACCAGTATGGCTCAGATATAAGTGTTCTGGTCCACTAATTAAATCTACTGCAGAACTACTGTATTTTAGATTGGAAGTATATTGTATTATTTTTCTCAGCATCAATGGATCTAGTCTTGTTTTCTAAAGTAAAATACCACGAGTTCCAAGATGAGATTTAATGATGTTGTTACTAAATATAATAAAAACCTAGAAATATAATAAAAACCTAGAAATCCTACAATCATAGCAGTCAACTTCAGCAGAAGTCACATTTTTTATTTTAAATGTACATGGAGAGTTTAGTAGCTAAACCCATTAAACTTTAAGAGAATATGTGTATAAAATTTAACATTTTGGACAAGATGTGTTAGAAGTTAGAAATGATGAGAATTTTTGTTTTTCATTTCTTCTCCGTCTGTGGTAGATGGTTTCTCAATTACCTGGACATGTGAGAATAGGCGATGAGTCTTCAGAACCTGATGATTTTATTATTTTCAGCAATAGGTGTTCATTATATCTGTTATGACACTATCTCATATGTACAACTTTAAAAAGTCTTCTTATTATCATATTTAAGGACACATTTCCCAATTAAATAGCCCTGAGCCCCTTGTTTATCGTTAGCTAAAACTATAGTGCCACTCACTTCCCAGTCCTTCCATATCTACTCTCTACTCTTGTGAACTCCCCCTTCCCGCAAAGAAAATAAAAAATAATAAAAATAAAAGTTAAACAAACAAACAAACAAACAAACAAACAGCTCTTTGACCCCTTGGGGCACTGGCATACTCCTCTGTCAACCCCTGTCTTCTCTCACACTCCTGACAACTGACATGTCTTGAGTTCTGCTGTTCATGCTCCATTCTGCTCCTCCTTTTATGTTGCATCTCCATCCATTTCTTTTTCATTGTAGGGGCACTAGAAGCCCCAGTGTGTCATGCAGTATACCCTTTGGCCACACATCCTTCCTTACAAATGTTCATTGCAATGAGTCATTGGTCTAGTTCAGAGCCTCTGGCTTCTGCTACACCCTCGTTTCTTACCGTCCCCTCGCTGGGACTCCTGGATAGCCTGCTGTTGCCCTCTTTCAAAAAGATTTTATGGTGTTGGATCCACAGGATCCTGCCCCTTCATTCGGTCCAGCAGCTAGTAGTTAGGGTCCATATTTGGGTGAACCAACTCAAAGCCCTGGATCTGGACCTGGGTGTTAGCTAAGTTGGTCATCCTGCCAACTCTCTGGAGCTGCACCCCTATGAGTGAAGATTCTGACTCAGAGTCTCTTATAGTTGTCCAGCCATTGTCCAGGGCTATAGTCAGCCAAATGTTAGCAATCTCATTTCCAAACTTGCTCATATAGTAGATGGCCTACTATATTTTCTTGCAGGCCAAAGACTTCAGTTTCTCACCCATGAGTCTCTTCATACACTATATAAATATCTTTATGGCATAGCAATTGTATTACTTCAGATAAGTGATAGGAGTGGGAGCAAGAGAACGAAATCATATTGTCATTTATTTCCCAGTCACTTAATAACAGTTTCTTTTGCTTTATCCCATTTGTTAATGAGTCAGAAACTCAGGTAACACCTACATTGGTAGGTATAAGTAGGAATCATTGAGAACCGTCTTAAAGGCAGGATTGTATAAAAAGCAAAATAAAAATATTTAATTTTTTAAAAAATTCTCACTAGGATAATGCTCCTTACTCTGTAAAAAAAAAAGTATTTTATAACTTGTTAATTTCAGTTTAAGAGAGAAATCTTTAGTATAAGTTTTAATGAAATTCACCTGCCATTTGAAGAGGAATCAGCACAATTTCTGAACTGTCATTTTTTAAGAGTTGTAAGTTATGTGTTCTTGAGTGATGTATACCCAAAAGTGTCTGGTCATGTATGAGCCACATAAACCATTGAGAAAATATTTAAAGCTGGTGATGCAGTACTTAACATTATACCTCATGCAGGATTGCTTTGCCCTAAGAAATCTGCTTTGGCACGATGGTTTTCATCCTGCCCCACCTTCGTTTTGACTTAGAAAGCATTTGCAGCATATTGTTGAGTTGATCTGGGGTGGATTCCTTGAAGCCCATTCACCATTCAGTTACAGTGAACTCAAGATTGCTTCCAAGTGTTCTTCAACATATTGACTTTACTCTTCTCAGTCCTTTCCCTCTGTGCAGGGAACCAATGAAATCCCATTGCTAGGCCTGAGTAAGCGAGAAGTTAGATGTGAGGTAACTGAGGAAAGGAGCAGCTGTACTTTGGCAGCTACGTTTCCTGGCAAGGCAGGGTGTTAAACGGGAACCGGGTAACTGCAGCTATATTTCAATACCCAAATGCTCAAAATGCTCCTTTATGCTTACATACACTTGCAGCTAGGTCCTTTCTACTTTTTTTGAGAAACTTAAGACACCAGGGTACCTCTACACATACCACATATGCAAACAGAGTCTGCTTTTGAAGCAGTTTTGGCATTGCTTTTCTTTAACTTTCTTTAATTTCCACCCGAACCTTTATGCTCTTTTCAAATGATCATGGGAAGAGATACTCTAAAAAGGAGACCTAGTCTGCCATACTTGGCAGGGTAAAATGGGCACCTAATCCCCATGAATATGATGCAGGCTTTATGAACATCGAAACTCTACTTAAAGCTCCACCATACAGACTCCTCCATGCTACCATGCCTTCTCCTTGGAGGCCCAGTTCAGTCTTTTGGAGCATGTGTTATGCTGTGTTTTGCTAAATAAACCTTTCCGCAAAGTGTTTATGTTTCTCAGTTGAATTCTTCTCTTAGAGAAGACTTCTTAGACAAGTACCAAGAAGAAAACTTTGCCCATTAACACTACAGTAATCAGACAACCTTAAAACCCATGCAGAATTCCTCTGCATAGTTTCCATTCAAGCCCGGGGAGAAGCCTCATAAAGCTACAGTCTTTTATCTGGTCCTGAATAGAAAGAAAATTTTGGAACATGTGAAACTGTTTCTGAAGCCTGCTGCTAACAAATTAAAGACAGAATGTGAGTTGTCCTCCAAAGCACATAGGAAACTCCAAGTCTGCAAACTTACAGAGAAACTCTTGTTCTTCCTAAAATTTAATTCTCACCTCCGCTGCCATGGACTTCTTAGACCTGTGAGACCATCTGCATCTGTTGTGACTTTCCTCTCCACATGCCTGCCCTATGTGAGGATATTTTTCAGGTTAAGGGGTAACAAAGTAGCTGTTCCCTACTATCTGGAGGGTTTTTATATTTCAAGATTCTTTGTCCAGGCTCTTCTGCACTTAGCCTACTCCACTGAAGCATACCTATCTATACAGAAATACACCATCATTTGTACCATAGATGCAGATAAAAACACCAAGACCCCCATATCATAAAGGTACAGTCTTCTGTCACAATGGTTAGGTGCCAATTGGGTGTAATCCAGTAACTCAAAGAAACAAAAATATGAGCAAGTTCCAGCTACAAGTTTGTACATTGCTACAACTACAACGTTGCATCGCATTTCTCAATGTTGGTGGCAAATATCTTCTTCAAAGCTGTACTCTAAACTGTGTATCTTCTCAGGATGATGAGATGCCTGCTGTGATGCCTAATCTGGATGGTCTGAGTGATTTGATTGAGAAATTACCATAAGATGGCAACACACAATGCGTGAGTTGGGGAGTATTTAGGTGCAATTAGATGTTGAAGGCTGGGATCTCATTAACAATTTAAGGCACTGATGGATTCCAAATTGGAGCAGAATACTGAGAAGCACTAGGAACTGAAAGATGGTTGAAGGGAGCATACCATTTATTCATAGTGTGTTTTTTAAGAGTTTACCTTGTCCCATTCTTTCCTTGTATTTTTTTTTTTTTAATGCTTTCTAGTTGCTATTAGGAGAAATTCATTTAACACATAGTCCAGCTTTCCTGATCACACAGGACCAAATGACCAGGGACCATACCCACCAATACAAGTGAGCAAAAACAAAGTCATTCCTGGATGAAACTGCTCTCTTAATTGCTTTTGATGCAGCCATGAAATGTGCCCTCGAGCTGTGAAATAACTCCCAACTCATGCTCAGGTAAGAAACTCTGAACTTAGGAGCCCACACTCAAATAGAATCATGAAAATAGGAAGGGAAGGCGGAGAGAGGTTTGAGTTGGAGACAGCTATAAATGAAGAGGGGGAACTGGCAAAATTTCATTTTATCAATGCATGATACTGTTAAAAAGTTTTAAAATGACACTGATAAACCTGCCAGGAAAAAAAAACAGTTGTATTTGTATTATTTCTACTCTACCCAGAGGCCTGTTCTAAATAAAAAAGAAAGAAAGAAAGAAAGAAAGAAAGAAAGGAGGGAAGGAAGGAAGGAAGGAGAAGAGAAGAGAAGAGAAGAGAAGAGAAGAGAAGAGAAGAGAAGAGAAGAGGAGAGGAGAGGAGAGGAGAGGAGAGGAGAGGAGAGGAGAGGAGAGGAGAGGAGAAGAGAAGAGAAGAGAAGAGAAGAGAAGAGAAGAGAAGAGAAGAGAAGAGAAGAGAAGAGGAGAAGAGAAGAGAAGAAGAGAAGAGAAGAGAAAAGAAAATGAGTCAGTTGAGTATGTCCAGTTTATTTTTCAGATGACATTTTAGGTAAGACAAATAGGTTGTACTTAAGGTAGAGAAAGAACAGAAATCAGCTCTGAGTAGGTTATAAGTACTGAACACCCTCCACAAAACCAAAATCACAAGTGAGGGGAAAACATTCTCTTCTCTATTGAGTGAAGATTTTCTTTTAGGCTGGTAACAGACACTTACCCAGGAACACGTAGAGTGTTTTTTTTTTTTTTTTTAAGCATAGCTGATGCTATGACCCGGTGACATTTTCCTATGGGATTCAGAGAAGAGATAAACAGGGGAAGAAAAAAAAAAAAAACCTTTTGTCAGAGAATCTACTTTTTTCTCACCAGCCTTTTATGCTGCACACCACAATGATATGGTTTCAAACCCCCTTTCTTTGCCTGAACCATTTTTCTTAAATGTCAACAATAGTCTCTTGAAAGCCAAATCCAACAAACATTTCTCATTCTCTTCTAACATGGTCTCTCTTTGATATTTGAAACTATGCTTTTTGAAATACTTTTTCCTCTTTCTTAATATTTTTTTTTGCAAAAATTTCTTTCTTCCTTGCCTTCCTTAACCCTGAATGTTCTAGTCTTTTCTAAATAGCTCTTCTTTTTTGTCTTCTTAGGGATATTGTCCTTCGATAGAAGTCATTTCTTAGAAAATAGTTTCAAGCTCTGTTGGTTAGAACCATATACTCTCCACTGTAGGTCTACACTGTTTTTCCTTGTTTCCTTGGTTGTATCCCTGACAATAACTCAGCACTATATTGCTAGCATAAATTAACCTCCAACTTCCGGTTGAGTATATTTAATATTCCAGATCATTGTGTCCAACATTAATTTTTCTTTACTCTTATTTCTTGCTTTTCTTCTCTGACCGTAACCTGATTTCCCCATGCAGCTTTTGCCTATACAGACTTGTACTTTTGAGTTACACAGGCAGAAATAACCTGGTAAACTTTACTTTATGCTTTTCTTCATTTCCTCTGGTCATAAATAGCAGCTATTTATCTGAAAGATTTGTCAGGCTATGGGATCAGACCTAGGTTCCCTCCCAGTTCTACAATTACTGGCAATGTGATCTAACATAACAAGCTGTTTAACTCCTCTTATTATTTTCTTCTTTTCATCTCACAGGCATGGTAAAGAGAATACATCTCTTAGTCTCCAATGAAGATTGAATGAGATCAACATGTTTGGTCCTTTCACCTAAGTGCTGATCAAAGAAGTGGTATACATACTGAAACTGTCACCCCATTTTAGAAAATTCTGATTTGTCTTGTGGTATGGGTCTTTCACTCCTTTGTAAGGCCACACCTACTTTACTCATTTCCCTCTTTCGTCTGGTGTGGATTATTGTGTCTTCTTCTGTATGATTTCTTGATGCTTAATCCATCATTCATAGTGTCTCAAGATTTATCTCGCTGAAGCCCAGAGCCCTTGATGCCAACCTCTGGTGCTTTAGTGCTCCAGTAGCTCCTCTGTGTCTGCATAATAATGCTCACTTTTTATTTTGGCATGCTTGCTTTTAATAATCTTCTTACAGCTTCCTTTACCTTCCTTATTACACCTGTAGATTATAGAAATACTATTCTGACCACTTACCATTTTTCTGAATGTACTTCCATAAGCATATGACTTTTCATGTGTCATTAACTTTTGCAATTATAATTTAACCACAATCTTTCCCCTTCTATTCCATTCCTCTAAACCCTCCCATATACCTCTCTTCACTCTCCAAATTCATAACCTTTTTTGCACTAACTTTTATTGCAAGCATATATGTATTTATGTGTATATGTATATGTGTATAAACATATATGTGTAAGCAGATGACTAGAAAGCACTCATAGTAATGAATTTATAGCTCTAATAAAGATTCTAAGTTAGAGCTTTAAAATATGTGCTCCTTTTTGCCAACATAGTTTGTGCTTTAGTTATCATACGAGTTCATATTTTACTTGTATATATGTTTTCAGGGCTGACTGCTTGGCCCTGGACAACCCACCTGTGTGCTCTATCCTGGGCAGACCATCTCTCCAGCTCCCAGCTTTACTTTACATAATTGCCTGTAATTCTACATGTTGTCATAGGCTTTCTTCCTGTCAAGTCTGCTGTGTTTTTTTCAGCTCACGTTTTGGTGGCCATGTGGGTGATATATTACCAGTATAGGTTCTGATGTTACAGTCTCAAGGAAAACTCCCTGATCTTCTGGCTCTTATAACCTTTTTGACGTGACTCTTTTTGTCTTGTTTGTTTTCTCTAAAAAAGTGAAGTCTAAGTCTGTAATTATCTTAAGCCTTTTGAACTTCAGATAGAAACTAAATTCACTATTTCTCTATTTGACTTTATATTTTTCCTATTATGTATGCATGGCAAAATTGTTATATATCTATATAGACATATATATTTATACATGTACCCCACAGTAGTGGCTTGTATGCTCATTTCTACAACTGCATTGAAAGTGACTTACAAGCCGACTGGGTTTCTTTCTTTGTACTCAGTTATCACATCTGCTTGACTAATCTAGATGATTGAAAGCATTCACAGTAATTATTGACAACTGTAATGAAAATTTCTGTTAGAATTTTAAAATACATGTTCTTCACTGCTAAAATGGTTCATGCTTTTGTCGCCATTTGTTTGTCTTGTTATGACTCTGATAACACTGTACAAGAAAGCACACAGTCATTAGCAGCATGCCTTGCTAGCTTGCTGTGAAGCACAGAGGAAAAACGGGAGGCTGCATTTTCAAAACAGAACAACTAAAATCCTGGAAATCAAATCTGTACTATAACTGCGACTTACAGTAAATGAACAAACCAAGATAAAAATGTGAAATGAAAATACCAAGACTAGTTACACCAAGGACAAAGATAGGCATGGTTTCATGAAACTATTGCAGATTTTTCATATTTGGAGAATCCTCAGTTCTGAATTTATGTAGAAACAAAGGGAGCTTATGAAAATGCAAGTTAGGGGCTAGACACTTGGCTCAGCAGTTCTGGTTGCCGTTCCAAGGGAACCAGGTTCAAATCCAACCACTGACCTAGCAGCTCACAATTGTCTGTTATTCTAGTTCCAGAGGATCTGACACCCTCACACAGACAACATGGAAGCAGCAATGTTGTTATAAAAAAACAAAACAAAACAAAACAAAACCTCACCTTTGTATCATCTAACTGACAAATCCATTTTCAGTGCTAGTGAAGTTTTATTTCATAGTCATTCTTATTTTCGCGGTTTTCTTGAAGTTTCAAGTCAACAAGAAGCCATGTTGAGTTAACAAGCAAAACCTTTCCTCTCTAGTTCTATTGGAACCTGACCACAAGCTATTTGTGAAAGAGCACATTTTGGATCCTTTCATGATATGCCAATACATTCTGAATTACATAAAACCTGAAGCAAGAAACACTTGTAAATGCAATCTATTGAACCTATTTTATGTCTCTCGGTGCTTGAGAACATTTTATTTTTTTCAAAATAACACAAGTTTCTTAGCACAGGGCTTCCATGTGACCTGTCATCCAGAAAGTCCTTCTTTTTGAAGGTCATGCAACCTGTTATCATCACAGTGGGAACCAAAATCACAACAAAATAACCTTCAGGTGACAAAATAAAAACCCCTGAAGGTTGGAAGAATTTATATTTTAAAAATGCTAATTCCGTCCGAAGCAGTCTATAGATTAAATAGAATTCTAATATAGTCCCAATGGTATTTTTATGGAAACACAAAAGCTAGCATTAAAATTTACATGGAATGCCAAAGAACCTGTAAATGATGAGAGTCTCAGCAAAGAGCAAAGTGGGAAGCCTCATGTTTCTTAACATGGAACTCTCTTGTGAACTACAGTAATCAAAACAATACACTACTATCATGAACTCAAATACACAGTGTGATGGTTTGTGTATGTTTGGCCCAGGGAGTGGCAGTATTAGGAGGTGTGGCCTTGTTGGAGTAGGTGTGTCACCGTGGGTGTGGGCTTTAAGACCCTCATCCTAGCTGCCTGGAAGCCATTCTCCTCCTGTTTGCCTTCAGAGCATAGTGTAGAATGCTCAGCTCCTCCTACACCATGCGTGCCTGGATGCTGCCATGTTCTTACCTTGATAATAATAGACTGAATCTCTGAATCTGTAAGCTTTGCCTGATTAAATCTTGCCCTTATAAGCATTGTGTTGGCCATGGTGTCTGTTCACAACAGTAAAACTCTAAGACATACAGACTAATGCAAACATAGAAAAGCAAAACATAAGCCCATGCATATGCCATCATTTGACCCTTAATAAGGATGCAAGCATATGCAATAGGGAAAGGCTGATCTCTTCTCCAGAAGGGGTTAGGAAAACAAGATAGCCACATGGAAAAGAATAAACTTCAACCTCTACCTTGGAACATGTGTAACTGAATATGCTTTAAAGATACAATCATCAGATGTGAAACTACAGAACTATATGAAGGAAAAACAGGCTAATAATTTTGATTTTGACCTTGGTAGTGATTTTTTTTTTAGGTATAAGAGCAAAATGCAGGCAGTAAATAAAGAAGATCTGCATTAAATAAACAGCTTTAATACACAAAAGGAGTGAAAATATACTAAGTAGGATAAACCAAATCATAAATTTTAAAATATGTTCATATCCAAAATTTAAAAGATTTCCAGACAATCTAACAGAGATAAAATGAATAGCAGGGCTGAAAGGACAAGTAAATACTTGTCATACTTTCTATTCTGTTAATGTGATAAAGGCCCAAGACAAAAGCAACTTAAAGAAGAAAGTGCTTATTTCAGCCCCAAATTCAAGGTTCTGTCCATCATGATAGTGAAGTTCCAATAGCGGGAGCTGAAGCAGCTGTCATATCACATCTATTGTCAGAAGAATAGAGAGAAGACACGTGCATGCATGCATGAATTTTCTTAGCTTGCCTTTTTCATTTTATACAGTTCTTAGTTGGGAGGGGAGACAAGAAGGTCAGGGCTTCAAAGCCAGTTTACTAAAAGTGAGGCTTTAGTCTTTGCTATTAACCTACATCCTCATTTATTTTTCTTTGTTTCTTTGATTATTGTTCTCTGTTTTGGGGTGTTTTGCCTGAATTACGCCTGTGCACCATGTGCATGCAGTGCCCTCAGAGGCCAGAAGAGAAACTGAAATCCTTTATTATTATTGTTGTTGTTGTTGTTGCTGCTGCAAGTTGGTTTAAATTGTTCTATATGAGATATAAATGAGAATAATTTTCTGCCAAAGAGTTATTTAGAACAGTGTGACTAATGTTTGCAGAAGGAAGTATTTTATCATATGTGGATATGTTTCAGAAAGTGGACACATTAATTTTTGTTCAAAGATAATGCTTCTAAAAAAAATCAAAGGAAGATAAACAATGAAAGTTAGGTTTACATGGGCAATGTTTCCCATATTGGACTGAAGAGCTTCATTATATACTGTTCTTGGAAACTGAAAGTTTAGGGAGTTGCTAAATAACCTAGAATCAGAAGCTAGGGACAGATTCTTGAATCTGAGCCTAAAATTACTGTCATATAAATGGGAAGGTCAACTTTTTTAAAGAATATACATGCTTTTTAATCCCAGAGTGTGACAGATGTCTGATAATTTTAAGTGGATCTTATGCTAAAGCTGTGTTTCAAACTTTAGCTCTTCTGCCTTTCCTCGATGCATTCCTAGAGCACACATTGTATACCCATATATAATTTATCTTTGATTTAAATAGTGAAATCACTCCCAGTTGTGATTAAAAAGCTGTTAGAGTCTATTTTGCTTAAACTTAATTTTATAGGTTTATTTCCCACCACTGCTGATAATTAGAAGCCACAAAAAATGCTTTAAAATATCATAACCACACAAATATTATATGTATTCTTTATTATTATAAACTAAGTATGTTCTAAGATAATCTTATATGTGTGCCACACAGATGACAACTCTCATTCGCTGCCTCTTTATCACTGCAGTAATAATCCTCCTCTTCACAAATCTTCCTTATGTTCATGAATCTTCATTTTGCTTGGTGTTCCATGATAAATAACTCTTGAGGTTTGGTGTATTGGGTGTACTGTAATGCTAATTGCAGGCCCCCAAGACCTGGTTGCCCCAGATGGTTGTGAATTTGAAGGAGAACAGGGAGGGTATTAGGAGGTTTTGGAGAGAGGAAGGAAAAGGGAGGAGGCATGTTGTAAGTATATTACATTTTCAAAAATAAAATAACATGGTTAAAATCCATCTTAACCATGATTGTTCAGAATAAATATGTGTGGCTTCCACTAGTAAAGATAGCATGATTTTGTCTACTACAAAATATGTATGTGAGAATCATGCCTTCATTTTAGATATGTAGTTTATTTTTGTCATTGGATACAGATATATCTTCAAAAGAAAACATCAACTTCATATGTCTTAGTTATACTTAATTCTACTTTTCTAATCTGCAGAATTGAACTTACAGTATTAAAATATGTAGAATATTTATTAGAGTTTTAATTTTTGATAATTTAAGTCTCTTATTAATATAATAGTCCAGATGTCTCATATACTACCTAGTAATATAGACAGATAACATACTGTTACAATACCATGATCTTATTTGGATAATATTTAGTGATACACTAATAGCTTCCATGTCACTTTGTAAACGGAGTGTTTACCTATAATAATCTATAAATAACTATGTGCTGTCTTTTATTTGTAGGGGTTTTATAGTAAGCTTTATTCAAAAAATTGTAACAAATCTATCTTCACTTTCATAAGCTTTATTTCACAAAATTCTTCATATGGAAGATATGCAAGTCATTATACTGGAGATCCTCTAATGACTTCAGAGACTGCTGGCTGCATTTTAGAATTATCTCTTTTTATTTGAAGTTGTTTTTTTAATTGAAATAGAATTGCTTTGCTTCCTTTTTCCTTTTCCTCCTTTAGTCCCTCCCAGCTACCTTTCCTTAACCTTCTCAATGTCTATTTTCAAGTTGATAGCCACAAATTCATTATTATTTTTACATACACACAAACAATATGTGTGCATGCACATATGCATGTGTTTGTACAAATATTCGTAAACACGAGCCACCAAGGTTACTTTTCTCTTTGTGTGTATATGGTTTCAGGGATGATGACTCTGTTTTGAAAAGGCAATAAGGGGCTTCAACCCTGGGAAAGACTAATTCTCCTTCTCCCAGGAGTCCTTAGTTGCCTGTAGTTCTTTCTCTAGGAATGGGATGCAATGAAAATTTCTCCCTGCCACATTAAAATGTGCATGATATCATCAGTGTTCCAGTCTTGTGTATGTAGTCACTTGCAAGGAAACTTTCGCAGCAGCCGTTTCTTATCCTAAGGGATTCTGAATAACACTGAAGAGTCCTGTCACTTCCTGTGAAATGATGAAGAGTATATGACAAATTTTCATATTTTCAAGTATCAATAATTCTGTATTTTTTGTTATTTAGCAATGATAAAAAAATAAACTTTCAACACTTATTCATCAAAAGAAAATATAACCGGTCATCCACAAGCCACCTTAGCCATGTACACACTGTAAGAATGCACTTGTAGGATGGAAACAAAAGACAGAATTTTCTCATACACTTAAGTAATCAGGAGTATATAAAAATTGGTCTTCATTTTTATCTTTATCATGCATTTTGAAACTATAAAAAATTGTACCCTAATATATTCTCATGGCATGCATGATAGTTTTTTAAACATTCTTATTAGGTATTTTCTTCATTTACATTTCAAATGCTATCCCAAAAGTCCCCCATACACCCGCCCCCACCCCCCGTCCTCTACCTACCCACTCACACTTCTTGGGCCTGGTGTTCCACTGTACTGAGGAATATAAAGTTTGCAAGACCAAGGGGCTTCTCTTCCCAATGACAGCTGACTAGGCCATCTTCTGCTACATAAGCAGCTAGAAGCATGAGTTCTGGGGGTACTGGTTACTTCATATTGTTGTTCCATCTATAGGGTTGCAGACTCCTTTAGCTCCTTGGGTACTTTCCTTAGCTCCTCCATTGTGGGCCCTGTGTTCCATCCAATAGCTGACTGTGAGCATCCACTTCTGTGTTTGCCAGGCACTGGCATTGCCTCACAAAAGACAGCTATATCAGGGTCCTTTCAGCAAAATCTTGCTGGCATATGCGATGGTGTCTGCTTTGGAGGCTGATTATGGGATGGATCCCCGGGTGCAGCAGTCTCTAGATGGTCTGTCCTTTCATCTCAGCTCCAAACTTTGTCTCTGTAACTCCTTCCATGGGTGTTTTGTTCCCAATTCTAAGAAGGGGTAAAGTGACTGCACTTTGGTCTTCATTCTTCTTGAGATTCATGTGTTTCCCAAATTGTACCTTGGGTATTCTAAGTTTCTGGGCTATATCCACTTATCAGTGAGTACATATCATGTGAGTTCTTTTGTGATTGGGTTACCTCACTCAGGATGATACCCTCCAGGTCCATCCATTGGCCTAGGAATTTCATAAATTCATTCTTTTTAATAGCTGAGTAGTACTCCATTATGTAAATGTACCACATTTTCTGTATCCATTCCTCTGTTGAGGGATATCTGGGTTCTTTCCAGCTTCTGGCTATTATAAATAAGGCAGCTATGAACATAGTGGAGCATGTGTCCTTATTACCAGTTGAAACATCTTCTCGATATATGCCCAGGAGAGGTATTGAGGAATCCTCTGGTAG
Source organism: Mus musculus (assembly GCF_000001635.26). Lineage (NCBI taxonomy): Eukaryota > Metazoa > Chordata > Mammalia > Rodentia > Muridae > Mus > Mus musculus. The sequence goes on along the minus strand of NC_000074.6, from coordinate 54,340,211 downwards.
TACTATGTCCAATTTTCTGAGGAACCACCCGATTGATTTCCACAGTGGCGTACAAGCTTGCAATCCCACCAACAATGGAGGAGTGTTTCTCTTTCTCCACATCCTTGCCAGCATTTTCTGGCACCTGAATTTTTGATCTTAGCCATTCTGACAGGTGTGAGGTAGAATCTCGGGGTTGTTTTGATTTGCATTTTCCTGATGATTAAGGATGTTGAACATTTTTTCAGGTGCTTCTCAGCCATTCTATATTCCTCAAGTGAGAATTCTTTTTTAGCTCTGAACCCCATTTTTAATGGGGTTATTTGATTTTCTGGAGTCCACCTTCTTGAGTTCTTTATATATATTGGATATTAGTCCCCTATCTGTTTTAGGATTGGTAAAGATCCTTTCCCAATCTGTTGGTGGCCTTTTTGTCTTATTGACAGTGTCTTTTGCCTTACAGAAGCTTTGCAATTTTATGAGGTCCCATTTGGCGATTCTCAATTTTACAGCACAAGCCATTGCTGTTCTATTCAGGAATTTTTCCCCTGTGCCCATATCTTCAAGGCTTTCCCCCACTTTCTCCTCTATAAGTTTCGGTGTTTCTGGTTATATGTGGAGTTCCTTGATCCACTTAGATTTGGCCTTAGTACAAGGAGATAAGAATGGATCAATTCTCATTCTTCTCCATGATAACCAACAGTTGTGCCAGCACCATTTCTGAAATTGCTATCTTTTTTCCACTGGATGGTTTTTCCTCCCTTGTCAAAGATCAAGTGACCATAGGTGTGTGGGTTCATTTCTGGGTCTTCAATTCTATTCCATTGGTCTACTTGTCTGTCACTATACCAGTACCATGCAGTTTTTATCCCAATTGCTCTGTAGTACAGCTTTAGGTCGGGCATCGTGATTCCACCAGAGGTTCTTTTATCCTTGAGAAGAGTTTTTGATATCCTAGGTTTTTTGTTATTCCAGATGAATCTGCCGATTGCCTTCTCTAATTCGTTGAAGAATTGTGTTGGAATTTTGATGGGGATTGCATTGAATCTGTAGATTGCTTTTGGCAAGATAGCCATTTTTACTATATTGATCCTGCCAATCCATGAGCATGGGAGTTCTTTCCATCTTATGAGATCTTCTTTAATTTCTTTCTTCAGAGACATGAAGTTCTTATCATACAGATCTTTCACTTCCTTAGTTAGAGTCATGCCAAGGTATTTTATATTATTTGTGACTATTGAGAAGGGTGTTGTTTCCCTAATTTCTTTCTCACCCTGGTTATCCTTTGTGTAGAGAAAGGCCATTGACTTGTTTGAGTTAATTTTATATCCAGCTACTTCACTGAAGCTGTTTATCAGGTTTAGGAGTTCTCTGGTGGAATATTTAGGGTCACTTATATATACTGTCATATCATCTGCAAAAAGTGATATTTTGACTTCTTCCTTTCCAATTTGTATCCCCTTGATCTTCTTTTGTTGCTGAATTGCTCTGGCTAGGACTTCAAGTACTATATTGAATAGGTATGGAGAAAGTGGGCAGCCTTGTCTAGTCCCTGATTTTAGTGGGATTGCTTCCAGCTTCTCACCATTTACTTTGATGTTGGCTATTGGTTTGCTGTAGATTGCTTTTATCATGTTTAGGAATGGGCCTTGAATTCCTGATCTTTCCAAGACTTTTATCATGAATGGGTGTTGGATTTTGTCAAATGCTTTCTCAGCATCTAACGAGATGATCATGTGGTTTTTGTCTTTGGGTTTGTTTATATAGTGGATTACCTTGATGGATTTCTATATATTAAACCATCCCTGCATTCCTGGGATGAAACCTACTTGGTCAGGATGGATGATTGTTTTGATGTGTTCTTGGATTCAGTTAGCAAGAACTTTATTGAGGATTTTTGCATCAATATTCATAAGAGATATTAGTCTGAAGTTCTCTATCTTTGTGGGGTCTTTTTGTGGTTTAGGTATCAGAGTAATTGTGGTTTCATAGAATGAATTTGGTAGAGTACCTTCTGTTTCTATTTTGTGGAATAGTTTGTGCATAACTAGAAGTAGATCTTCTTTGGAGGTCTGATAGAACTCTGCACTAAACCCATCTCATCCTGGGCTTTATTTACTTGGGAGACTATTAATGACTGCTTCTATTTCTTTAGGGGATATAGGACTGTTTAGGTCATTAATCTGATCCTGATATAACTTTGGTACCTGGTATCTGTCTAGAATATGTCCATTTCATCAGGTTTTCCAGTTTTGTTGAGTATAGCCTCTTGTAGAAGGATCTGATGGTGTTTTGGATTTCTTCAGGATCTGTTGTTATGTCTCCCTTTTCATTTCTGATTTTGTTAATTAGGATGCTGTCCCTGTGCCCTCTAGTGAGTCTGGCTAATGGTTTATCTATCTTGTTGATTTTCTCAAAGAACCAGCTCCTCCTTTGGTTGATTCTTTGAATAGTTCTTCTTGTTTCCACTTGGTTGATTTCGCCCCTGAGTTTTATTATTTTCTGCTGTCTATTCCTCTTTGTTGAATTTGCTTCCTTTTGTTCTAGAGCTTTTAGGTGTTTGTCAAGCTGCTAGTGTGTGCTCTCTCTAGTTTCTTTTTGGAGGCACTCAGAGCTATGAGTTTTCCTCTTAGGAATGCTTTCATTGTTTCCTATAAGTTTGGGTATATTGTGGCTTCATTTTCATTAAACTCTAAAAAGTCTTTAATTTCTTTCTTTATTCCTTCCTTGACCAAGGTATCATTGAGGAGAATGTTGTTCAGTTTCCAAGTGAATGTTGGCTTTCTATTATTTATGTTGTTATTGAAGATCAGTCTTAGTCCATGGGGATCTGCTAAGATGCATGGGACAATTTCAATATTTTTGTATCTGTTGAGGCCTGTTTTGTGACCAATTATGTGGTCAATTTTGGAGAAGGTACCATGAGGTGCTGAGAAGAAGTTATATCCTTTTGTTTTAGAATAAAATATTCTGTAGATATCTGTTAAATCCATTTTTTTTCATAACTTCTGTTAGTTTCACTGTGTCCCTGTTTAGTTTCTGTTTCCATGACCTGTCCATTGATGAAAGTGGTGTGTTGAAGTCTCCTACTATTATGGTGTGAGGTGCAATGTGTGCTTTGAGCTTTACTAAAGTTTCTTTAAGGAATGTGGCTCCCCTTGCATTTGGAGCATAGATATTCAGAATTGAGTGTTCCTTTTGGAAGATTTTACATTTGATGAGTATGAAGTGCCCCTCCTTTTCTTTTTTGATGACTTTGGGTTGGAAGTTGATTTTATTAGATATTAGAATAGCTACTCCAGCTTGTTTCTTCAGACTGTTTGCTTGGAAAATTGTTTTCCAGCCTTTCATTCTGAGGTAGTGTCTATCTTTTTCTCTGAGATGTGTTTCCTGTAAGCAGCAAAATGTTGGGTTCTGTTTGTGTAGCCAGTCTGCTAGTCTATGTCTTTTTATGGGGGAATTGAGTCTATTGATATTAAGCATGATATGTTTTTTCAGATTCTAACGTATAACATTAATAAATCAGTATATAAGAACACATTTCTGACTGTTGTACTTACACATCAGACAGTTCATATATTTCAGATGGAAAATTAATATGGAGTGTTTCATTGCTTAATCAGTGTTTATACAACCATAACTTTTAAATCAGGTTAAATTAAACAGATTGCTGAAAAATAAAGCTTTTCAAAGGAGCAAAAAGAAATACTGATGCACATTTAAGAGAATTATCACTGGCGCTTTCATACTTTCTATCACTCTACACATTCATTTACTGTCTCAACATGTATTCTCTCTGAGTGCAGATGAAAATCAAGGAACTGTTCTCAACAGAAGTTAATGCCAAATCATTTTGCTCAAAAAATTCAGAATATTTGAAACCATTTTTTCTTCAACACTTTTGTGCATTCCATATGGCCAGATAAACAGGCTTATGTCACAACTAAATCTCATAGCATGTATTAATGTCATGAGTATCTGAGAACTATAAGGTGGAAGAGAATCAGTTTTCCCCTAAATGGTTTACCATGTGGCTGGAATATATATGCATGCCAGTATTGAATATTACACATGCTGTAATATACACAGAATGTAGTGGAATGGTTGGGCATAAAAGTGGCCTACTTCTTCAAGGGAATAAGAAAGAGATTCACAACACAAATGACAGTTGATTTATTTTATTTATTTACATTTCAAATGTTACACCCTTCCTGTCTCCCTCTATGAGCTTCCCACTGTATCTTCCATCCCCTTTTTCTCTAAGAGGGTGCCCCCACACCCACCCACCCACTATTACCTCACCCCTTTAGCATCCCCCATCTCTGAGGCATCAAACCTCCACAGGACCAAGCACATTCCCACCCATTGAGGGCTGACAAAGCAGTCTTCTGCTACATACGTAGCAGGAGCTGTGGACCAGTCCATGCATGCTCTTTGGTTGGTGGCTTAGTCCCTGGGGACAGTTGACCTTTATATTGAAAAATGTATTGAAGTTTTCTAGAAAATTAAGTTTGAAGAGGGAGACATCTCCAATAAACGACAGATTCAGGAAATGTCATTCAGGAGTGAAAGGGCTATTGAGACTAGTTGGATTACTTGTAATAAGTGGCGAATAGTAAGAAGAGTGGGCAGAGGAGAATAGAAGTTGTGGAGCTATTAAAGAAAATAGCTTCCATTGGTTCACAGGAAAAGAACTATCAGGAGGTATGACCTTGTTGGAGTAGGTGGGGCTTTTTTGAACACAGTGCATAGCTAGTGGGTGTACTTGGAGGTCTCAAATGCTCAAGCCAGGTCAGTGTGACATTCACTTCCTGCTCCCTGCCAATGATGATTGCATGCAGCCTGCTCTCTGCATGCAATGATGGACTAAACCTCTGAAAATGTATGACAGCCCCAATTAAGTGCTCTACTTTATAGAAGTTGTTATGGACTTGGTGTCTCTTGATAGCAATAAAATTCTAAGACAGAAGTACATGGAAAGAGGAAAATGAAAGACCACATCTCATAGGCATATTCAGTAGATTCTGTAGGCAATTTGACATCTTTGTTAAAATAAGATATAGAGGGTTTTGTTGTTTGTTTGTTTTGTTTTTGAAAACACAATTTACCTTTAGAATTTTGAAAGACCAGTTCCAAGGTTTTGAAACTGAACTTTTAGCTACAGAAACCTTGATAAAATGTATACAAAATAATTTTGCTAAACTTTCTCTAGTAAGTTGCTCTCCTTGTAGTATACTGTTTTCACACATTCCTACTAATATCCTATCTGTCTCACCAGACCATGAAGGATAATTCTATGAACAGACATGGATTCTTCAACCATCATTCTCTAGTGGTTTTATTAATTGTGCAGAGAAATGTCTTATACAGGGCAAGGAGCAAAAAGAAGAACGATTTTATTGCTTTGTATAAAATCATTGCAATAATTTATCTCAAAATCTCCTGATGTACTAATTGCTGCCCAAGCTGATTTTGATTCCAAGGTCTGAAAATAAATCTCTGGACCAAACTTTCTTTGTTTCTTTTTCTTTTTCTTTTTCTTTTTCTTTTCCGTTTTCTTTTCCCTTTCCTTTCCCTTTTTCTTTTTCTTTTTCCTTTCTTTTACTTTCCCTCTTTCTTTCTTTCTTTCTTTCTTTCTTTCTTTCTTTCTTTCTTTCTTTCTTTCTTTCTTCCTTCCTTCCTTCCTTCCTTTCTTCCTTCCTTCCTTCCTTCCTTCCTTTCTTTGTTTCTTTTTTTTAATATTTTCTTTATATACATTTCAAATGCTATCCCGAAAGTTCCCTATACACTACCCTGCCCTGCTTCCCTACCCACCCACTACCACTTTTCCCCTGGCATTCCCCTGTACTGGGGCATATAAAGTTTGCAATACCAAGAGGCCTCTCTTCCCAGTGATGGCAGGCTAGGCCATCTTCTGCTACATATGCAGCTAGAGACATGAGCTCCAGGGGTACTGGTTAGTTCATATTGTTGTTCCACCTATAGGGTTGCAGAGCCCTTCAGCTCCTTGAGTGCTTTCTCTAGCTTCCCCATGGGGGCCCTGTGTTCCATCTTATAGATGACTGTAAGCATCCACTTCTGTATTTGCCAGGCACTGGCATAGCCTCATATGAGACAGCTATACCAGGGTCCTTTCAGCAAAATCTTGCTGGCATATGCAATAGTGTCTGGGTTTGGTGGCTGATTATGTGATGGATCCTAGGGTGGGGTGGTCTCTGGATAGTCCATCCTTTCGTCTTAGCTCCAAACTTTGTCTCTGTAACTTCTTTCATGGGTATTTAGAACAGGAACGGCTTGTGCTTTAAGATCAAGAATTGACAAATGGAACCTCATAAAATTGCAAAGCTTCTGTAAGGCAAAAGACACTGTCAATAAGACAAAAAGGCCACCAACAGATTGAGAAAGGATTTTTACCAATCTTAAATATGATAGGGGACTAATATCCAATATATACAAAGAGCTCAAAAAGCTGGACTCCAGATATTCAAATAACCCCATCAAAAATGGGGTACAGAGTGAAACAAACAATTCTCAACTGAAGAATACCGAATGGCTGAGAAGCACCTGAAAAAATGTTCAACATCCTTAATCATCAGGGAAATGAAAATCAAAACAACCTTGAGATTCCAACTCACACCAGTCAGAATGGCTAAAAATTCAGGAGACAGCAAATGCTGGCGAGGATATGGAGAAAGAGGAACACTCCTCCATTGCTGGTGGGATTGCAAGCTTGTACAACCACTCTAGAAGTCAGTCTGGATGTTCCTCAGAAAATTGGACATAATACTACTGGAAGATCCTGCAATACCTCTCCTGGAGAGGTATTGCTGGTAATAAGAACTGGTAATAAGAATACATGCTCTGCTATGTTCATAGCAGTCTGGACCAAACTTTCTAATACACTCTTTGATTAATTGATATTGTCACAGAATCTTGAGAGGCAAAACCCTTTATAGCCAAATATTTTTAATAGCAGATTTTAATGTGCATTTAGGAATTTTAACCATATTTGATTATAAAAGCAGAAACTTTCTCCCATTTCACTCAGCCTATAACAAAACGTGTTGCTATGAAGACATAATAATGCACAGACATTGACTCTGAGGTTATAAGTTAGTCTGGCAGGGTGGTGAGTTCTTGCCTTTAGCAGTGATCTGAGAGCAGAAACACAGAAACAATCAGAAACAGCTCCAGGACCCACTTCATTAATATTCAATCCTGTAGTCACTCCATGATACATTCCAGTCAGGACACCATACATTTGCTTTCACATGAGCTAGTATCTGCTCATTTGCAATATATCAACAGACAAAATGTTTAATGGCAGAGTGACTTAATTGCTATGGTCCCAAAGAGTAAGCCATATTCTTTTTAAAAATGCTATCTTGGTCCTTTTAGGGAAAAAAAAATATGTGAGAGCTTTGGGCAGTGTCTCTATCAATATCATTTCTTTAGGCATGTTCTTTTTTGCATATTATATTATATTTCTAACCATCATAAATAAAAAATGTTTCCTGGAGGATCGTAAGTTTGTTACTGAAATACAAAATTCTGAAGGATGGAAATTAGACAAATGTTGATCTCTGTTCTTTTCTTCCTGGCTTTACATTGTCTTGTTTCTTCTTTGTCATCCAGTCTTCTCCTCTTGTAGGATTCAAACATCCCTACCCCCCAATTCCCTTTATCTTATGATCATACAGAGAGCAGAACAAACAAGACTGAGATTCTCTTTTGGGTCAATTTTTCATGATCTGAATACTTTTGGGTATTTTATTCATCATATGCCTGAAATATCTCTTTCCTCTTCATATTCCAATTATTGGAGGAAATGTCCTTATATATTTAAACCCTCTATCATGTAATTAAGTGGAAATAGTTTATGTTTAATATATAGACCGGGTGTTCTTTGATTTGTATATTAAATATATTTAGAAATAAAATTATTGTCTTCTGTATAATTATTTTTTTACATTCAGAATTCTAAAATCATTTTCAAGATAAACTAGACATGAGTTTTTCTATCTTTCTTACTCTCTCCTTTTTTTTTGTATTTGTAACTTTATGATGCTTCCTAATAGAAGCAGAAACAAATAAGGAGTGCTTGAACTTAACATGGGATTGAGAACACACTAGATGGTGCTGTTATCCAAACAGCAGCCATGCACTGAAATTAATGTAGTGGAGAGAAGCTTGAGTGGAGGGAGTAGCGTGCATACTGTATACCAGAGGATAGACCAAGATCAGATTACACAGTTCACACTCACAGTGTTTATATTTGACTCCAAGATAACTTGCTGAAGTCCATTAGAATGAACAGCATGTCTGAGAAGACACTCACCTTGCAGAGCAATGACTCAGGATGGCAGCAAAGGAGGACACACACACAATAAAGATGTAAAAACCCCACATTTTCCACTTATTCATCTAATAAATAAATGAACCATAAATATGCATGTATCTAGGACTATGAACACAAGTGGGAGAAGATTGGGAGCAAGCATTCTGGTTGTATGTGGTTGACCCCAGCTATTCCCTGGCTTCTTGGAGCAGCACTGTCACTAAATTGCAAACCAGGCTTTCCTCTCATCTGCTCTCACCTCGGCTTCTCTCCCAGATGGCACGCTCCAAGTGGGCTATTACCAAGACACATTTCTAACCATATCTTACCCATTCCACAAGGACAAGCTCATGTTCTATGCCTGTAAAATTGAATTAGCTACAAACTAATAATTCTTTCAATAATGTGATCAGGACCTGGATCTACAGGGGCTGTTTACAGAAATGGGATCTCTTACTTTATCCTCAAGCTAGCAGACAGTCAAATTTGCAAGGGTGTTTTGAAATAAGCATCTTGGTTATTTTATCTATTGCTAGGGAAAGTGGTAATCTACAATATCAATGACAGCTTTCCACATGTGTATCCTGTGTACCAGCTAAACCATCACACGTTAAGACACCCCATTGATTATGTTACTTTTAGCACACACACATACACACAAAAAATCACTGGCTCATAGAACTAAAACTGAGCTTGAACCATTAAATAAGGCACTTAGAATCCCAATTTAAATTTCAGTATTGACATTATAAACAAAACACATGGAAATTTCTTCAATTTTTGGGAATATCTGATCTATATGAGAATAAAATACTGAAGAACATTGAAGTGACTGTATCGAGAACCCATTTTATAATATATTCAGATTAAAAGTAATATGCTCATGAAAATTTGCTTATAATGGTCAAAAGAACTGTTCCTTGCTTATATTTAAAAAGAGAGAACTGTCATGTGTATTTTCTGAATTTCTTTTCTACAGCCATAAGAAGTGGCAATTTAACTAATCCATGTTTTAGGAGAATTAAAAGATGTAACCTATAGAAACCCTACTGCAAAAGACTAGATGTCTATGATCCTTATATACTGGCTTATTCTTGCTTTTTCATTCACTTATTGGAAATGGTTTTCAAAGTAAAATAAATAAATAAATAAATAAATAAATAAATAAATAAATAAATAAATGGTTACAGAAAAAAACACTGAAAGAAATACGCTGAGAACAATTATCACATGTCTGTACTGTATTCTTTTGCTAAGTTTCCATTTCCTTTTCAGTTCCCTGGGAGCTTGTGGTAACAGTCTGTGGTAAAGATGTTGAGAGTTACCTTGTGCAGGTCTACTTACCTCTTCCCAAATGTTCCACTAGTTAGCATGTTCCACAATTATATATTAGCCTGCTAGTATCCAGTGTCCTTTAAACTGTTTTCAGATTCACTATATATCTTTATGCATTTCCTCAAAGATTGCCTGAAATATTAAACCTTTATTACTAACATTTTATACATATTTAGAGTGCTCTGGAGAGCTCTGGATGCCAAATTGGAGATGTTATCATGGGAATGGCTGTGTTCCAAGGTCTCTGCCTCTCTGAGTTGGATTCTCAGCTCTCTCTGAACTGTCTGCTTTACTAAAAGTAGGAAAGAAGATTACATCCTGCATTTTCTCATGGGAAGCGTTCCTTTTCTGGCTCAATGTACAATATATAATGAATAAGTCCAACCATATTAAGATGCCCTTTTCTCCTATACATTTTAATATCTCTCTTGGTGGCAATGGTTTAATGCAATCCTCTTGTACACTTATCTCCTTTCCTGAGTTTTTGGCACTCTATGGTGAAGGCTGTCATAATAATTTAAGCAACCACTTGATATAAATTGAATTACAAAAACAGTATTTGACTATGGATTCACATTAATTTAGCACACATTTAAGCTTTAAATGAATATCTTCTTTGGTCTGTTTTACAATCATAACTTATAACAACACACATATGTTGCTAGACAAACACTAGAGGAAATACCCAAAAAACATTATTATCTGATTCTTATCTACATTTTATTGAGATTGGATGTGATTTTTAAAAAACTAGAATATATTATTATCAAAACACCTTGAGTTACTTTTAGAATGTGTAATATATTAATAGTTCATATCCAAGAAAATATAAGTTTTCTTCTTAAAATTGTCAAATTTCACAAGAGACATTACACCAAAGTATATCATCCATAGTCTTTTCACAGTCCTCATTGAAAAAAACACCATTGGAGTCCAAAAGCCTTTGTTAATTCTTGGTTTTTGGGTATCTATTTCTCTTACTACTAACTGTTATCAAAATTGAGCATGGAAAAGCTGTATTATGTGACTTCAAAGTTTTGACTGAATAAAATTTAATTAGCCATTTGTTTGGCAAGAATAAATATTAATTAATATTGCATTAAAAGGCAAGACAACCCAAGTATCACTAAAGCCAGTATTGCCAAAAACGTTCTGACCAAGCAGGACATCTGCAGAAAGGGTTGGTAGCTTTTTTATTTTGAAGCATTGCTGTGAAGTAAGATGTGGAAATAATAGAAGAAGACAGAGGAGAAACAATTTTAAATTCTTTTACAATAGAGTTTCAGTTATTCAGAGCATGAATGGATGAGTAGCCTACCATAACGAACCTTGAATAAAGGAATGAGGAAAACATGGCTTTTTGTGGGCCTGTGAGTAGGAGAGATAGAGATTCAAACAGGTTGGTTATTATCATTTGCAGAATGGAGTTTATAAACAAAGGGATATACAGGATTGAAGAGACCATATTCTTTTTGAATGGAACCATATGTAGAAAAAGTGACATTCAGAGAACTGTTGCTATATATTAAGGACCATAGTCATTGTGTTTGGTGAGTTGAATAAAAGGAAATTTCATGAAACTTAAATCAAATTTATGAGATGAATAGCATGTGGACCTATTACTTTAGCCTGTATTCTGAAATCAATGTTATTGTGTTATTTATTTATGTCATTTTATTTATTTTTTACCTCTTTCTTTTTTTCAATTTAATTTTACTTATAATTCACTTTTTACACACCATATTCCATTCCCCAACCTCCCCATCCACTCTCTGACTGCTCCACATCCCACACCTCTCCCCACCCTACTCTGTCTCCATGTGGATGCCCACCCACCCCCATCTGACCTTTAAATTCCCTGGGTCCTCCAGTCTCCTGAGGGTTAGGTGCATCATCTCTGAATGAACACAGACCTGAAAGGTGTGTTGGAGGCCATATATCAGCTGGTATATGCTGTCTGTTTGGTGGTCCAGTGTTTGAGATATCTCAGGGGTCCAGATTTAAGACTACTGGTCCTCCTACAGGATTTCCCTTCTCCTCAGCTTCTTTCAGCCTCCCTTAATACAACAACAGGGCTCAGCTGCTTCTGTCCATTAGTGGGGTGCAAATAACTGCATCTGATTCAGTTGCTTGTTGGGTCTTTTGGAAGACAGTCATGATCGATCCCTTTCTGTGAGTGTTCCATAGCCTCAGTAATAGTGTCAGGCCTTGGGACTTCCTCTTGAGCTGTATTCCACTTTAGGCCTGTCACTGGACCTTCTTTTCCTCGGGCTCCTTTCCATTTACATCCCTGTAATTCTTTCAGACAGAAACAATTATGGGTCAGAGGTGTGACTGTGGGATGTCAACCCCATCCCTCACTTGATGTCCTGTCTTCCTGATAGAGGTGGGCTCTATAAGTTCCCTCTCCCTACTGTCTGGCATTTCACCAAAGGTCCCTCCCTTTTGTGGTTGGGTTACCTCACTCAGGATGATATCCTCCAGATACATCCATTTGTCTAAAAATTTCATAAATTCATTGTTTTTAATAGCTGAGTAGTACTCCATTGTGTAAATGTACTACATTTTCTGTATCCATTCATCTGTTGAGGGACATCTGGGTTCTTTCCAGCTTCTGGCTATTATAAATAAGGCTGCTATGAACATAGTGGAGCATGTGTCCTTATTACCAGTTGGAACATCTTCTGGGTATATGCCCAGGAGAGGCATTGAAGGATCTTTCCTTAGTACTATGTCCAATTTTCTGAAAAAACCACCAGACTGATTTCCAGAGTGGTTGTACCAGCTTGCAATCCCACCAGCAATGGAGGAGTGTTCCTGTTTCTTCACATCCTCACCAGCATCTACTGTCACCTGAGTTTTTGATGTTAGCCATTCTGACTTACGTGAGGTAGAAAGAACACACAGGGTATGCATTCACTGATAAGTGGATATTAGCCCAGTAACTTAGAATACCCAAGATACAATTTGCAAAACACATGAAACTCAAGAAGAATGAAGACCAAAGTGTGGATACTTCGTTCCTCCTTAGAATGTGGAACAAAATACCCATGGAAGGAGTTACAGAGACAAAGTTTGGAGCTGAGACAAAATGATGGACCATCCAGAGACTGTCCCACCGAGGGATCCATCCCAAAATCAACCACCAAATGCGGACACTATTGTATATGTCAGCAAGATTTTGCTGAAATGACCCTGGTATAGTTGTCTCTTGTCAGGCTATGTCAATGCCTAGCTAAAACAGAAGTGGATGCTCACAGTCATCTATTGGATGGAACACAGAACCCCCAATGGAGGAGCTAGAGAAAGTACCCAAGGAGCTGAAGGGGTCTGCAACCCTAAAGGAGGAATAACAACATGAACTAACCAGTACCCCCCACAGTTCATGTCTCTAGCTGCATATGTAGCAGAGGATGGCCTAGTGGACCATCAATGGGAGGAGATGCCCTTGGTATTGTGAAGATTATATACCGCAGTATAGGGGAATGCCAGGGCCAGGAAATTGGAGTGGGTGGTGTCTTAGTTAGGGCTTCTATTTCTGCACAAACATCATGACCAAGAAGCATGTTGGGGAGAAAAGGGTTTACTCGGCTTACACTTCCATACTGCTGTTCATCACCAAGGAAGTCAGGACTGGAACTCAAGCAGGTCGGAAAGCAGGAGCTGATTCAGAGTCCATGGAGGGATGTTCATTACTGGCTTGATTCCCCTGGCTTGCTCAGCCTGCTTTCTTATAGAACAGAGACTACCAGCCCAGAGATGGTCCCACCCACAAGGGACCTTTCCCCCTTGATCACTAATTGAGAAAATGCCTTACAGTTGTATCTCATGGAGGCATTTCCTCAACTGAAGCTCCTTTTTCTGTGATAACTCCAGCTGTGTCAAGTTGACACAAAACTAGCCAGTACAGGTGGGTTGGGGAGCAGGGTGGGGGGGGGGGGTATAGAGGACTTTCTGAAAGAAAACTAGGAAAGGGGATAGCATTTGAAATGTAAATAAAGAAAATATCTAATAAAAAAAAAAAAAGAAAAAGTAAAATGTCCCTTCCTGTGAGTTCTGGGAGTCTCTCACCTCCCAAGTCTCTGGTGTACCTCCTCAACCTCCTATTTCCTGAGGTTGCCTGTTTTGCATTCTTTCTGCTGGCCCTCAAGGCTTCAGTCCTTTTCCCTCACCCAGTACCAGATCTGGTTCCCCTCTACCTCCCACTGCCCCCTACCTGGTCCACTTTCCCTCCCAATTCCCTCCCTCCCTCTCCATTTGTGATTTATTTCATTTTATTTGTTTTTTAACTGTATTACTTTCTTCTTTTTCTGAAGATACAGGACTGTAGTCTTCTTTTGCATGTTTCTCCAGTAATACAGTTTTAATACTAGCCTTCCTTTGTAATTTTTTGATAATTTCATTTATAAGAACTGTATTTATGTCAGTTTCACGTCTTGATTTCCCCTTCAACTCTTCTTTGCATTCCCCTACTTTCTCTTAAATTAATTATATTTTCTTTAATTATCATTATATATATATATATGTATATATACATATAAGCACATACTCATTATTCATACACACACACACACAAACACACACACACACACACACACACACACACACACACACACACACACACGTGATATAGTGAGTCCACTTAATGATGCTCAAAAATTTTCAGGGCTGATCACTTGGATTTAATAACTTATCAGTGAGCTTGTCTCTCAAAAAATCAGAATCGCCTTCTTTCAGAAGCAATTAATTAATTACCCATATTTCTTTGTCTAAGGGTTGGCCCTTATAAGAATCCCCTGTTACCATAACTTGTTAACTTGTGTCAATGTGCTGGTTTTGTTTAGTTAACCATATATAGCTCTAACCCATCATCAATGAAGCCTCATTTTGCAGGTGATTGATACCATTACAGAAATCCACAACTAGTTAAAATGTCATGGACTGCGTGTGGAGTGCTCAACACCATACGTTACACCTATAACACAACTCCTATACCTAAAGCTCTGGAAGAGTAGGCGGAAAGACTGTGAGAGCTAGAGGGGCAGAGTGCCTACTAAAAAACAGTGTCTTCTGTGTATGACATGAAAACAGTACCCATGAAATACCCACCTTCTTCTACCAAGCTTATATAGTATGCAAGTCAATGGTAATGACGAAAAGAAGTCTAGCAACAGAAAAAAATTGGAAGTGATTGACTGTACCAAGAATTGCTTGCTTCTATGAACGTTCAATGAAGGAATAATGGAAATATCATCTTTAATTATTCATAATGACATTTGGTATGCCAATTTTAAGAACCTTTTCAAATCTAAAAGTGTCCTTATAGCTAACATATTGAAGAGAAAAGATGCACAAAATGACTTCTGAATGCTTTCATGTTAGCCTTCTGAGATCTCTGTGCTGTCTTCATATCTCATGGAGTAAATCAATACCATAAGGTGAAGATGTAGATTCAGAACAGTTTCTGCCTTATTCTCATGCTCAGACTGGATTTTGTTTTTCCCACCACCCTCCTCCATC
Source organism: Mus musculus (assembly GCF_000001635.26). NCBI lineage: Eukaryota > Metazoa > Chordata > Mammalia > Rodentia > Muridae > Mus > Mus musculus. The sequence goes on along the minus strand of NC_000074.6, from coordinate 54,325,039 downwards.
CTCTCTTCTGCTTATGCCTGAACCTTAGCATTATTACAATAATGCAGTTTGCTTTTACCGATAACTTTCTCGTCAGGAGACATCTGTTCTGTTATGAAAGGACTCTTCTAGTACAGCATCAATCATGTCACACTTGTAAAGCCAAATACATATTTTAGTCCCTAGAAAGCAAAATACTGCTGAGAAAACAAACTGCGCAGAAGTATTAACTGTGGCATATTAATGCACATGTCCCGAGCATCCTTTATTTGTCTACCCAGGGTACCACGTGATGCTGACAGCACTCACTGCTGACCTCTTGCCTCTGAAGCCACAGAGGACTCATCAATGTCCTTCTTAAAAGCACAATATTGGGATGAGTGCCATGGAGATGCTGCATTTCGGGCACTTTGCTTTCATGTGCTGAAGCATGGGTGTTAAAAGTGGTTGCAGTTGTCTGAATGGCTCCCAAAGCTTTGGATACATAATGTCAAGCTACTTGAAAGCTTGTAGTCAATCATCTATACATTTCAAATGCTTACATGATTTGCATCCTTGATGTAAATTATCTGATTGGTGAATCAAAATTTCTACCAGATGTCTTGATGTTTTTCTATTATATTGACATGGTCACCACACCATTTATAAATCAGGAATTTTCAACGTGAGACCAAGATAAATGTTTTCTATGTTCAAATAAACCTCATGAATTATGTATAAGGTATACTGAGTGAATTGGGAGTGCATTGTTCCTTCACTAATTCAAGTCTTGATATTGGGTAAAACATAAGTGTTTTTGAGTAACTACTTCTGAACCAACAATGACCTTGGACATTGTTAGAGTGAAAAACTAAGGCATCTGACAGTGTACACTTAGGAAAGTAAAACCATGCTAAATAATTCAAATAACAGAGAATTGAATATAGAAGATTTACAAAGACTACAACAGAACATGAGGGGAAAAAAAGCCAATGGAGACAAAAGAAAAGAGCGATCTAAAAGGATAAGGAAGTTGCTAGTATCTCTAAGCGAGTCCCTCTAGCAATAACCAACTCTTAGCAATGGACACTCCGGTAGGAACTAGCAGTTGGAAATTTACTAGTTTCTTCTGCTTTCTGCTTACTTGAGACTATTTCAAAAGACCAATCTGATCAGGAAGCAGAAGGAAAGAGCATGGGAAGTAGAGTCCACAAGTTAACAACCTCAGAAGGTAAATGTCAGCTATAGAAAGGTGAGTATAGAAGTTAGAGATAACAGGGACATAAGCAGGAGTAGAGGCGATGCTGTTAAGGATGGTAAATGTTTGAATACAAAGACACGAGTACAATTAATAGAAAGAACAAAATATAACTTTTGGGCACAAAGAGAGTTGTACAAAAAAAGGAAACACTGACATAAAAGGACAGCAAATGAACTATGTAGTGTATAAGGAAGAATGACATGTCTTTTGGCCTGCCTTTTCATATAAACAAAGACATTAGAACTGTTCAAAAATTTCTTTTGGGGGGGGGGGTAATTATTTCATTTACATTTCCAATGCTATCCCAAAAGTCCTCCACACGCTCCCCCACCCACTCCCCTACCCACCCACTCTCACTTCTTGGCCCTGGTGTTCCCCTATACTGAGGCATATAAAGTTTGCAAAACCAATGGGCCTCTCTTTCCACTGATGGCCAACTAGGCCATCTTCTGATTCATATACAGCTAGAGACACGAGCTCCGTGGGGCGGAGGGGTATTGGTTAATTCATATTGTTGTTCCACCTATAGGACTGCAGATCCCTTCAGCTCCTGGGGTACTTTCTCTAGCTCCTCCATTGGGGACCCTGTGATCCATCCAATAGCTGACTGTGAGCATCCACTTCTGTGTTTGCCAGGCCCCGGCATAGTCTCAAAAGAGATAGCCATATCTGGGTCCTTTCAGCAAAATCTTGATAGTGTATGCAATGGTGGCAGTGTTTGGAACCTGATTATGGGATGGATCCCCGGATATGGCAGTCTCTAGATGATCCATCCTTTCGCCTCAGGTCCAAATGTTGTCTCTGTGACTACTTCCATGGGTGTTTTGTTCCCAATTTTTTTTATTACGTATTTTCCTCAATTACATTTCCAATGCTATCCCAAAAGTCCCCCATACCGTACTCCCCACTTCCATACCCACCCATTCCCATTTTTTTTTTTTTTTGGCCCTGGCGTTCCCCTGTACTGGGGCATATAAAGTTTGTGTGTCCAATGGGCGACTTTTTCCAGTGATGGCCAACTAGGCCATCTTTTGATACATATGCAGACAGAGTCAAGAGCTCCAGGGTACTGGTTAGTTCATAATGTTGTTCCACCTATAGGGTTGCATATCCCTTTAGCTCCTTGGGTACTTTCTCTAGCTCCTCCATTGGGAGCCCTGTGATCCATTCACTAGGGGACTGTGAGCATCCAATTCTGTGTTTGCTAGGCCCTGGCATAGTCTCACAAGAGACAGCTATATCTGGGTCCTTTCAGCAAAATCTTGCTAGTGTATGCAATGGTGTCAGCGTTTGGAAGCTGATTATGGGGTGGATCCCTGGATATGGCAGTCTCTAGATGGTCTGTCCTTTTGTCACAGCTCCAAACTTTGTCTCTGTAACTCCTTCCATGGGTGTTTTGTTCCCAATTCTAAGAAGGGGCACAGTGTCCACATTTTGGTCCTCATTCTTCTTGAGTTTCATGTGTTTAGCAAATTGTATCTTATATCTTGGGTATCCTAAGTTTTGGGCTAATATCCACTTATAAGTGAGTACATATTGTGTGAGTTCCTTTGTGATTGTGTTATTTCACTCAGGATGATGCCCTCCAGGTCCATCCATTTGCCTAGGAATTTCATAAATTCATTCTTTTTAATAGCTGAGTAGTACTCCATTGTGTAAATGTACCACATTTTCTGTATGCATTCCTCTATGGAGGGGCATCTGGGTTCTTTCCAGCTTCTGGCTATTATAAATAGGGCTGCTATGAACATAGTAGAGTATGTGTCCTTCTTACTTGTTGGAGAATCTTCTGGATATATGTCCAGGAGAGGTATTGCTGGATCATCCAGTAGTACTATGTCCAATTTTCTGGAAACCAGACTGATTTCCAGAGTGGTTTTAAAAGCTTGCAATCCCAACAACAATAGAGGAGTGTTCCTCTTTCTCCACATCCTTGCCAGCATCTGCTGTCACCTGAATTTTTGATCTTAGCTATTCTGACTGGTGTGAGGTGGAATCTCAGGGTTGTTTTGATTTGCATTTCTCTGATGATTAAGGATGTTGAACATTTTTTCAGGTGCTTCTCAGCCATTTAGTATTCCTCAGGTGAGAATTTGTTGTTTAGCTCTGAGCCCCATTTTTTAATGGGGTTATTTGATTCTCTGGAGTCTACCTTCTTGAGTTTTCTATATATTGGATATTAGACCCCTATCTGATTTAGGATAGGTAAAGATCCTTTCCAAATCTGTTGGTGGTCTTTTTGTCTTATTGACGGTGTCTTTTGCCTTGCAGAAGCTTTGCAATTTTATGAGGTCCCATTTGTCAATTCTGGATCTTACAGTACAAGCCATTGCTGTTCTATTCAGGAATTTTTCCCCTGTACCCATATCTTCCAGAGTTTTCCCTACTTTCACCTCTATAAGTTTCAGTGTCTCTGGTGTTATGTGGAGTTCCTTAATCCACTTAGATTTGACCTTAGTACAAGGAGATAGGAATGGATCAATTCGCATTCTTCTACATGATAACTGCAAGTTGTGCCAGCACCATTTGTTGAAAAAGCTGTCTTTCTTCCACTTGATGGTTTTAGCTCCCTTGGCAAAGATCAAGTGACCATAGGTGTGTGGGTTCATTTCTGGGTCTTCAAGTGTATTCCATTGGTCTACTTGTCTGTCGATATATCAGTACCATGCAGTTTCTATCACAATTGCTCTGTAGTACAGCTTTAGATCAGGCATGGTGATTCCACCAGAGGTTCTTTTATCCTTGAGAAGAGTTTTTGATATCTTAGATTTTTTGTTATTCCAGATGAATCTGCCGATTGCCTTTTCTAATTCGTTGAAGAATTGAGTTGGAATTTTGATGGGTATTGCTTTGAATCTGTAGATAGCTTTTGGCAAGATAGCCATTTTTACAATGTTAATCTTGTGAATCCATGAGCATGGGAGATCTTTCCATCTTCTGAGATCTTCTTTAATTTCTTTCTTCAGAGACTTGAAGTTCTTATCATACAGATCTTACACTTCCTTAGTTAGAGTCACACCAAGATATTTTCTATTATTTGTGACTATTGAGAAGGGTGTTATTTCCCTAATTTCTTTCTAAGTCTGTTTATCCTTTGTGTACAGAAAGGCCATTGACTTCTTTGAGTTAATTTTATATCCAGCTACTTCACTGAAGCTATTTATCAGGCTTAGGATTTCTCTGGTGGAATATTTAGGGTCACTTATATATACTATCATATCATCAGCAAAAAGTGATATTTTGACTTCTTCCTTTCCAATTTGTATCCCCTTGATCACCTTTTGTTGTCGAATTGCTCTGGCTAGGAATTCAAGTACTATGTTGAATAGGTAGGGAGAAAGTGGGCAGCTTTGTCTAGTCCCTGATGTTAGTGGGATTGCTTCCAGCTTCTCACAATTTACTTGGCTGTTGGCTACTGGTTTGCTGTAGATTGCTTTTATCATGTTTAGGTATGGGACTTGAATTCCTGATCTTTCCAAGACTTTTATCATGAATGGGTGTTGGATTTTGTCAAATGCTTTCTCGGCATCTAAGGAGATGATCATGTGCTTTTCGTCTTTGAGTTTGTTTATATACTGGATTACATTGATGGATTTCCCTATGTAGAACCATCCCTGCATCCCTGGGATAAAACCTACTTGGTCAGGTTGGATGATTGTTTTGATGTGTTCTTGGATTCGGTTAGCAAGAACTTTATTGAGGATTTTTGCATTGATATTCATAAGGAAAATTGGTCTGAAGTTCTCTATCTTTGTTGGGTCTTTTTGTGGTTTAGGTATCAGAGTAATTGTGGCTTCATAGAATGAGTTGGGTAGACTACCTTCTGTTTCTATTTTGTGGAATAGTTTGTGAAGAACTGGAATTAGATCTTCTTTGGAGGTCTGATAGAACTCTGCACTAAACCGTCTGGTCCTGGGCTTTTTTTGTTTGGGAGACTATTAATGACTGCTTCTATTTCTTTAGGGGATACAGGACTGTTTAGATCATTATCCTGATCTTGATTTAACTCTGGTACCTGGTATCTGTCTAGAAACTTGTCCATTTCATCCAGGTTCTCCAGTTTTGTTGAGTATAGCCTTTTGTAGAAGGATTTGATGGTGTTTTGGATTTCTTCAGGATCTGTTGTTATGTCTCCCTTTTCATTTCTGATGTTGTTAATTAGGATGCTGTCCCTGTGCTCTCCAGTGAATCTGGCTAAGGGTTTATCTATCTTGTTGATTTTCTCAAAGAACCAGCTCCTCATTTGGTTGATTCTTTGAACAGTTCTTGTTTCCACTTGGTTGATTTTGCCCCTGAGTTTGATTATTTCCTGCAGTCTACTCCTCTTGGATGAATTTGCTGCCTTTTGTTCTAGAGCTTTTAGATGTGTTGTCAAGCTACCAATGTGTGCTCTCTCTAGTTTCTTTTTGGAGGCACTCAGAGCTATGAGTTTCCCTCTTAGAAATGCTTTCAGAGTGTCCCATAAGTTTGAGTATGAAGTGGCTTCATTTTCCTTAAGCTCTAAAAAGTCCTTAATTTCTTTCTTTATTCCTTCCTTGACCAAGGTATCATTGAGAAGAGTGTTGTTCAGTTTCCATGTGAATGTTGGCTTTCTATTATTTATTTTGTTATTGAAGATCTGCCTTAGTCCATGGTGATCTGATAGGATGCATGAAACAATTTCAATATTTTTGTATCTGTTGAGGTTTTTTTGTGACCAATTATGTGGTCAATTTTGGAGAAGGTACCATGTGGTGCTGAGAAGAAAGTATATCCTTTTGTTTTAGGATAAAATGTTCTGTAGATATCTGTTAGATCCATTTGTTTCCTAACTCCTGTTGGTTTCACTGTGTCCCTGTTTAATTTCTGTTTCCATGATCTCTCCATTGGTGAAAGTGGTGTATTGAAGTCTCCCACTATTATTGTGTGAGGTGCAATGTGTGCTTTGAGCTTTATTAAAGTTTCTTTAATGAATGTGGCTGCCCTTGTATTTGGAGCATAGATAGTCATAATTTAGAGTTCCTCTTGGAAGATTTTACCTTTGATGAGTATGAAGTGTCCCTCCTAGTCTTTTTTGATGACTTTGGGTTGGAAGTTGATTTTATTAGATATTAAAATGGCTACTCCAGCTTGTTTCTTCAGACCATTTGCTTGGAAAATTGTTTTCCAGCCTTTCATTCTGAGGTAGTGTCTGTCTTTTTCTCTGAGATGGGTTTCCTGTAAGCAGCAAAATGTTGGGTCCTGTTTGTGTAGCCAGTCTGTTAGTCTATGTCTTTTTATTGGGGAGTTGAGTCCATTGATATTAAGAGACATTAAGGAAAAGTAATTGTTGCTTCCTATTAGTTTTTTGTTGTTAAATTTGGCATTCTGTTCTTGTGGCTGTCTTCTTTTAGGTTTGTTGAGGGTTTACCTTCTTGCTTTTTCTAGGACATGGTTTCCATCCTTGTATTGTTTTTTGTTTTTTTGCTTTTTTTTCTGTTATTATCCTTTGAAGGGCGGGATTTGTGGAAAGATAATGTGTGAATTTGGTTCTGTCATGGAATACTTTTGTTTTTCCATCTAAGGTAATTGAAAGTTTGACTGTGTATAGTAGCCTGGGTTGGCATTTGTGTTCTCTCAGTGTCTGTATAACTTCTGTCCAGGCTCTTCTGGCTTTCATAGTCTCTGGTGAAAAATCTGGTGTAATTGTGATAGGCTTGCCTTATATGTTACTTGACTTTTTCCCTTATTGCTTTTAATATTCTATCTTTATTTAGTGCATTTGTTGTTCTGATTATTATGTGTCGGGAGGAATTTCTTTTCTGGTCCAGTCTATTTGGAGTTCTGTAGGCTTCTTGTATGTTCATGGGCATCTCTTTCTTTAGGTTAGGGAAGTTTTCTTCTATAATTTTGTTAAAGATATTTTCTGGCCCTTTGAGTTGAAAATCTTCATTGTCATCTACTCCTATTATCCTTAGGTTTGGTCTTCTCCTTGTGTCCTGGTTTTCCTGGATTTTTTGAGTTAGGATCTTTTTGCATTTTGTATTTTTTTATTGTTTTGCCAATGTTCTTCTGCACCTGAGATTCTCTCTTCCATCTCTTGTATTCTGTTGCTGATGCTCGCATCTTTGGTTCCAGATTTCTTTCCTAGGGTTTCTATCTCCAGCGTTGCCTCACTTTGGGTTTTCTTTATTGTGTCTACTTCCCTTTTTAGGTCTTAGGTGGTTTTATTTAATTCCATTAACTGTTTGGTCATGTTTTCCTACAATTCTTTAAAGGATTTTTGTGCTTCCTCTTTAATGTCTTCTACCTGTTTAGCAGTGTTCTCTTGTATTTCTTTGAGTGAGTTATTAAAGTCCTTCTCGTTGTCCTCTACCATCATCATGAGATATGCTTTTAAATCCGGATCTAGCTTTTCGGGTGTGGTGGCGTGCGCTGGACTGGGCGAGGTGGAAGTGTTGGGTTCTGATGATGGTGAGTGGTCTTGGTTTCTGATAGTAAGATTCTTATGTTTACCTTTCACCATCTGGTAATCTCTCGAGTTAGTTGATGTAGTTATCTCTGGTTAGAAATTGTTCCTCTCATGATTCTGTTAGTCTCTATCAGCAGACCTTGGAGACTATCTCTCTCCTCTGAGTTTCAGTGGTCAGAGCACTCTCTGCAGGCAAGCTCTCCTCTTACAGGGAAGGTGCACAGATATCTGCCATTTGGACTTCCCTCCTGGCCGAAGATGAAGGCCCAAAACAGGACCTGTCCCAGAAGCTGTGTTGCTTCAGCCTGTCACAGAAGCTGTTAGCTTCTGTAGTCCACACTCTCACCTGTGCAGAATACTCTTGGCAGAGTTCTGGAACCAAGATGTCTGCAGCTTTTGCTCAGGCAAAGCCCTCCCGGGCAGGTGGACACCTATCCTTTGGCCAGGCAGGTGCCCAGATGTCTGTGGCCCAAAAAGGGGGCTGCCTCGGAAGCTCCATGGCTCCCACCTGTCCCAGAAGCTGTTAGCTTTTGTAGTCCACACTCTCACCTGTGCAGAATACTCTTGGCGTAGTCCCAGAACCAAGATGTCTGCAGCTGATGCTCAGGGAAAGCCCTCCTGGGCCGGGCCAGACACCTATCCTCTGGCCAGGCAGGTGCCCGGATCCTAAATTTTCTTTTAGGTTCTTAAGTAATACATGATTATATTCTTCCTATAAATTATTAAAATGTATGGATGTTGGTTAATATCTTTGTGGGTGGGAAGACAGGGATTGTGTCTTTCACAGAAATAAGTACTGTCAATTTGATATGTACTTTAAGAATTTGAAACATATTTCATCAGAAAAAATGAGCAAGTAAAATCCTTGTAGCATTTTACTACTGTGTATGTGTCTGTGTGTGTCTGTGTGTGTGTCTGTGTGTGTATATGTGTGTGTCTGTGTTTGTATGTGTGTGTTGGGTGTGTGTTTAGGGGTTTGTATGTTTTTGTGTATGTAGATTTGTTTTGTGTGTGTGTATATTTGTGTGTGTGTGTGTGTGTGTGTGTGTGTGTGTGTGTAGGGATGTGTGTTCACATGTATATCCAATGCTCCTAAGGAGCAGAAGGGAGAGAAAGCTATAATGAAACTTGTAAGATAATAATGTTAATATGAGCAATATCTTGTAAGACAGTGAAGTAGATATTCAATGATTTCATGAAAAATGGACTTTAAGGAAGTATACTGTAATTTGCTCTTGTGCATTCAGAAAAACACAGAATAAAGTGTTATATTTTCATTAGCATATCCCTTAAGCATCTTACACTTGCAATTTTCTTTGGTGTATATTTGTAGGTACACATGAATGATTTAGCAATATGGATTTTATCTACCTGTTTCTACTACTTGCCATTAAATAAGGAAGATTAAATAAATAGCTACATGAATCCTGCATTACAAACTATATGGATATATAAATGTACTGTTGGAGAGCCTGATCAGTCTTTTACTTATTTCACCATTCAGTGAATAGTAGGGGAACAATCCATGAAAGGAATCAGTAAATAATCAGTAAGAGGAGTAAATGTGAAGACAACCTTATAGGACAGCCAAAATGAAAGGAAATCCAATCCACTGTTTTCCTTGAAAACCACAGAGATTAGGAGTCAAACTTCAATGTTCAATGTCTCCTTTCTTTTTCCCTTATACTAGGTATGAAGGCTTAAAGGAGGAGAGGAGGCTGGGAGAAATGGGGTGGAAGACTGGGGAAGAGTGGGAGAGAATTGAATACTTAGCCAAAATATGCCAGATGCATTATAAATCATGTTTCTAGACTCCAATACGTGGTGTCAACTCATGTTAGGTCTTTGATTTCCTACTTCCACCCTATTATTTCAAATGTCTGTTGAACTATTAGCCATTCATTATCTTCATGTCCACCCTGTTCAACTCCCAGTTAAAATTATGATATTAATATAGTTGTTTCCTTCTAAAATACTGTCAACAGAAGTAGAAGTTACAGATAAGTTTCTAGAGTCTGCTACAGGCCTTCCCAAGTTCCTTGTTATGCTTTCACTAGCTTCTCAGCAAATGAGCCAAACTTTAGAAAACAGTACTAGCTTAAGTGGGGACAGTCTGGCTTGAGGCACAATCTGTGAATGATGTGTCTCCGCTTATCCACAAAGTCCTGTCTGAGAGTGATGCTGCTTTCTTTTGCCATTGCTCTGGTTACAGGGAACTCATTTGATATTTTCATCTGTTTACAAAGCGGTGCAAAGTGTTTACACAGTAGTGACCTGGTTTTTCCTGATCTGGGAGTGTTGTTTGCAAGAGAATGTTTTCTAATCTGCCATGAAGCCCTGGTCATTTGGAGGCCTCAGTTCCAGCTGAAGGGACTTGTTTGAAAAACAGCTCCACTGTAACTTCCATCTTGTTTTCATTGGTCTTTGGAAGAGTGGTTTCAGGAGCATTCTTCATACACCAGACTGTTTGCCAGAACAGATTCAACTGAACTCTTAGAATTCCTGAAAGTGAGTGCTTTTTAATTACATTTTTAATTTTTTGAGATCATATTACATCAACTGTCCTTCTGTTTCCTCTGTCCAAGCTCTCCCCTCTGTGCCTCCATTCTCTTTCAAATCCATAGCTCCCTTTTCTTTAATTTTTGTTACATGAATACATGAGTGCATAAAATCTTCTTAGTCTGTGTAATACACACACACACACACACACACACACACACACACACACACACACACATGTTTTCAGGGCTGACCATTTGCCATTTGATACTTGAAAACCAATTGGGATACTCTTCCCTGGGGAAGACTATTTTTTTGTCAGTTGCTTGTAGTTCTTTGTCTGGGATTGAGGCCACTTGAGTTTTTCACCATCTATGCTAGCATGTCCTTTGACAACATCCTTGTTTAGGTCATGATTAAAAAATTATAATTTCAGCTACCTTATACAGCAATGAAACATCATCATCATTATCAACAACATCAGCGAGTTGATCATAGCATCTGGTTAGTTGCCCCTTTCTCAGCACCAAATCACTCACTAAAATGTATCACCCTTATCTTTGATCTCATTAAAATATCCCTGGATTTACACCCAGAAAATATAACCAAGTTGCCCTATTTTATTAAGATGTCTACTTACAGGGACAGAGAACATTTTACTTAAGGTTAGGCTGTGAATCTCACCCATGAAGGAGGCAGGCCAGGCCCAATTCACCTCCCAAGGCTGATGTGACTGTCAAATGTGGTAGTGAATGTAGTAGATCTTGTAATCAACATGGAGCTGAATGTGTATCAGGTAATATTAATATGGACTATGTTTGATTCCAGCCCTGAGTACTGTTCCTGGACTTAAATTCATTATCTAGAAAGGAAGTGTGAAGGCAGCAGAAAATTAGAAGTCATAAGCCTTATGTTTTCAGCCTGAATGTTCTTGTAATATGATTTTGCACATCTTCTTTGGGTCTTTAGCTCTCCTAGGCAAAAGTAAGCAACCAAGTTAAGTGCTTTGTAAATTCATTTCAGAGCTGTAGTTCTTTGGAGATATACCATACATTTTTGACAAATGTTATACTGCCTTATTAGAAAGAAAGGGGATTTTGAGCTTTTTAGTTTCTATCCACTTTCAGAAAAAAATCTTTATAGTTTTATCTTTTTGCACCCAGATTAAATTCACAGACACACACAAACACACACACACACACACACACACACACACACACACACACACACACACACACATGTAACTGTATATAGGAAAGTGGTTTCCTACATTTAGGAACTATAGGAAGTAGTTCCCTTATTTTCAAAATAATAGACAATTGGAAACAAATTAAGATGACACCATCTTAAAGTGGAGTTAACTTGGAATTTTGAAGTGAATATGCAAATCCTTGTCCCATATTCCCAGTCTCCATACATCCTTGAGCCAGGATAACAGGATGGTGTATTTGGAGGTACAGTGAAGTTTAGTTGCTCCTCCTCCTTCTGACCAACGATTTTCAAATCTTGGTTCTTAGATTGGGAGTTCTATAAGATCTTATAGAAAAAACATTAATAAAGGTTCTGTGATTAAATGGATGTTTGGATAGTAATTCAGGAATGTAAGCAGATGTCCTTGACATAAAATTTTCTCAGAGATTTTATAATGAAATTTTCTGCATCTCCAGTAGCTAAGAAAAGATATGTATGCTATATAACTGTGATTTCCCATAGTTTTTTAAATTTGAATATTTATATCAACTTACCAGGAAAATGTCAAAAATGTGTATTTAATTTTATAATTTTATTACATGTCTGTCATCTGCATGTATGTATATATGTGTGGGAGTAGGTAAATGCCATAGGGCATATATATGTAGTGGTCAGTAGACAACTTGCAAAAGTTGTATATGTCCTGGAATTCAAACTTACATCTTCAGGCTTGGTAGAAAACAACATTACCTATGGAGACATCTCAGTTTTAAAATGAACAGAGGAAAATAACTGTGTACCAAAGCACTAAGACGGAAAACTTTATCGGTGGTATTGATGACAAAATTTCACATGATATTATTGTATAACACAAAAAAATATAGATTTATTTTTAGCTTCATACTTACCCGAAGCCATATTAGTCACTGCGTAGATATAATTTGCATGTCTCTCCCACATCTTGCTGTATTAAGTGAAAACCTTATTTGAAGGTAGTAAAAGAGGAAATGAGTTTCTAGCTTAAAAACTGGGCCTTTGAGAGGTGATTAGGATTAAATAAGGTTAGTAGAGGATCAGTCCGTGATTGAATCCTTGTGGCTTTACACAAAGGGCATGAATGACTAGCGAAGTCTCACATGTACATTCTTTACCTCTTGCTAAGTAATGTCCTGTATCTCCCAAGGATTCTACCAGGAAGAAAGACATTACAAGATGTGGACCTTGGAACTTAGACCTTTTAAGGAGCCAAAATAAACCTCTTTTCATAAAAACTTACCAAGTCTATAGTGTCATGTTATTAGCAACAGAAAAATGAGTAATATGATATTCCACTAGTTAAATTAGTTTTGTATGTTTCTCTGTCTACACAAATATTTCACAAATGTTTTGTGTGCTGTTAAAAGCTTTATATGCTGTTATGTACCTGGTTAATAAAGGCTTTATGAACCCTTTGTCTAACTTTTTTTTCAAACATTCACTGAGTATCAATTCCCAAGCCTTTTCCCAGATTCTGGGGCTGCATCATTGATCATTTAGAGAAGTGCCTTACTAAATAAGTCATGACTAAGTAGAAGTGTCCATGCATTTTACAAGTGTATCATCTGACAAATACAAAGCATAAAAGCAAAGAGAAAGAAGAAGAGTCAATTCTTTAAAAATGCCAATAAATGTTTTCCAGAGAGATATCTACCTGAATTTTGAAAGGAAAATATAAGTTTCATAGACAGAATATAGTAGTTGATTTGCTCATCAGTGTTAAATATATCAGAGCCAAGGACATATGCAACCGCTTGCTGGGGGACATAGTCTAAGTAATTCTACATTAATGAGACATGAAGATGAGGGAGCAAAGAAGAAATCTATAAGGCTTAGAGTTTGGGAACAGTCCCATGGCTTAAACTTTCTGTACTTTGTAAAGAAACTCCAAATGTAAGCCAGTGAATGAAAAATCATGAAGTTCTTAAAGAGTTTATAGAGAGAAGAGAGGTAGGGTGATCCATTGGCAGGTACTGCAGTTTTCTAAGTGAGGGATGGTGGTTAGGTGTTTAGGCTATGGCACCAACAGTGACATATATGGGTGCAATTGGAGTATTTGAAAAGTTGATGATGTAAATTTAATATTTGGAGGGAACCATGGACCTTTCCCAGCCACGTGGCATCTGGGTTGAGAAAAGTATGAGTAATGATGTTTGAAATATGTACAGGTACCATTATAGTCATCTTAACAAGTGTAAAATGTAAATTTATTTTCTCTCTTCTTCTTCTTCATATATGTGTATGTGTGTGTTTTTGTGTGTATCCAAATTATAGATATATATCCAAATTATATTTATCCAAATAATATATATCCTAATTTTATATATATATATATATATATATACATTATACATACACACACACACACACACACACACACACACACATATATATGGAGAGAGAGAGAGAGAGAGAGAGAGAGAGAGAGAGAGAGAGAGAGAGAGAGAGAGAGGCAGACAGACAGAGATAGAGACAGAGACAGAGACAGAGACTCACCATATAGCTCTAGCTGGCCTTGAACTTACTATGTAGATCAACCTGGCCTAGAACTAAAAGACATCTGCCTGCCTCCGTCTCCAGAGTATGTGCAACTCCAGCTAACTCAAAGTTTATCTTTCATGCATAAATTCTGAAGTGCTTTCAAGATAACCAAAAGATTCCTGACAGGTAGGTGACTGCATTTGTCTTGCATCTTACAGATCTCCCTTGCTTTAAGTAATTTTCATTTATCACCAGCCTTTAGGTGGTATTATACAATGTCCTTAAAGGGAATGTACTCATTGATGAAAACGCTATACTATTAGAGGCAGAGTACAAAAATACACCACCGTTATCTCAAAAAACAAAATACAGGTTCAATGTGGTGACACATGATTGAAATTCAAGCCCTTGAGAAACTGAGGCAAGAGTTTGAGGTACATGAGTTTGAGATTAACCTGGGCTACAATTACAGTGGAATGCACAATTACAAACAAAGAAAACAGGAAAAATACAAGCTTCTAAATAAAGAGAATGATTAAGTTCTTACTCTGAGGTCTAGGAAGGTCAAATGCGAAATGCATAGAAGAGACATCATGGCCATGCAGTTAGATAGTTTGTGCCATAGACCGGGGATTTGAATATGGCAGAGATTTTCTCAGCACTTGTCAGCAGGATTGATTCATCTCTGACTTTGGTTTCAATGGCATAATGTAAAGTGAAGTTAGATTGCCATAAATGTTTGAAATATAGAAACAAAAGAGAAAAATGGATATTGGCCTTTTCTTTCCCCACAAAAGTTTGACTAAAGAAAGAAAGAGAGTTCAAATAGCTGCAAAGGGGAGAAGGATCAAAGAAAAAGTAAATTTTAATTAATATTTATTTATTTACATCTCAAACACTTTCCCTGCTCCTGGTCCCTCTTCACAGAATCTCTACTTCCTTCTCCCTCCCCCTCTCTTCTGAGAGAGTCCCCCACATCCATAACCTCCACTCTGGCCCATCAAGTCTCTGCCAGATTTGGCACACCCTCTCTGACTGAAGTCAGACAAAGCAGCCCTGTTAGAGACCTGATAACACAGTCAGGTTACAGCTTTAGTGAAAGCCCCTGCTCCAGTAGTTGGAGGCCCCATAGACAGACTGAGCTGCACAACTGCTACATATGTGTCAAGGACCTTATTCAAGTCAGTGTGTGGTCTTCCATTGGTAGACCAGTCTCAGAGAGCACCAGGGGTCCTGGTTAGTTGACTCTGTTGGTCCTCTTGTGGGGTTCCCATCCCCTTCAAGGCCTTCAGGCCATCCCCCAACTCTTCCAAAAGAATCCCTGATGGTTGTCTAAACTTGGCTGTGGGTGTCTGAATCTGTTTCAGTCAGCTGCTGAGTAAAACCTCTCAGAGGACAGTTATGTAGTCTACAATCTGCTATAATAACAGTGTATCATGTCAGGGACTGGTGCTTATCCGTGGATGGGTTTCAAGTTGGGCTGGCTATTGGTCAGCCATTTCTGTTCTCTGTTCCATCTTTCTCCCTGCATTTATTTTAGTTAGGACATGTTTTGGGTTGAAAGTTTTGTGGATGGGCTAGTGTCATTTCCCCTCCACTGGCAGTCCTGCCTGGCTAAAGGAGGTGGCCTCTGCAAGTTCCATGTCCCCATGGATAGGCTTCTTTGCTAAGGTCACTACATTGATTCCTGGCAGCCTCCCCTAACCCAGGTCTCTGGGACTTCCTAGAGACTTTCCTCACCCTCTTACCCCTGGCAGCTGAGGATTTCTCCCTCTCCACTGCCTCCTATGACTGTTTTTGTTCTCCCTTCTATGTGTGATTTAAACACGCTGACTTTGGTCTTACTTCTTGTTCAACTTCCTTGGTTCTATAGGGGTATATCATGGATATTTGTACTTTATGGCTAATATCCACTTATCAGTGAGTACATGTCACACATGTCCTTTTGGATGTTGGTTACCTCACTCAAGATATTTTCTAGTTCCATCTATTTGCTTGCAAAATTTATGATGTCCTTATTTTTTATAGCTGAATAGCATTCCAATGTGTAAATGAACCACATTTTCTGTATCCCTTTTTTGTTTGAGGGATGTCTAGGTTGTTTCCTGTTCCTTGGTAATACAAATAAAGCTGCTATGAACTTAGTGGAACATGTGTCCTTGGGGTATGGTGGAGCATCTTTTGGGAATATGCTTAGGAGGGGTATAGCTACTTCTTTAGGTAGAACTATTTTCAATTTCTGACACACTGCGAGATTGGTTTCCAGACTGGTTTTGCAATCCTACCAGCAGTGGAGAAGCATTTTTCCTTTCTCCACATCCTTGCCAGCATGTGCTGTCTCTTGAGTTTTTGGATCTTAGCCATTCTGACTGTTGTAAGGTAGAATCTCAGTATCATTTTGATCTGTGTTTCTCTGAAGACTAAGGCTTTTAAGCATTTAAGTATTTCTCAGCCATTTGAAATTCCACAGTTGACAATTCTCTGTATAGCTCTGTACCTAATTTTCAAATTAGGTTATTTGGCTTATTGGGCCCTTCCTTCTTGAGTTCTCTATATAATTTGAGTATTAGCCCTCTTTTATTACATTCACTGTACCTGGTTTTATGTTGAGGTCCTTGATCCACTTGGTCTGGAGTATTGTGCAGGGTAATAAATATGTATCTATTTGCATTCCTTACCATTTATTGAAGATGCTTTCTATTTTTCATTGTGTGGTTTTGGCTTCTTTGTCAAAATCAAGTGTCCATAGATGTATGGGTTTACTTCTGGGTCTTCGACTCTATTCCATTGATCAGCCTTTTTGTTTCTAGACCAATACCATGCAGGTTTTATCACTATTATCCTGTAATACAGCTTGGAGTCAGGAATGGGAATTCCTTCAGAAGTTTATTTGTTGTTCAGTATTATTTTGGCTATCCTGTTTTTCTTTGTTTTGTTTTGTTTGTTTGTTTTGTTTGTTTTCTTTTTTCATATGAATTTAAGAATTTCTATTTCCACATCTATAAAAAAATTGTGTTGGAATTTTGATGAGGATTGCATTAAATCTGTAGATCACTTTTGGTAAATTATGCATTTTCACTATGTTAATCCTATTGATCCATAAGCATGGGAGATCTTTCCATCTTTGAATATGTTTTCAATTTCTTTTTTCAAGGACTTGAAGTCATATAGATCTTTCATGTGCTTGAATAAAGTTACACCAAAACATTTTATATTATTTTTGGCAGTGCCAGATGGTTTTAGTGCAGAGTACTACCAGTCTTTCAAAGAGCTAATATCAGTACTCCTCAAACTATTCCACAAAATGGAAACAGAAGGAACACTACCTAATTTATTCTATGAGGCCACAGTTACTCTGATACCTAAATCACACAAAGGCTCAACAAAGATGGAGAACTTAAAACCAATTTTGCTTATGAACATCGACGTGAAAAGGGGATACAAATTAGAAAAGAAGGAAGTCAAGGTATCACTATTCATGGATACCATGATAGTATACATAAACAACCCCCCAAATTTTACTAGTCAACTCCTACAACTACTACAAATATTTACAACTAATAAACAACCTCAGCAAAGTGGCTGGATATAAAATTAACTCATAAATTTTTGCTTGTGAGTCTAGGCGTTAATGGCTGATCCATCAAGCAGAGACTGAAGGAAAGGCCATACAGAGACTGTTCCATCTAAAGTGACTGAAGTCACTGAAGGTGTTTGCAACCTCATAGGAAGAACAAAACCAACCAGACCCCCCAGAGCTCACAGGGTCTAAGTCACCAACCATGGAGTATGCATGGCTCCAGTTGCATATGCAGAGGATGGTCTTGTCAAACATCAATGGGAGGAGAAGTCCTTGACCCACTGAAGGCTAGATAGATGCCCCAGTGTAGGAGAATCAAGGGTGGGGAGGCAGGAGTGGGTGGGTGGGTGGGTGGGTGGAGGAACACCCTCATAGAGACAGGGGGAGGAGGGTTGGTAGGGGGTTTCTGGAAATGGAAAACTGGTTGAGGGGATAACACTTGAAATGTAAGTAAAACAATAGAAAAAAGAAAAAGAAAAAAATAAATAAAAGTAACCCAAAGAAATCAATTGCCCTCCTCTTTACAAATGCAAAATGCCAGAGAAGAAAAAAATTATTCTTTAAATGCAGCTACTGGATGTATAGTAGTGCACTCCTCTGATATGCTCTCAGTAGGTAGAGGATAGCCTCATATTTGAGGCTAGACTGGGCTATATAATAAATCTGAATCCAAAAGGGGAAAAGTAGATATTTGAGCACTCTCTCCATCTCTCTGTATCTCTCTCTCTCTGTATCTCTCACTCTCTCTGTATCTCCCTCTCTCTCTCTGTATCTCTCTCTCTCTGTATCTCTCTCTCTCTCTCTCTCTCTCTCTCTCTCTCTGCCTGTCTTGGTCTCTCTTTGTCTCTCTGTTTCTGTGTGTGTCTATGTGGTGTGTGTGTGTGCGCGTGTGCGTGTGTGTGTAATAAAGGAGGAGAAGAGCCTCAAAAAGGGGAAAGAAGGGAGGAAAGAGGAACAAAGGAGGAAGAAAATAAGGGGGCATTTTAAGTATATCAGCTATAGTATCGCTCAGCCTGGACACTCTAATCTAGATACTACCTAGTAGCATGTAAGGGTGGGATGAAGTCTTGTATGCTGTTGCTATTTCACAGGATCTATGGCCTTTGTGTAAAAGATCAATGTTCAAAGTCAAGTAATTCTTTAATTGTTATGATCAAAATAATCACCAAGGATCTCTGGAGGAGAGGTAGGAAAAGGTGTTCTTGGTGAAAACATCCAGATTTGGAGAAGCAGTGGGAAATTAGGAACCTGTAAGTATCAACAGGGAAAAGCACTGCAGAATCAACTGAGGTAAAAGGGTGGAGCTAAGGACCAGCATAGAAAGGCGGGTGTTTTCTTTGTACATAAAAGATTTCCCTCCTATGAAAGTAAATGAAGGCAGAAACAAGCAGAAGAAAGTTAAGAATTTTGTGTGTGAGTTTTGAAGAATGGGCAGAAAAAGAAGGGGAAGATGTACACCTTCCATGGGTTACATAGTTGAGGCCATTTGGTAAAACCGAGCAAAGAACAAGAGAAGTATGAGGAATTAGGAGGTACAAGTCAGACAGGAGAGAAAAGCTGAAAGGGAGGGTTGAAAGGAAAAGGCCAACAATGAGAGAGCTTTAAAAAGTAATGGAAACACCAAACTCAGCCTGAACTTGAACTAGTTCCAATTCCAATGGATGTACCGTTTCCTTGTCCAGCCCCTCAGTTATGTTTACTATTGTAATGGATATTTCTAGAGAATATGACATAGTAAGTACCATGAAAAAAACATTTGCATGGCACAGAAAAACTAGGTGATCATGGATAACGTCAGAGATTAACACCCTCAGGCTGTATGTAGTTCAGAAATCTTCAAACAAGAACAAGTCAGTAAAATATTTTCACATAATATTTTAAATGTATTCTTTGAATATTTCATATACCCCTCATCAAACTCACTTTGGGCTCCTTATAACAGTCTCCGTCATAACTTTATCCCCACTTTGTTTATTAACATGCTAAATTGAACTAATACTGCCCATATTTGAATAGATGTGAATCCATCCATTCGATCTTGGACATTATAAAAATGGCCACAACACTAAAGAAAAGTTAATCGCTTTCATAGTAATAGAGCTTCAGTTTGAGGCACAGTCTTAAGAGCCCTTCTCCATTTATGATGGAAAATTTTAATGCATTTTTCAATTATAAAATTTGAGTCATATAATTTACCCCTTCTCTTTTGTCCCTCCAAAGTCCTCTTCTTGCTTTCTTTCAAATTCATGGCCTCATTTAAAAAAATTATACATATGTGTATGTATAATTACATTATAAATTACATACATAAATAAATAAATAAATAAATAAATAAATAAATAAATCAGGTTCCAGTTGTCGCCAGCCCCAGGGAAACTTGGGCACGAACTCAGCAGACGGTCCCATGGTCCCCAGAGGACTCTCCATGCTGCAGACGCCCTAGCTCATCCAGGATCCTAGAATCACTGGTCTGGGTTAAAGACGAAGATTCTGAGAAGACCAAGATGATGGAATTATAAGAATTGGTGCCTTGGATTTGAATGATGGCATCTTAGTTAGTGTTGTAATTTCTTTTATTTTTATTTATTTTTATTTTTTATTAGGTATTTATTTCATTTACATTTCCAATACTATCCCAAAAGTCCCCACACACTCCTCTACCCATTCCCCCATGCACCCACTCACACTTCTTGGCCCTGGTGTTCCCCTGTACTGAGGCATATAAAGTTTGCATGACCAATGGGCCTCTCTTTCCACTGATGGCCAACTAGGCCATCTTCTTTTTTTTTTTTTTTCCATTTTTTATTAGGTATTTAGCTCATTTACATTTCCAATGCTATACCAAAAGTCCCCCATACCCACCCACCCCCACTCCCCTACACACCCACTTCCCCTTTTTGGCCGTGGCGTTTCCCTGTACTGGGGCATATAAAGTTTGCAAGTCCAATGGGCCTCTCTTTGCAGTGATGGCCGACTAGGATACATATGCAGCTAGAGAAACAAGCTCTGGGGGAGTACTGGTTAGTTCATATTGAATTTCTTTTTTTAAAATTGTTTTTGACACTGTGAACCTTTCACACCAGAGGAGAGTCAGCCTCCAGAGAGGGCTCTGACCCCAGGACTCAGGTGAGAGCACCATCTTGTATCCTAGGTCTCTTAGAGACCAGTCCACACAGGAGAGTACACGGGCCACAGAAGCAACAGAGCTTCTTGGACAGGGTCCATTCAGGCCTTCATCCTCAGCCAGGAGACAGACCTGAGACACTGACCTTTGTGCACCTTCCTCACCAGAGAAGAGTCAGCCTCCAGGGAGGGGTCTGACCCCAGGAATCAGGTGAGAGTGCCATCTTATATCAGGGGTTTCTCAGAGACCAGTTCTCACAAGAGAGCTCGTGGGCCTCAGAAGCAATAGAGCTTCTTGGACAGGGTGACTTTTTGGCCTTCATCTTCAGCCAGGAGGTGGATCTGAACTCCAGAGCTCTGTGTACCTTCTCTGCAAGATGAGAGCTTGCCTGCAGAGAGTGCTCTGACCACTGGGACTCAGGTGAGAGTTGGACTCCCAGGAGTGCTGACAGAGGCTAACAGAATCACAGGAGGAAGAAGCTCTAGCCTGTGACAGCTAGAACATCTAACACCAGAGATTACCAGATGGCAAAAGGCAAATAGAAGAATCTTACTAACAGAAACCAAGACCACTCAGCATCATCAGAACACAGTATGCCCAACACAGTGAGTCCTAGATAGCCAACACACCTGAAAATCAAGATTCAGATTTAAAATCATATCTCATTATGCTGGTAGAGGATTTTAAGAAAGGTATTAAAAGCTCACTTAAAGAAATACAGGAGAATACTGCTAAACAAATAGAAGTACTTAAAGAGGAAGCAAAAAAATGCCTCAAAGAATTATAGGAAAACACAACCAAACAGGTGAGTGAATTGAACAAAATCAACCAAGATCTAAAAATGGAAGTAGAAACTATAAAGAAAACCCAATGGGAGACAACTCTGAAGATAGAACTCCTAGGAAAGAAATCAGAAACCATAGATGTGAGCATCAGCAACAGAATACAAGAGATGGAAGAGAGACTCTAAGGTGCAGAATATTCCATAGAAAACATGGACACAATAATCAAAGAAAATGCAAAAAGATCCTAACTCAAAAAATCCAGGAAATCCAGGACACAATGAGAAGACCAAACCTAAGGATAAAACGTATAGATGAGAATGAAGATTTTCAACTTAAAGGGTCAGTAAATATCTTCAACAAAATTATAGAAGAAAACTTCTCTAACTGAAAGAAAGAGATGTCCATGAACATACAAGAATCATACAGAACTAAAAAAAGACTGGATCAGAAAAGAAATTCCTCTTGACACATAATAATCAAGACAACAAATGCACTAAATAAAGATAAAATATTAAAAGCAGTAAGGGAAAAAGGTCAAGTAACATATAAAGGTAGACCTATTAGAATTACACCAGATTTCTCAGCAAGACTATAAATGCCAAAAGATCCTGAACAGATGCTATACAGACCCTAAGAGAACACAAGTGCCAGCCCAGGCTACTATACCCAGCAAAACTCTCAATTACTGTAAATGGAGAAACCAAAGTAGTCCATGACAAAACCAAATTCACACAATACCTTTCCAGGGATCCAGCCATTCAATGGATTATAAAGGGAAAACTGCAACACAAGGAGGGAAACTATGCCCTAGAAAGAGCAAGAAAGTAATCCTTTAACAAACCTAAATGAAGATAGCCACAAGAACAGAATCTTAACTCTAATATCAAATATATAAGGAAGCAACAATTCCTTTTCCTTAATATCTTTTAATGTCAATGGAATCAATTTCAAAATAAAAAGACATAGACTATCAGACTGGCTACCTAAAGAGGACCCAACAGTTTTCTGCATACAGGAAACCACCTTAGGGACAAAGACAGACACTACCTCAGAGTAAAAATCTGGAAAACAATTTTCCAAACAAACTGTCATAGAAACAAGCTGGAGTAGCATTTTAATATCTAATAAAATCAACTTCCAACCCAAAGTTATCAAAAAAGACAAGGAGGAGCACTTCATACTCATCGAAGGTAAAATCTTCCAAGATGAGCTCTCAATTTTGAATATCTATGCTCCAAATACAAGGGCATCCACATTCATTAAGGAAGCTATAGTAAAGCTCAAATCACACATTGCAACTCACACAATAATAGTGGAAGACTTCAACACCCCACTCTCATCAATGGACAGATCCTGGAAACAGAAGCCAAACAGAGACACATTGAAACTAATAAAAGTTATGAAACAAATGGATTTAACAGATAGCTACAGAACACTGTATCCTAAAACAAAAGTACATACCTTCTTCTCAGCACCACATGGTACATTCTCCAAAACCTGACCTTATAATTGGAGAAAAAGTAAGCCTCAACAGACATAAAAATAGTGAACTTGTCCCATGCTTCCTATCAAATCACCATGGACTAAGGCAGATCTTCAATAGCAACATAAATAATAGAAAGCCAAAATTCACATAGAAGCTGAACAACACTCTACTCAATGATAACTTGGTCAAGGAAGATATAAAAAATGAAATTAAAGACTTTTTAGAGTTTAATGAAAAAGAAGCCACAACATACCCAAACTTAGGGACACAATGGAAACAGTCCTAAGAGGAAAACTCACAGCTCTGAGTACCTCCAAAAAGAAATCAGAGAGAGCATATACTAGCAGCTTGACAGCACATCTAAAAACTCTAGAACAAAAGGAACCAAATTCACCCAAGAGGAGTAGAGGGCAGCAAATAATCAAACTCAGGGCTGAAATCAACAAGTAGTAACAAAAAGAAGTAGAAACAAAAAGAATTATACAAAGAATCAACCAAACAAGGAGCTGGTTCTTTGAGAAAATCAACAAGATAGATAAACCCTTAGCCAGAGAAACTAGAGGCCACATGGACAGTATACTAATTAAGAAAATCAGTAATGACAAGCACCTTCCGCTCCACTCGAGCCCCAGGCTACCTTGCCAGCGGACTCGCCCGACACCCACAAGGGCCCACACAGGATTCCCCACGGATCCTAAGACCTCTGGTGAGTGGAACACAGTGCATGCCCCAATCCAATCGCGCGGAACCTGAGATTGCAGGAAATAGGGAAGCAGACTACCCGGGCCTGACCTGGGGCACAAGCCCCTTCCACTCCACTCGAGCCCCAGGGTACCTTGCCAGCAGAATCGCCCGACACCCACAAGGGCCCACACAGGATTCCCCACGGGATCCTAAGACCTCTGGTGAGTGGAACACAGCGCCTGCCCCAAAAACAATCCCTCAGAACCTGAGACTGCGGTAAATAGGGAAGCAGACTACCCGGGCCTGACCTGGGGCACAAGTCCCTCCCACTACACTCCTCCAAGAGGAACTCTCAATTCTGAATATCTACGCTCCAAATGCAAGGGCAGCCACATTCATTAAAGACACTTTAGTAAAGCTCAAAGCACACATTGCACCTCACACAATAATAGTGGGAGACTTCAATACACCACTTTCATCAATGGACAGATCGTGGAAACAGAAACTAAACAGGGACACAGTGAAACTAACAGAAGTTATGAAACAAATGGACCTGACAGATATCTACAGAAAATTTTATCCTAAAACAAAAGGATATACCTTCTTCTCAGCACCTCAGGGGACCTTCTCCAAAATCGACCATATTATTGGTCACAAAACAGGCCTCAACAGATACAAAAATATTGAAATTGTCCCATGTATCCTATCAGACCACCATGGCCTAAGAATGATCTTCAATAACAACATTAAGAATGGAAAGCCAACATTCACGTGGAAACTGAACAACACTCTCCTCAATGATACCTTGGTCAAGGAAGGAATAAAGAAAGAAATTAAAGACTTTTTAGAGTTTAATGAAAATGAAGCCACAACGTACCCAAACCTATGGGACAAAATGAAAGCATTTCTAAGAGGGAAACTCATAGCTCTGAGTGCCTCCAAGAAGAAACGGGAGAGAGCACATACTAGCAGCTTGACAACACATCTAAAAGCTCTAGAAAAAAGGAAGCAAATTCACCAAAGAGGAGTAGATGGCAGGAAATAATCAAACTCAGGGGTGAAATCAACCAAGTGGAAACAAGAAGAACTATTCAAAGAATTAACCAAACGAGGAGTTGGTTCTTTGAGAAAATCAACAAGATAGATAAACCCTTAGCTAGACTCACTAGAGGGCACAGGGACAAAATCCTAATTAACAAAATCAGAAATGAAAAGGGAGACATAACAACAGATCCTGAAGAAATCCAAAACACTATCAGATCCTTCTACAAAAGGCTATACTCAACAAAACTGGAAAACCTGGACGAAATGGACAAATTTCTGGACAGATACCAGGTACCAAAGTTGAATCAGGATCAAGTAGCCATCAAAACAGTCCCATATCACCTAAAGAAATAGAAGCAGTTATTAATAGTCTCCCAGCCAAAAAAAGCCCAAGACCAGAGAGGTTTAGTGCAGAGTTCTACCAGACCTTCAAAGAAGATCTAATTCCAGTTCTGCACAAACTATTTCACAAAAGAGAAGTAGAAGGTACTCTACCCAACTCATTTTATGAAGCCACTATTACTCTGATACCTAAACCACAGAAAGATCCAACAAAGATAGAGAACTTCAGACCAATTTCTCTTATGAATATCGATGCAAAAATCCTCAATAAAATTCTCGCTAACCAAATCCAAGAACACATTAAAGCAATCATCCATCCTGACCAAGTAGGTTTTATTCCAAAGATGCAGGGATGGTTTAATATACGAAAAGCCATCAATGTAATCAATTATATAAACAAACTCAAAGACAAAAACCACATGATCATCTCGTTAGATGCAGAAAAAGCATTTGACAAGATCCAACACCCATTCATGATAAAAGTCTTGGAAAGATGAGGAATTCAAGGCCCATACCTAAACACAATAAAAGCAATCTACAGCAAACCAGTAGCCAACATCAAAGTAAATGGAGAGAAGCTGGAAGCAATCCCACTAAAATCAGGGACTAGACAAGGCTGCCCACTTTCTCCCTACCGTTTCAACATAGTACTTGAAGTATTAGCCAGAGCAATTCGACAACAAAAGGAGATCAAGGGGATACAAATTGGAAAAGAGGACGTCAAAATATCACTTTTTGCAGATGATATGATAGTATATATAAGTGACCCTAAAAATTCCACCAGAGAACTCCTAAACCTGATAAACAGCTTCGGTGAAGTAGCTGGATATAAAATTAACTCAAACAAGTCAATGGCCTTTCTCTACACAAAGAATAAACAGGCTGAGAAAGAAATTAGGGAAACAACACCCTTCTCAATAGTCACAAATAATATAAAATATCTCGGCATGACTCTAACTAAGGAAGTGAAATATCTGTATGATAAAAACTTCAAGTCTCTGAAGAAAGAAATTAAAGAAGATCTCAGAAGATGGAAAGATCTCCCATGCTCATGGATTGGCAGGATCAACATTGTAAAAATGGCTATCTTGCCAAAAGCAATCTACAGATTCAATGCAATCCCCATCAAAATTCCAACTCAATTCTTCAACGATTTAGAAGGAGAAATTTGCAAATTCATCTGGAATAACAAAAAACCGAGGATAGCAAAAACTCTTCTCAAGGATAAAAGAACCTCTTGTGGAATCACCATGCCTGACCTAAAGCTTTACTACAGAGCAATTGTGATAAAAAACTGCATGGTACTGGTATAGAGACAGACAAGTAGACCAATGGAACAGAATTGAAGACCCAGAAATGAACCCACACACCTATGGTCACTTGATCTTCGACAAGGGAGCTAAAAAAATCCAGTGGAAGAAAGACAGCATTTTCAACAATTGGTGCTGGCACAACTGGTTGTTATCGTGTAGAAGAATGCGAATCGATCCATACTTATCTCCTTGTACTAAGGTCAAATCTAAGTGGATCAAGGAACTTCACATAAAACCAGAGACACTGAAACTTATAGAGGAGAAATTGGGGAAAAGCCTTGAAGATATGGGCACAGGGGAAAAATTCCAGAACAGAACAGCAATGGCTTGTGCTGTAAGATCGAGAATTGACAAATGGGACCTAATGAAACTCCAAAGTTTCTGCAAGGCAAAAGACACCGTCAATAAGACAAAAAGACCACCAACAGATTGGGAAAGGATCTTTACCTATCCTAAATCAGATAGGGGACTAATATCCAACATATATAAAGAACTCAAGAAGGTGGACTTCAGAAAATCAAATAACCCCATTAAAAAATGGGGCTCAGAGCTGAACAAAGAATTCTCACCTGAGGAATACCAAATGGCAGAGAAGCACCTGAAAAAATGTTCAACATCCTTAATCATCAGGGAAATGCAAATCAAAACAACCCTGAGATTCCACCTCACACCAGTCAGAATGGCTAAGATGAAAAATTCAGGTGACAGTGGATGCTGGCAAGGATGTGGAGAAAGAGGAACACTCCTCCATTTTTGGTGGGATTGCAGGCTTGTACAACCACTCTGGAAATCAGTCTGGTGGTTTCTCAGAAAATTGGACATAGTACTACCGGAGGATCCAGCAATACCTTTCCTGGGCATATATCCAGAAGATGCCCCAACTGGTAAGAAGGACACGTGCTCCACTATGTTCATAACAGCATTATTTATAATAGCCAGAAGCTGGAAAGAACCCAGATGCCCCTCAACAGAGGAATGGATACAGAAAATGTGGTACATCTACACAATGGAGTACTACCTAGCTATTAAAAAGAATGAATTTATGAAATTCCTAGCCAAATGGATGGACCTGGAGGGCATCATCCTGAGTGAGGTAACAGATTCACAAAGGAACTCACACAATATGTACTCACTGATAAGTGGATATTAGCCCAAAACCTAGGATACCCAAGATATAAGATACATTTTCCTAAACACATGAAACTCAAGAAAAATGAAGACTGAAGTGTGGACACTATGCCCCTCCTTAGAAGTGGGAACAAAACACCCATGGAAGGAGATACAGAGACAAAGTTTGGAGCTGAGATGAAAGGATGGACCATGTAGAGACTGCCATATCCAGGGATCCACCCCATAATCAGCATCCAAACGTTGACACCATTGCATACACTAGCAAGATTTTATCGAAAGGACCCAGATGTAGCTGTCTCTTGTGAGACTATGCCGGGGCCTAGCAAACACAGAAGTGGATGCTCACAGTCAGCTAATGGATGGATCACAGGGCTCCCAATGGAGGAGCTAGAGAAAGTACCCAAGGAGCTAAAGGGATCTGCAACCCTATAGGTGTAACAACATTATGAACTAACCAGTACCCCGGAGCTCTTGACTCTAGCTGCATATGTATCAAAAGATGGCCTAGTCGGCCATCACTGGAAAGAGAGGCCCATTGGACATGCAAACTTTATATGCCCCAGTACAGGGGAATGCCAGGGCCAAAAAGGGTGAGTGAGTGGTTAGGGGAGTGTAGGTGGGTGGGTATGGGGGACTTTTGGTATAGCATTGGAAATGTAAATGAGCTAAACACCTAATAAAAATGGAAAAAAAAGAGAATTTGTTGACCAGCTAAAGAAAATGAAGATGATATCCATCTTACCAACATACACAAGAGTTCCAAAAAAAAAAAAAAAAAAAAAAAGAAAATCAGTAATGAAAAGGGATACATAACTAGAGAACATGAGGAAATCCAAAACATCATCAGATCCTACTACAAAAAGCTATACTCAATGAAACTGGAAAGCCTGGTTAAAATGGACAATTTTCTAGACAGATACCAGGTATGAAAGTTAAATCAGGATCAGATTAATAATCTTAACAGTCCCATATCCTCTAAGGAAAAAGAAGCAGTCATTAATAGTCTTCCAACCAAAAAAGCCCGGGCCCATATAGGTTTGTAGAGAGTTCTATCATACCTTAAAAGAAGACCTAATTCCGATTCTCCTCAAACTATTTCACAAAATAGAAACAGAAGGTACCCCACACAATTCATTCTATGAAGCCACAATTACTCTGATACCTAAACCACACAAAGACCCAACAAAGAAAAAGAATTTCAGACCAATTTCGCTTATGATTATCGATGCAAAAATACTCAATAAAATTCTCACAAACTGAATCCAAGAACACATCAAAACGATCATCCATCATGATCAAGTAAGCTTCATTTCAGGGATTCGGGGATGCTTTAATATATGGAAATCCATCAATGTAATCCACCATATAAACAAACTCAGAGACAAAAACCACATGATCATCTAGTTAGATGCTGAGAAAGCATTTGAAAAAATCCAACACCCATTCATGTTAAAAGTCTTCGAAAGATCAGGAATTCAAGGCCCATGCCTAAATATAATAAAAGCAATATACAACAAAACAGTAGCCAACATCAAACAAAATGGAGAGAAACTTGAAGCAATCCCACTAAAATCAGGGACTAGACAAGGCTGTCCACTTTTTTCCCAATCTAGTACTTGAAGTCCTAGCCAGAGAAATTAGACAATAAAAAGAGATCAAGGGGATACAGATTGGAAAGGAAGAAGTCAAAATATCACTATTTGCAGATGATATGATAGTATATATAAGTGACCCTAAAAATTCCACCAGAGAACTCCTAAACCTGATAAACAGCTTCAGTGCAGTAGCTGGATATAAAATTAATTCTAACAAATCATCGGCCTTTCTGTACACAAAGATAAACAGGTTGAGAAAGAAATGAGAGAAACAACACGCTTCATAATAATCACAAGTAATATAAAATACCTTGATGTGACTCTAACTATGGAAGTTAAAAATCTGTATGACAAGAACTTCAAGTCTTTGAAGAAAGAAATTGAAGAAGATCTCAGAAGATGAAAAGACCCCCCACCCCATGCTCTTGGATTGGCAGGATTAATATAGTAAAAATGGCTATCCTGTCAAAAAGCAATCTACAGAGTCAATGCAATCCCTATCAAAATTCCAACTCAATTCTTCACTGAGTTAGAAGGGGCAATTTGAAAATTCATCTAGAATAACAAAAAATCTAGGATAGCAAAATATATTCTCAACAATATAAGAACCTCTGGTGGAATCACCATGCCTGTTCTCAATCTGTACTACAGAGCAATTGTGATAATATCTGCTTGGTAGTGGTACAGGGACAGACAGGTAGATCAATAGAGTAGAATTGAAGACCCAGAATTGAACCCACACACCTATGATCACTTGATGTTCAAAAAAGGAGCTAAAACCACCCAGTGGAAAAAAGACAGCATTTTAAACAAATTGTGCTAGCTCAACTAGCAGTATAGAAGAATGGGAATTGAACCATTCTTATCTCCTTGTACTGAGGTCAAGTCTAAGTGGATCAAGGAACTCCACATAAAACCAGAGAAACTGAAACTTATAGAGGAGAATGTAGGGAAAAGGCTTAAAGATATGGGCACAGGTGAAATACTCCTGAACAGAACATCAATGGCTCGTGCTGTAAGATCAAGAATCCACAAATGGGACTTCATAAAACTGCAAAGCTTCTGTAAGGCAAAAGACACTGTCAAAAGGCAAAAAGGCCACCAACAGATTGGGAAAGAGTTTTTACCAATCCTATTTCTTAGAGGGGACTAATATCCAATATATACAGATGACTCAAGAAGCTGGACTCCAGAGAATCAAATAATCTCATTAAAAATGGGGTGCAGAACTAAACAAAGAATTCTCAACTGAGGAATACCGAATAGCTGAAAAGCACCTGAAAAAAAAATGTTCAACATCCTTAATCATCAGGGAAATGCTAACCAAAACAACCGTGAGATTGTACATCACAGAAGTCAGAATGGCTAAGATCAAAAACTCAAGTGACAGCAGATGCTGGTGAGGATGTGGAGAAAGAGGAACACTCCTTCATTGCTGGTGGGATTGCAAGCTGGTACAACCACTCTGGAAATCAGTCTGGTGGTTCCTAAGAAAATTGGAAATAGTACTACCGGAAGATCTAGCAATACCTTTCCTGGGCATATACCCAGAAGATGTTCCAATTTGTAATAAGGACACATGCTCCAGTATGTTCATAGCAGCCTTATTTATAATAGCCAGAAGCTGGAAAGAACCCAGATGTCCCTCAACAGAAGAATGGATACAGAAAAGGTGGTACATTTACACAATAGAGTGCGAGTCAGCTATTAAAAACAATAAATTTGTGAGATTCTTAGGCAAATGGATGGATCTGGAGGATATTATCCTGAGTGAGGTAACCCAATCACAAAAGAAGACATATGAAATGCACTCACTGATAAGTTTGTATTAGCCCAGAAACTTAGAATACCCAAGATACAATTTGCAAAACACATGAAACTCAAGAAGAAAGAAGACCAAAGTGTGGATACTTCTTTCCTCCTTAGAATATGGAACAAAATACCTGTGGAAGGAGTTACAGAGACAAAGTATGGAGCTGTGAAAAAATGATGGACCATCCAGAGACTGTCCCACCCAGGGATCCATCCCATAATCAACCACCAAACGGGGACACTATTGCATATGCCAGCAAGATTTTGCTGAAATGACCCTGATATAGTTGTCTCTTGTAAGGCTATGTCAGTGCCTGGCTAAAATAGAAGTGGATGCTCACAATCATCTATTGGATAGGACACAGGGCCCCCAATGGAGGAGCTAGAGAAAGTACCCAAGGAGCTAATGGTAACTGCAACCCTATAGGAGGAGGAACAACAATATGAACAAACCAGTTGCCCTCCCCACACCCCCCACACACAGAGCTTGTGTCTCTTGTTGCATTTGTAGGGGAGGATGGCCTATTCGTCCACCAATGGGTGGAGAGGCCTTTGGTCTTGCAAAGATTATACGCTCCAATACAGGAGAATGCCAGGGCCAGGAAGCAGGATTGGGTAAGTTGGGGAGCAGGCTGGGGGGAGTGTATAGGGGACTTTCGGGGTAACATTTGGGATGTAAATGAAGAAAATATCTAATAAAAAATTGTTTTTGAAAAAAATATAATCTAACATATATTACTACATATTATATAATATATAATAAATTTTAATAATGTAGTAAAGATAAAATGTTATAAAATAATATAATTTCAATTATATATATGTGTATGTATATATATATATATATATATATATATATATATGTATATATCATATAATGTTACATGTGTATAAATGATTTCAGTTATGACCACTTGATACTGGATAAGCAACTGTTTCTTCTTCTCACTGGCCTATAGTTCTTTGTCTAGAGTCCAAGCCTGGAGAGCTCTCAGCCTTCCTTGTTAGCATATCTATTAGTGTTATCCTTACTCAGGTCATGTTTAGGCAGCCTCTATGGCTGTGGCTTCTAACATTTTAGGAGACATACTATCACAGCTAATTCCCTGTTTCTCTGGATCTTATAATCATTCCACCTCCTGTTCTAGAATGATCTCTGGGCCATAGGTGCAAAAGTTGTGTTGTAAATATATCAGTTGAGACTGGATTCCACAACTTGCATTTTGATTGGCTGTGGTTTTCTGTAATGGTCTCCAGATGTGGAAAAGAGAATTTTTCTTGTTGGCAGTGGGGTGAGGACTACACTTATTTGTGGTTAGGAGGACAAATATTTAGAACACAGTTATGGTTTAAGTTGTTTTAGTAAAGTCCAGCGTTGTAGGTTCTCCTCCAAGATCCATCATGTCTCTAGCCCTGAGCAATTGGCTTTGACTCTAGTGCCAGACATAATTTTCCTTTTGTTATGCTGGTTTTCAATACATTTATAAAGCTGTAGGTTACTGCCAAGGTATGTGTACCACTACTGCATCTTTAAAGTTGGCATGCTCTGCTATTTGTTATTTTTCATAGGCATTATTCATGGGTAAGACTGATGGTTTCTCTCCCTTGAAAGCTTTCATGGCTCCTTCTGGGAAGATGAAAATTAATAACACTGATGGAAACTTTCAGGTCAGATGCAACTTGAGGGCTTCTGTTTCCTGAGCCCAAAGTGCATGCCCTTCAGCAATAGGGACTTACCTTCTACTTCTGGGGAGGAACTAAAGGTAATAGCAATAGCCAATGAAGATTTTGGAGTGTCTTGGACAATGCTGACCAATGACCCAAAAGAGGGATTTTCCTGTGTGGGTTGTCTATAGCATATGAAGGGAGCATTTTCAGCTTAGATGAGAAAATTTTACTTAAACTGTATATGGATTTTTATTTATCTACTTATATGTATTATTATTATATGTAGGTACTAGTATGATTTCTTATGACATTTTTGCCCAAGTAAACACAGCATCTCTGAGTTCCTGTGTACCTTTAAGGACAATATTCCACCTTCCTGACATCTGGTTCTTATGATGTTTCTGAAATGCTCCTCTATAATGTTTGCGTAACTTTACTTGTGGAAAAGGTTGAGATAGATCACCCATTTAATGAAAACTTACAAAAAATAAATGATAATACTTCAATGTTTAAGTCATTCTGAACATCATATGAGATTGAGAATATCCTATATCTTCAAATATGATATTTTTCTATCAATGTATTTGACGACATACAAATGAGGTATTTTCTTTTACTGATAGACTTGTCAGATCTCTTTACATATTGGATAAATGAACTTGATGTGCTGAAAAGAGTTATTATACTTTAATCTGTTTTTATCTTCTCATATTATCTCTGATTTTATTCAGGTCAGAAAGAGTCTTATAGTTAAGTAGTTCATATATCAGTATGTTCTATTAAATCATAGAAGGTTTGGATTTCTTTGTAAAATGACTTTTTACATGCAAATCCAAAAATTATGCCCTTATATTTTGTCCTGTAGTTTTATAGCTTTAATTTGTTACATATTTGCCTTTGTGATCCATGTGGAAATTTATTTTGGCATAGGAAGCAAGCTAGAAGCATAATTCAATTTTTTCCCAGAGTACACAAATTCCGTCAATACAACTTTTCAAATACCATTTCCCTCCACTGTTCAGAAATACTGATTCTTTTTCAAAAATAAATTTATACAAATATTTGAGTCTGCCCACATATGCTCCTGACCTGACTGTTTATGCATAAGCCACATTAGGCTACAGTTCTCTTTTCATCATGTTACCTAAAGAATTTAAGAGATTTCCATAAATAATTCAGGTAATGACAAGAAACTAAATTTCATGCATTTCTATTCAGTAAGGGCCAAATTCATATCCTATTATCTAGCTATGAATTAGAGATTTCTTTGTTGTAAATAATAATTGACTCTTCCCAGTGTCAATCACGCTGTTTGGCTATTTTGGCGACAGGTTAGGGGAGTGTCACGGAAGGCTGGTGGGAAGAGCTCTGTGGTCCTGAAAGCTCCCCATTCTTCATCTCGTGCTGTGGCTGCAGGTAGAAGATTGTGAGCACTTTTGGGTCCAGGGAAGATTGTGCCAAGATTGTGTGTTTGTGAAATGGCAGTTTTAAGATAAAGTCCTAAGACACCAGAAACAAGTAGAGATAATGTCTTCAGAGAAGGAAGGTCATATATTTAACGTGGCCCATGAACTATTTTTCAGTGTCTTGTCTAGTTAATGTGTCCTTAAAAATTATGTGTTTGTTTCAGGTTGATCCCCTTCCCCCATTCCCTATAAAGTCTGTGACACAAAGAGTCTAGGAATTAGCTCCCTGTGTGACTTTTACCTCAATGCTGCCTCTTTAATTTCAAAGTTTTCAGTCATAGGGAACATGGATATTATTATTGGGCTATTATTCTTTTGAATTATTGCAGATTTCTGAAGCAAATCATCCATATAACTTTTATAATCATGCTCAAAGGATAGAGAAATCAGTTCATTTAGAAGCTTATATGCTTTTAAAAGTACCTTCCTGGTTCCTGAAAGTATAAAATGTAGGAGATAAGCCAATTGTATTAAATATGAGATAAATAAAAATGACTCAAATCCTACAAAACAAAGAAAGATATTGGGTAATTCTCTCTCAAATATGTAGACACATTTTATGGTAGAACAGTTTCCCTTGTCAGAAGGTAAAAACACCATCATCATTAAAATTGAGCACGGATTTAATGAGAATGGCACCTTCAGGAAGGCTTTATTAAATTCATATTACCTTGTCCTCTGTAATTAACATGAGGCAACCATGGTAAAACAAACTAAACAACAAAACTTTTAGAAAATGTTGACCCTATGCTCCATTAACCACTGTCTGTCACTTTGCTGAGTTGATGCAGGAGGCTGTGTTCTCCTGATGTCCTCCATCCCCTCTGTCTCTTACAGTCTTTCCCCTTCCCCTTCTGCAGGATGCATCAATCTCAGAGGGGGAGGGATACTGGTATTGTGTAGAAGCAGACAAAAACTGGGTTCAAAGTGATATTATGAATATGAAGGAAATGGTAGCTTTAACCTGTCCCTAAAGAGAGATCAGATATTTGATGACAGTTGCAGAATGAAGGTTTTTCCACCAGAAGTTTCTGTGCCGATAGATAAAACCAGTGATTCTGCACAGTAGCCAAACAGCGGCAAAGGCTCTGCTGAGGGAAGTTCATTGCCATAATTCTCCTTCCAGTGTCTATGTGACAGTCTCTGCTTTCATTTCACCTCCCTTTTTATCAAAAATCCAACCTTTTCCATACTCTCAGCATCTCTTATTTAAAATTCATTCTCTGATGAATCTCAGACAAGTTATTTATATTAATATAAAATTATTAAACTATTTTCCAAGTTGGTTTTACTTAGTATTCATAACATGGAAAGTTCAATTGTATATATTATCTCTGCAAGATATCTTCATCTAAGATAGTTATCTCTATGATGGATTTTACAACTGTCAAAACTTTCTTGAAAACTGATGAACATATGTCTGTGATTTTTTAGGCATAAATATTATATATAATTTTTATATTTATTTTAATAAAGCTAGTACCAGCATATACATCAAAATTTCATATATACGATACCCATTTCCTCAAAGATTATTCCAGATGGAGGCAAATGAAGCATCTTAAGAAACTTAAGGCTCCCTGAAGCCCACACCAGGTCGACTGGGCCTAGAATTCAATACGTCTTTAGAAACTGTTAGCCTCCTCTAAGAGTTATTGTACTAAAATTTCTGAAAAATATTGTTATTTGTGACTTCTATGCAAACATAGTTATGAAAATTTAACTGTGTTGAAACCTTGAGAATATTTTCTTTGCTTTCTTGTGCCTTCACAACATCTCATGGAAAACAACAGAGTTATAGATGCAATGTTATGCCAGGATTCAGATCTAAGGTGCTAACTTAAACAAAAACAGAAAAATACAGTAAATAGCAAATTATAAGACTGCGGTTGTAAGATAGTTTCATATTGTATACATTAGTTAGCAGAGCAAAATAAGAACAAGTTACTTTGAGTGAGAGTTGTAATATTAACAAAGCCATGGAGATGGATACAGATGGCAGAAAGGATAGAAGAGGTTAAGGCCCAAGGAAGGAAGGTTGATGGATAATACAAGACAGTGGATGTTTGTATTAACCAGTTTTTTGACATGGTTGGCAAAAACCTGAGGAAAAAATTTGTAGGGAGAAAACATTGATTCAGGCTTAGTGTGTCAGAGGTCCCAGTCTATGACTGGCGTGTCATCTTGGCATTGCTTGTAATAAAGCAGAACTTCTTGGTGACAAGGAGGTGAAACAGAATAAGATTCTTTAGCTCATGACGACATGGCAGAGACAGCCTGGAAAAGGCTGGGGACCATGCATACCCCTTACTGGTCCCCACTGTCTAGTTTCCTATGCATCCTGAAAATGGCATCATATTATGATCCCATCTAGGGTTTAGTCCATTCATTAGTCTAACACCCTCATAATCCAAACAGCTTCTCAAATCCCAATAAGTAGTAACAAATCCTTAATATGAAAATGTCTCAGAGATGTCTGATATGCAAACCATGAGAATAAGATATGCCATAATATCTGTGCAAACTTGTAGATGCTGAGATAGGAAGATCTTGAGCCCAAGGCTATCCTAAGTTATTTAGTCACATCGAGTTCATTCTGATGACAAGAAAAGAAGAAGAGGAAGTGGATAATATATACACGTAACCAAGAGAAAACAGAGAATTTAGTGTGGGCTGAATAGAAGTGATAGTTATCAGGACTAACCAAGGGAGCACATTTGACAACAATTTGGTGTTGATTACTATACTCAGCAAGAATTTTAGTAAGGATAGAAATAGTAGTAGTAGAAAATAAAAGTAAAGGGGATGATCCAAATTTGTAGTTTAGATAATTGTGTAAGTACAGAAATGCCAGAAACTGGTCTTAGAACATCTGAGGAAAGGGGCATGTCAGAAACTACTGTAGAGGAAAGAATAAGACATTGAGTTTGGGATACACAGAGTATCAAGTTTCAGGGAATCACAGAGGCTTGGAAAAGTTAGCCATGTCACTGATGTATGATTAGCTACTAAGCTGGAAATAGAAGATTTAAAACATCCTCAGAAGTTTCTGGGATCTCTCACTGATGAAACTTGAAGGAGTAAGTATCAAACACTTGAGCAGAAAGAAAGAAGACATGAACTGACAGTAAAATTTGAAGAAAATCTAAAATCAAGCAGCTATAAATCTGAGATGATATTGTTGGGGAGGATAAAAGGAGAATCAACAGTAGCCATGTCAGGAAGCAGAGGATAATAATTTGAAAGAACAGACAATGGCTACTGGTTAGTTATTGCAATAGTATCAGACAGGTGAATACTGTGAGAAAATACTGGTTTGGACATGAAGAGGGCATTTTGTGGACTTTGTGAGGCATGCTATTTCAGATTTAAAGACTAAAGCCAAGCGGTCGTGATAAGACCCACTGGATGATGTGGAATGGAAAATTAATGGTTGTTTGAAATTTTCAACAGAACACGCTTGGTATATTATAAGGAAAATTCTTGACCATGTTCTATATACCACATATTATTATTGATGTTGGAATCACAACTAAATAAAAGACATTATTTATCTTTCATGAGTCCATCTTCTATTATGGATGAGTAGGACATATAAATGAATTAATATATTCAAGTCATTTTTAAAATATTTTTTAAATTAGGTATTTTCTTATTTTACATTTCAAATGCTATCCCAAAAGTCCCCCATACCCTCCCCCTCACTCCCCTACCCACCCACTCCCACTTCTTAGCCCTGGCCTTCCCCTATACTAAGGCATATAAAGTTTGCAAGACCAAGGAGCCTCTCTTCCCAATGATGGCGGACTAGGCCATCTTCTGCTACATATGCAGCTAGAGACACGAGCTCTGGGGGTACCGGTTAGTTCATATTGTTGTTCTACCAATAGGGTTGCAGACCCCTTTAGCTCCTTGGGTACTTTCTCTAGCTCTTCCATTGGGGGCCCTGTGTTCCATCCAATAGCTGACAATGAGCAACTACTTCTGTGTGTAAGTGATTCTTGGTAAAGAGGCCTAATGTAGTCTATTAATAAGGCTAGACTACTTATAAAGACATAACATAACAAAACATGAAACTTACAATAAAGCTAGTGTAAGAAACTTCAAGTTTTTCTATTAGCTGTGAATTCATGGACGTTGACTGACGTTGATATGCCTGAATGTCTACACTACTTTTGCACTCAAAGCACAGTGAAAGTTCTGGCTTGAAAAAACCATGATTATTGATCTTTCATCACTGGTAAACTGAAGCCTAAAAGAACGAGAGGATTTCAAACATTTCTTTCTTCAAACAATGTTTCAATCCACATCCTTGTGTACCTCTTTGTAATAAAACATTTAAAAAATGAAAATTAAAGCATGAATATTGCAAGAAAGTAGATGAATTAGGAAGTATTTTATTGAGGTGGCTCTGACTCAGAAAAATAAAAATTGCATGTTCTCCTTCATATACAGATCATAAACTCTAATAGGTTTATGTGTGTAAAGAAGAAATATGATAGTAGTATTAGACTAAGAAACTAGATAGGAGAGCATTAGGGGTTGGAATAAGGGGAGTTAATGAGGGGTATAGCAAAGGATCTATGTAACATGAATAGGGACAGTGCAAAGAAGGCCAGGGACAAGAATGAAAAGAAGAAAGACAACAGAAACAAACTTTGCTTGCATAACTGACACAGCAAAGGCGAATCAAGCATTAATGAAAAAGCCACCACAACAGGGTATTCCTACTTAAGATGTAAAGGAATCCATGAAACTCTCGTAATCAACAGAATAAAACAGTAATTAGGATACAGTGTATATGGAGAGGTGAGACTCAAAAGAGTTTACTGCAGACATGCACATTTCTAGTCCTCTGAAAGTTCAAGTGCTTATTAGTGATTAGGTAAGATTTGCAATAAAATGTTCACCCTTGTCCATAGAGAGATTTAAAAAAAACAGGTGAGGCAAACCACCAGGGCAAATAAAATATATTGCAACTATAATATAATATCTTGGGTATACCCAGAGTAATGTCATCATGTGAGAGGAGCATAACAACAAGGAAGTTATGTGGGACTGTCTGTAAGAAGGTATGCTTTCTGTTGAAAGAATAAAACTTCAGATGTACAAATTAACGTAAGAGTAACTAAATATCTATGGTAATTAAATTAATCAAATAATTTAGCTTTTAGCTTTAATGTAACTATTCCTATCGGTATCTTACAAAAATATAACTGAATAAAAATCCTGATTTAAAAGCTGCTTTATGACCTTTTTAGAGGGAGGAGAATCTATATCATAAAGACTTTTTAAAATTATAGTACATATCTTCTTAGTTTTTCTCTGTTTATATGGCTCCACTCTCTCCTCTGGTCTTCTTTTTTCGGTCTCATCTCTTTCTAAGCATCTCCAAAGAAAAACACATAAAAGACAATCTATTTTTTTCCCATTCTTCTTCTGCTGTCTATCAGTCATTTACTTTTTCTTCAATAAATCATCTTACCTTCTTAGCTTCATTCAGTTCTTTGTGTCAGGTTTAACTATCAAAATGAATCTTAAGGAAATTCGATGTAAATCAATGTCCTATAAGGCCAGGGAGAAGTGAAGGGGGGGGGGAGTGCATTTTATTCTAGAGATACTTTAGTGTAGTAAACTGCCAAATGCGGAGAAAAGGCCGCAGAGATTACTTTTCATTTAATGCACTGTTTTATGTTTAAAGAAAGACTTGTATGACTCCCACTGGAAAGTACGGTCCTTCAAACCTTTATAAAAGAAGAATCAGAAGGAGGGAGGGAGGTAAGGGAAGGGAGAGAGAGAGAGAGAGAGAGAGAGAGAGAGAGAGAGAGAGAGAATGAATGAGAATATTGCCTTTTCCTTAGTGCCTAAAAAATAAAAAATAAAAAAAAATGAGTCATCTGAAAGAGAACAACAAAATGAGAGGCCATCTAACATATAAAGTCACCCTTGTGATTCAACATTGGCTCTGTATCCTTTCCACTAATGTTGAGTTGTAGAGTTGATTTTCTAGTTTTTCATATTTATCTGATATACAGTCAGTAATAAACATTTTTTTGTTTAGATTAGCAAGAATTGTTTTATTTTTCTTGTAACAAGAACTGAGTCTAATTAAAAACATATTACCAATGACTGGGGTTGTAGACATCATTTATAATGATAGGAAGAGGGAGTTAGAAGGTGGTAATTTAGGAGTAGAGAGTGCTCAGTTTAAGTCAAAGAACAATAAAAATATTGTTAGTGATGGAAGAAAATGTGCACAGCACGTTGAGCTCACATCATCAAATTACATTGTCATTCAGAGTGAGGTTTCAAGAGTTTTCCAGAAAAGTTATTGGGACTATCTTGGAAGTATGTGAGAAGCATGAACAGTTTCAAGGTTAAGGTGATGGCTTTCAGTGGCAAAGGGCAACATAACAAAAATAATAGATCAAAACTCTGATTTCTCCGCTAAAAATAGATTAAACTCTAAAAGAAGTCAAAAGCAAGCTAATGAACCTTAGAAATGCTAAAGTAATGTTGATATAACCAAAATCAAAAAATGTTTTGATTCTGTTGACTACTAAAATTATATTAACATAAGTTGCATGAATATCAGAAGGAATTGCAAAGTACTTGGTGCAGGGTGAGGGATGGAACATCAAAAGGCAATGGAAAGCTTTTGTAATTTCAGATAAAAGTTAGAGTAATCAGAATATCTCTTTCACTTAATTTTACCTATATTGTCATTACTGGTGGATTACATATCATTCCACTTTATAAAATTTAATTTTACTTATTCTTTGAAAATTGTATAGATGTATACAACGGAATATGTCACATCTATCCAGGATCTCCTCTCTATCTTGCTGATATCATTCCTCTTTTAACTCCTTATCATAGGAAGCCCATTCTCTAGAATCTATTTCTCCTAAAAGGCAAGCGTCATCCCATAATTACTCAAAAGCCAGATCCAAAGATGTCATAGAACGTTAAGTTATGTGGCCAAAACAATTGCAAGACGTTGTTCATTTTCATAAATAAAAATCTAGAACATTCCTGTGTATTAAGCTTCCTAAAATAGTTAAAAAAGGAGAGTCAGTCTTAATTTATCAATGTAGGTGAATGTGGCTGAGATTCTGGCCTCGGTGTGTGGGGCTGAGCAACTGGAAGTTGTTACAATTGTTTACTCAACTAGCTGACAGAAGTCTGTGTTCACTGTTGATCCACTGTAAACAAAGTTGAGATATGAGAATTACCTGGTTAATGGAAAGAAACAATCCAAATCTCTTAGAGATATGAATGCTAATGTAAATGTATAATATGTAAACCACCTGCTTATTCTCTAAATATGTCTTCACATGAGTGCACAAAAGAGTTTCTGTTTACATAGCTTTTGAAGAATGTTATGGTAAAGAGAAAGAAATTTTAGAATATCTTAATTTTAATTGTTCAGGGGATTTTTAGAATATCTTTTAATGTTTTTTTTTGATCTGAGGAATGAAACTAAGAGTTCATAAAACTATGAAAACACTCCAGCACTGAGTTACATCTATTTATTTATTTACTGCCTAGATATCCCTAAGTCAAGTAAGAAGAATCTAATGTAAGTCACTATGCATTTGATTTATACCCATAATTCTTATATCTAAGTTGGTTCAAATACTGAGTTGAAATAAAGCCAAGTAGGAAAGCACCTATTTAAGCTAGACTGGTGGCCACAAGACCATGGTGCTCTTTATTAAGGTGATAAATTTTGGGTGTACTAACCCTTCAACTTTAAAGAGATATAGATAGGCCACAAAGAACTATGAGCTTTCAGCAAAGCACATCCAGTCATGTTGATTTCTCCACTGACTCTGTCATCCTGTGGAAGTATAATTTCAATCTGTGGCATGTCAGACATCCCTGACATGAAGTGGCCCTGTAATAAAACCCTAAGAGCATATGAAAAATGCTCCTGCTAGACATTACCACAGGAACAGTTCTTTTTATCAATCTGTAAACTGTGGAGTTAGATCTAATCATGTGTTTCACTAGATGGGAATTCCAAATGACTACTCTGTTCAATGACAGAGAACTTCTAAAAGAGAAATGTAGGTCTACATTGTGCTGTAGGCTCACCAGGACAAAGAGCCCACCCCATATTTATTTCCTATAAACCTGAATACATTTATATATTAGATATATGTCTTAGGGTTTTACTGCTGTGAAACATGACCAAGGCAAATCTTATAAAGGATAACATTTAATTAACAGGTTCAGAGTTTCAGGCCAGTACCATCAAGGCAGGAGTATGGCAACATCCAGGCAGGCATGGTACAGGAGGAGCTGAGAATTCTACATCTTCATCTGAAGGCTGATAGGAGAATACTGACTTCCAGGCAGCTAGATGAGGGTCTTAAAGTCCATACCTACAGTGACACACCTAATCTAACAAGGCCACACCTGATCCAACAGGGTCACACCCTCAATAGTGCCACTCCCTGGGCAGAACATATACAAACCATCACATTCCATTCCCTGGCCCCCATAAGTTTGTTCAAACATGAGTTTATAGGGGCCATACCTAAATATAGCCCCAAAATAACTTACATTTTTAGGGGAAACTTTTAAAGTGGCCCATCAGTCTAAGACACCCTGGCATGGAGCTCTGAACTTTGAACTGAAAGTAGAGAAAAACCATTATAAAGCAGTTCATGATTGTTCAAATTACGGTTCTGGTTTTTCTACCCTTGCTGTGATATACATTTGCTTACATATTTCACTTTTCCTTACTAATAAACTCCCTCATGATCATATAAGAGGTTAAACTTATTCTATAGCTGGCATATTATCAAAACAAAAAAGTCACCAGGTTCTGAGCATTAGTTGAGTTGTTTAGACCTAAGCCAGGTGCAGCAGCTCATTTCTCTTAGAGTTGATGTACATGCAATTTAATCCTATTCCACTGCATAGGACTGTCACAGGCAGAGGAGATTTTTGTGCAATATGAATGCATTATAAATTATATGTGGAGATAAAAAGTCATCCAAACAAAGGGGTAGTTACACATTTTTCACATTTTTTATCTTCTGTCTGTCGTACACCTGTACTTCCTTGATTTAAGAAACTTCCTTTCCCTTCTAGTCCAGGATGTGAGAGTGAGTGAAAATTACTTTTAATCTTCCATGTCTCAGGTAGTATAGGGCAAGCACCTTTTCAGTATAGTACAAAGACACAACCTTTCTTTTCTCTCTCGATCTCTCTGTCTCTCTGTGTGTGCCTCTCTCCCTCTCTAACGATGGTGCTTAACACCAATAATCTTTAAAACCAGAAGAAATGACCTTCAGATTTGTGAACGATCTAGAGAGATCATAACTCATGAGCCCTGGGACAGCAGCTAAAACAGGGACTAGTGGGAAGTAGACTCAGGTCAGGAATGGTGGGATGGCCTCAACTTTGCTATGGAGTTGAGGATGACCTTGACCTTTTGACTTTCAGGTCTCTGCTCTTGCAGCACTGTGTCACTGTCTGTACTGTCTGCAGCACGCAGAAGGAAACCAGAGCTTTGTGTGAACTTGAGGCAAGCACTCTACCAACAGAGCCATATTTACAAGCTAAATTTTTACTTTGGTAAAAGATTAAGTCAGTTCATGTCACTGAAAGCTTATAATCCCATCTGATTTATCCACTTTGTATTCATATATAATTATTTTAATTATGTTAATTTAATCTTGGAGTTTGATTTGTATTCTTATTTTAATTTTGTGCTTAAAAGTTTTCTCTATTTATTTTTAGTACACAGGATTTCTTTGTAAGAGAATTTTGTAAGCATTAGCTTTATCAGCCGTCTCTATTATTTTTCGCTGCTTTTTCACTTTTTTTGTCTTTGCTTTTTCTGTTGTTATTGGGTTTTTTTTTCCTGTAGCTTGTTTTGTTATGTGAGTTAAATATTAACAGACTTGTTTTCAATTCATTGCTTTCTGAAATAAACACATGCACATTCTAAGTTCACTTTTCCTCTAACTATTGCTTTTGGTTTTTCATAGAAATTGTCATATGTGGTGGCCTCATTATCATTCAGCTTGAGTGTTGTTTTTAATTTATATTGGAACTGCTTTGGTTACCCTCAGGCAAGTAGTAAGTAGCCTGCTTTACTTGTTATT
The DNA here is from genome assembly GCF_000001635.26 of Mus musculus. Taxonomy (NCBI): domain Eukaryota; kingdom Metazoa; phylum Chordata; class Mammalia; order Rodentia; family Muridae; genus Mus; species Mus musculus. Next base: position 54,281,029 of record NC_000074.6, on the reverse strand, counting down.
GGTTTTCAAATTTTTTAGCATTATATTTTGTGTTATAGTTTGCACAAGGAAGAGTTTTTTAATATATCAATGCTACTTTTGTGACCTAATATAAATCTAATGTTTTCTTTTATGGTGCAATTGAATGTTTACCTTGCCTTTGTTAAATGTGAAACACTCTATATTAAGACAAGCTTATTATATAAGTCAGATCTTCTGTAGGATTCACTAATTGTATACTCTAATCAGTTTTAGAATACTTACAAAACCTAGTTAAAATTTTTATTATGCAATTTTAAAACATATTTCATTTAACTATGATTGTAATAATTATACAATTTTTAAAAAATGATTTACAGTTTTTGTTCACCTGCATGAGATTTTCATCTAATTTGTTTAATAATTATTAAGTTTTAGCTTGAAAATGTGATTTCGACATTAAAAATCTATTTTAGACAATAGTATTGTTTTAAATTATCTTATTTTTAGTTGTTTTTTTCTCTTATCTATTGTCTCTTGGCTATGGCAATTTTGCAATTCTTGCACTAAAATCATGACTTTTGACACTTCATATATACTTTAGTTTTATAACAACTTTGCCCTATTTTAAAGCAAAAAAAAAATGAATTTAATGTTCTTTGCTCTCAACCCACTTCACTTGTATTTTAGCTTTATGTTACCATATGTTAGGAAAGTTTAGCATTCTTTTGGGAACAATACATTTTGCTAATTACCTTTTTTACTTACTTTTATTTTGGTCCTTCCTGTGTGTTTTCTCTATTACTAATTCAGTACCATTGAAGAATTTTTGGGCTAAAATGCATAGCCATTTATGTGTGATGATATCACTGTGTGACATTTTACTATATATTTAATTTAATATACAAAGGTCTTTTTTTCATTTTTTTTCCATTTTTTATTAGGTATTTAGCTCATTTACATTTCCAATGCTATACCAAAAGTCCCCCATATCCACCCACCCCCACTCCCCTGCCCACCCACTCCCCCTTTTTGGCCCTGGTGTTCCCCTGTACTGGGGCATATAAAGTTTGCAAGTCCAATGGGCCTCTCTTTCCAGTGATGGCCGACTAGGCCATCTTTTGATATATATGCAGCTAGAGTCAAGAGCTCCGGGGTACTGGTTAGTTCATAATGTTGTTCCACCTATAGGGTTGCAGATCCCTTTAGCTCCTTGGCTACTTTCTCTAGCTCCTCCATTGGGAGCCCTATGATCCATCCATTAGCTGACTGTGAGCATCCACTTCTGTGTTTGCTAGGCCCCGGCATAGTCTCACAAGAGACAGCTACATCTGGGTCCTTTCAATAAAATCTTGCTAGTGTATGCAATGGTGTCAACGTTTGGATGCTGATTATGGGGTGGATCCCTGGATATGGCAGTCTCTACATGGTCCATCCTTTCATCTCAGCTCCAAACTTTGTCTCTGTAACTCCTTCCAAGGGTGTTTTGTTCCCAAATCTAAGGAGGGGCATAGTGTCCACACTTCAGTCTTCATTCTTCTTGAGTTTCATGTGTTTAGCAAATTATATCTTATATCTTGGGTATCCTAGGTTTGGGGCTAATATCCACTTATCAATGAGTACATATTGTGTGAGTTTCTTTGTGAATGTGTTACCTCACTCAGGATGATGCCCTCCAGGTCCATCCATTTGCCTAGGAATTTCATAAATTCATTCTTTTTAATAGCTGAGTAGTACTCCATTGTGTACATGTACCACATTTTCTGTATCCATTCCTCTGTTGAGGGGCATCTAGGTTCTTTCCAGCTTCTGGCTATTATAAATAAGGCTGCTATGAACATAGTGGAGCATGTGTCCTTCTTACCAGTTGGGGCATCTTCTGGATATATGCCCAGGAGAGGTATTGCTGGATCCTCCGGTAGTACTATGTCCAATTTTCTGAGGAACCGCCAGACTGATTTCCAGAGTGGTTGTACAAGCCTGCACTCCCACCAACAATGGAGGAGTGTTCCTCTTTCTCCACATCCACGCCAGCATCTGCTGTCACCTGAATTTTTGATCTTAGCCATTCTGACTGGTGTGAGGTGGAATCTCAGGGTTGTTTTGATTTGCATTTCCCTGATGATTAAGGATGTTGAACATTTTTTCAGGTGTTTCTCTGCCATTCGGTATTCCTCAGGTGAGAATTCTTTGTTCAGTTCTGAGCCCCATTTTTTAATGGGGTTATTTGATTTTCTGAAGTCCACCTTCTTGAGTTCTTTATATATGTTGGATATTAGTCCCCTATCTGATTTAGGATAGGTAAAGATCCTTTCCCAATCTGTTGGTGGTCTTTTTGTCTTATTGACGGTGTCTTTTGCCTTGCAGAAACTTTGGAGTTTCATTAGGTCCCATTTGTCAATTCTCAATCTTACAGCACAAGCCATTGCTGTTCTATTCAGGAATTTTTCCCCTGTGCCCATATCTTCAAGGCTTTTCCCCACTTTCTCCTCTATAAGTTTCAGTGTCTCTGGTTTTATGTGAAGTTCCTTGATCCACTTAGATTTGACCTTAGTACAAGGAGATAAGTATGGATCGATTCGCATTCTTCTACACGATAACAACCAGTTGTGCCAGCATCAATTGTTGAAAATGCTGTCTTTCTTCCACTGGATGGTTTTAGCTCCCTTGTCGAAGATCAAGTGACCATAGGTGTGTGGGTTCATTTCTGGGTCTTCAATTCTATTCCATTGGTCTACTTGTCTGTCTCTATACCAGTACCATGCAGTTTTTATCACAATTGCTCTGTAGTAAAGCTTTAGGTCTGGCATGGTGATTCTGCCAGAAGTTCTTTTATCCTTGAGAAGACATTTTGCTACCCTAGGTTTTTTGTTATTCCAGACAAATTTGCAAATTGCTCCTTCCAATTCGTTGAAGAATTGAGTTGGAATTTTGATGGGGATTGCATTGAATCTGTAGATTGCTTTTGGCAAGATAGCCATTTTTACAATGTTGATCCTGCCAATCCATGAGCATGGGAGATCTTTCCATCTTCTGAGATCTTCCTTAATTTCTTTCTTCAGAGATTTGAAGTTTTTATCATACAGATCTTTCACTTCCTTAGTTAGAGTCACGCCAAGATATTTTATATTATTTGTGACTATTGAGAAGGGTGTTGTTTCCCTAATTTCTTTCTCAGCCTGTTTATTCTTTGTATAGAGAAAGGCCATTGACTTGTTTGAGTTTATTTTATATCCAGCTACTTCACCGAAGCTGTTTATCAGGTTTAGGAGTTCTCTGGTAGAATTTTTAGGGTCACTTATATATGCTATCATATCATCTGCAAAAAGTGATATTTTGACGTCCTCTTTTCCAATTTGTATTCCCTTGATCTCCTTTTGTTGTCGAATTGCTCTGGCTAATACTTCAAGTACTATGTTGAAAAGGTAGGGAGAAAGTGGGCAGCCTTGTCTAGTCCCTGATTTTAGTGGGATTGCTTCCAGCTTCTCTCCATTTACTTTGATGTTGGCTACTGGTTTGCTGTAGATTGCTTTTATCATGTTTAGGTATGGGCCTTGAATTCCTGATCTTTCCAAAACTTTTATCATGAATGGGTGTTGGATCTTGTCAAATGCTTTTTCTGCATCTAACGAGATGATCATGTGGTTTTTATCTTTGAGTTTGTTTATATAATGGATTACATTGATGGATTTTCGTATATTAAACCATCCCTGCATCCCTGGAATAAAACCTACTTGGTCAGGATGGATGATTGCTTTAGTGTGTTCTTGGATTCGGTTAGCGAGAATTTTATTGAGGATTTTTGCATCGATATTCATAAGAGAAATTGGTCTGAAGTTCTCTATCTTTGTTGGGTCTTTCTGTGGTTTAGGTATCAGAGTAATAGTGGCTTCATAAAATGAGTTGGGTAGAGTACCTTCTACTTCTCTTTTGTGAAATAGTTTGTGCAGAACTGGAATTAGATCTTCTTTGAAGGTCTGATAGAACTCTGCACTAAACCCGTCTGGTCCTGGGCTTTTTTTTGGTTGGGAGACTATTAATAACTGCTTCTATTTCTTTAGGTGATATGGGACTGTTTAGAAGGTCAACTTGATCCTGATTCAACTTTGGTACCTGGTATCTGTCCAGAAATTTGTCCATTTCGTCCAGGTTTTCCAGTTTTGTTGAGTATAGCCTTTTGTAGAAGGATCTGATGGTGTTTTGGATTTCTTCAGGATCTGTTGTTATGTCTCCCTTTTCAGTTCTGATTTTGTTAATTAGGATTTTGTCCCTGTGCCCTTTAGTGAGTCTAGCTAAGGGTTTATCTATCTTGTTGATTTTCTCAAAGAACCAACTCCTCGTTTGGTTAATTCTTTGAATAGTTCTTCTTGTTTCCACTTGGTTGATTTCACCCCTGAGTTTGATTATTTCCTGCCGTCTACTCCTCTTGGGTGAATTTGCTTCCTTTTTTCTAGGGCTTTTAGATGTGTTGTCAAGCTGCAACACATAAATGTGTTGTCATAGATGTGTTGTCAAGCTTTTAGATGTGTTGTCAAGCTGCAACACATAAAATACTGCCTCACTGCCTTCTCTCTTGAGAAGCTTAATATCAAAATGCTTCTCATTTCTCAGTAAATACTCTGTGCCTTATCACAGCATTCTCTATTAAAAAGAAAATCAATGAGCTGTTTTATTCTGCTGTATTACGTCTCATTTTTATGTAAATAAAGATAATTTCTTGATAATTTGTCCTCCGATATTAAATATTTAAATATTCATACTCACTATTTTATCTTCTCCTCTTGGACTACATTTATCTAGGCAATAACACTTGTACTCTTATGTTAAAGCATTTCTTTTTCAATTCCATTGCTTGTACTGTTCTATCCTTTTCGATGGAGATTTTACCTAAGTGTATAGTTCCTTGATTGTATATAGTCTGGTATTTCAATCAATAAAGTTGTTTTATTTTAAAAATGTTTTGTAGCAAATATCTTACATCTTCCACCAAGATTTCTTAATTTCTCCAACAACAACAACAACAACAACATATCAATATAGTTTGTATTTCTCATATTTTAGGACTATAAAATCTCTTTCCAGAAGGAGTGATTTAAATTGTTGTCTTTCTTTCGTGTCTGTAGTCCAGGAGGAGGCCTAAATATATAATCCCAGTTTGTTTCCTTGTGTGTTTAGCAGCAGAGTTTAGAAGCTTTCCTCAGGGCAGAGAGCCTTGGCTTTGAAATCCAAGAGCTAACTTTTTCCATTTCATCTCATTGCTAACAATGTTAGGCTTCTCAGGAAATCTGTGGTTTCCTCTGGGCCAGCTACCATTCTTGTCTAAGAGCTTTTTGTAGGCTGTATTAGTCATGCTCAGAAGGTGGGAGTTGCTCTGATAATATGAAGGGGCCGACTAACATGTTTGCATATTTCATATCAGTCCCAGAACAGCTGGAGTGAAATCTCTAGCCACAGTGAATATCCCTGTAGACCAAGCTGCTATCTAGCCTATAATTAGTAACACATTAGGAAAAGAGTAACATGAAGGAGAGGAAAGAACCATAGAATGGCCTCATCCAGCCTAGACTACATTCCTGGTCCTTTCTCTTTTATCTGACGCTGTTTGTCTTTCTCATGAGCAACAAACACAATAAATGAAGCCCAACAGAGGTTCTCATTATTTCTTTATTAGCACATGTTTTATAGCATCCTCCTCTGTGACTAAAACCTTTCATCTTGCAGGGAAACTCCTTAAACCTTAGGATATTAAAAGGGAGGTAAAACAAGTTGTTCTAAGGAAGTGGTTCTCAGTCTTCCTAATTCTGCAACCCTTTAATACAGTTCCTCATTTGTGATGAACTGAAACATAATATTATTTTTTTTGCTATTTCATAATTATAATTTTGCTACTTTTATGAATTGTAATGTAAATCTCCTATATGCAACCCCTGTGAAAAAGTTTTTCAGCCACTCAATGAAGTTGAGACCTGCAGGTTGAGGGGCACTATTTTAAGAGGAGGTGAAACATTCCATCCTGCAGGAAAGTTCTTAAACTTCAGAAAGTAAACTCAATGGCCTCAGGAAGTTCCAGAAATTGGCTAGACTTACCAGTCTTCTCTCTTCCCAAGAATACATAAACAGTGACTTCTGAGAGCCACTCAGAGACCAGCTGAGCTGCCAGGAAGAGGCAGATCAGCCAAAGTACACAAAGGAAGCTAACACCAGTCCAGTTGTCTGAGAGGCTCAGACCAATTTAGCCAAATGAAAAGGATAATCCCCAAGCAGTTCAACTGCCTGGAAGTAGTACTAGTATACTGTAGATTTCCAAGTTTTACGGGCTGTCACCCATGCTAGAGTGGGCTTTAGTAATATAGATTTCCTTGAGTAATTTCTGCTCCTGTGAGTAAACTCTAATCAGATTCCAGTAAGTAATATGTCAATGCACAGATTGTTATGAAAATATTTCTTACATCCAAAGAGACCAGAACTTTTGTTTGATCTTTCTGTCAAAGTTAATAATATACCTTAAGGAAGATTAAGACTCAAGAATGTAACCCTGCTATTAATAGAACAGTGTAACAACAACCTGACTTGCCTTGGAATCCCCCATGTTATCAACTTAAAAACATAAGGCACTGCATACTTATAATCTTAAGATATATGTATATATACTTCCATGCCTCACACCCATGAAGTAATTCATACATATAGGAACGTTGTTGAAATATTGCCAGAAACAGAAAAACAAGGTTGAAAGAAAGTTTATAAAATAAATATCTATCATAACTGTTGGAAGCAACAAACAGAGAATGCTTGATAGCATTTTGTTTGTTTGTTTGTTTGTTTGTTTGTTATTTGTACCAATTTGGGACAAATGGACTCAGTCAACTTTCAGTCCTTATAAAACTCTGAAAGGATTCAAGAAATATTGCCAAAAGTATAAGATGCAATAATATAAGTTATAATAGCCTTAGTCAAACATCAAGCTATAATATAATATTAGACTGTCATTATATGAGTATAAATATATATCATTTAAATAATAAAAATAACATTGAATATTATTTTCCTCACTTTTATTATTAGTTCTTCTACATTTTTGTGCAGTGTATTTTGGTCATATTCATGTCTCTGGACTAACTCCTCCAAGCACCATCCCCTCTTCCTCATGAATAAAATCCTGTTTTCTTTCTCTCTTCTTCCTCCCTTCCTCCCTTCCTCCCTCCCTCCCCATCAAGTCCAGTCTGTGCTGTTTATACATGTGTGGCCATTTATTGGAGTATTGTTGACCTATTAAAGTCCACACCATAAAGAAAAACACATCCTCTCTGTCTCCCTCTCCCTTTCCCTCTCTCTCTCCCTCTCCTCTCATTCCATCTCCTTTCCCCTCCCTCTCCCTCACCTTTTCCCTCCTTCTCTCCTTCCTCCTTGCCCTCCCCTCTCCCTCCCCTTCTTCTTCTCTCCTTTCCAACAGGTAGAGTGCCAATATCTCCTCAGCAACTGGTGGCACTTTGTGTCTACTTCTCTCTTTGTTGGGATATTTTCTAGCTTTCGCTTAATTAGTTTTTGTGCATGCTGTCAAAATTAATGCAAGTCCATAATACTGCCATGGCCTCTTTCGAAAATATGTTTCCTTCTAGTTATTCACCAAGTCCAGATTTTATATTATTTCTGTCCCTCCTTTCACAATGATCCCCGAGTCTTGGGAGAAAGGGGTATGCTATGGATAACTCATTTAGGGCTGTGTATTTTGAAGTCCTTTATCCTATGAGTCACGATCAGTTGTGGCTTTCTGTGGTAATTGCTGTCTGCACAATAAGAAACTTCTCTAGTAATGACTGAAAGATGTACAAATCTGTGGTTATAATGACTAATCATTAGTAATCAGTTTAACACTGAGCCCATTAAGCAGAGATAACAGAAAATGCTGCTGTAGATGTGAGGAAGCAAGCTTGAGATCCACTACATATACAGTCTCACAGTGAAGAGTTCTGTGTGGATCCCATAAACATTTCAAAGTACTAATCTCACAGTTTACAAAAGTCTAATAGAAAAAAATGGGAAAATTCCGAATAAGCCACATTCAACTTTCCTTCCACCGAGGTGTCATAAGGCATTTACTTCATGGCGGGAGTCATAGGCATCCTCTTGTATAAGAAAGAGTCTTGATTTCTCCATAAGGCATCAAATAATTTTCAACTGAAAATATTTGAATGGAAATATAAAAAACCTTCCAGTTAAACAAAGGGATTTTACAACAATCAAGCAAATTTATTGCAGTGCTTCCCATCGTGAAATGTTAAGAAATCTGTTTTTTCCTTTGAAATAAAATACAGTGTTATGATGTTATTACAGATCTAACTAAAAGACTTAAGGAGATTTGTAATGGTAAATGACAGGTGAGGCAACAGTAGAAAGGATCTTAAGACTAGTGCCTTCCACCATAACCTCTGAACCTATGAACAAACTTGTTCGATAATGAGGCATGTTCTTGTGAATGTAGATGAGCTAAGGCTCTCAAGTTGAGATCATCCTAAAAGATCTTGATGCCTTAAATCTAGTGATATGTCTTCCTAAGAGACATAAATGGCAAGAAGCCACATGGAGATGTTGATAAGCAGTAATTGGCCAAGTGACACCTGGCATTATCAGATGTTAGAAGAGAGAAGAAAGCTGTGGTATGTTGACTATGAAATGTTTCCCATAGGTTCCTGTATTTCAATATTTGGTCCCCAGTGGGTTGTACTGTATAGGGAGAATATGGAACAATTACACAATGAAGCCTTGCTAGAGGAAGCACATACATTACTTGAGGCAGGTTTGGAGGGTTTATGGCCTTTCCTCCCTTCCTGAACTCCTTCTCCAGTGTCCATATGTATATGAAAAAATGTATTCCACCATCTTTCTGTTCCCACTACCATGCTATTTCTTTCCTAAACTATACACTCTGTGTCTGTGAAACCATAGGCCACAACAAACTCAAATTTTTTTCTCCCACATAAGTTGATTTGGTCATGATATTTTTTATGACAGCAACAGAAAAGTAACCAGTACAGTACCATTAGCCCCGTCTCCCTGTCTCAGAATGCATATCTCTGTTTAAGCCTTTTTTCTCCCAGACTTTTGATTTTCTGAACTACAAAAGAATATAATTCTTTTGCATTAACCCACCATCTTTGTGAGAGTTTCTCATGGCAGTCCCGTGAAACAATGAAAGGTATAGATTTAGAAAGGCTTATAAAATCTGATGATCCATCACAGGAAACTATGGGGACTTTATAGAATGATTTTTGTTATTATAAGGTTTTGTATATAAAATTTTCACATCTTCACAGATACACTGTTTTCATTACATAATTCTACCCTGCCCTTATTATTTGTATTATATAAGGTCTAATGTATGAGTGGTAATAATACTATTAACAAAACCTACATATGAGATGTACCTGATATGTTTTAAGGGTGAGCACAGAGAATCATTTAGACTAAGTACAGAAAGCAAAATGAAGTAAACGCAAACATTTGTCCCTTCTGTCCACAACGGCAAAGCATAGATTTCTATATACATACAAGGTCTGCATTTGAACTAATAACAGAATGCAGTTAAAAACTATTTCTTCTCAGAATCCAGTAAACATTTATCTGGTGTTGTCAAGCACTTCATACCATAGATATCATCTATGATATTTGCTCTGTTTTTGACATGTTAAAATTTCCCAGGGTGGTGCTCAAATCTTTAGCACCATGCTTCTTCTTTAGAAACTTCAAAAGGCATTGTAGCATAGAGTTTCAGAATATAGTTACTCTGTGGTACAATTGGCGCATCCATTGATTCCAAAGAATCTGTCTTCATTGGAGGAAGTCCACCTTCCCAATTTTGTTTTCATGAGTGGTCCTCATCTTTACCCTTCTACGATGGAAATACAGAGGTGAATTCCTCTGATGTGTTCAGATTCTGTGGAATTCTCAACAATGCACATAGCTGAAATAACATTTCTCCAACTTACTGTTTTTGCCTTTCCTCTCAAGGTCTCATCTAGTGGTTTTGTTTAATCAAATAAGAGCCCTTTTGTAGTTTCTCATTCTGAATAGCTCAGTGCTTTTCAATGTAGAAAAAAAGTTGCTAGTCTGCTTTGTAAATAACCATAACATTTAGAAAATACTTTCTAAAAATTTTACTTTTTTATGTATGTAAGTATTTTGCCAACATTTATATATGTGAACCCCATGTGGGCCTGGTGCCCAGAGAGGTTGGAAGAGGGCATCAGATCCTTTAGAGCTGGAGTTACAGATGGTTATGAGCCAATGTGTGGATTCTGAAAACTGAATCTGTGTTGAATGCAAGAGCTGTAAATTCTTTTAACCCCTAACCATCTCTCTAGCCACAAAGAAAGAAAAAAGCCTTAAATGAAAATGGCCAGTTTTTTTTTGAAACAAAGATTTCAAATCACCAACTCAAAAATATGTACCACATAATTTTTCTGAATTTAATATAAAAGTTGCCCATTAAGAACACACATACACATGCAAAAGCAAAACTGGAAGATGATGTCCACTAGTGTGTTTTTAGAAAGGCCTTAAACAAACAAACAAAAAAATAGTAAAAAGGACAGGACCAAAGTAACACGCATTCAGTGTCTTGTTACTTCAAGAGTCCTGCAGCACAAATGTTCACATATTGCTCTGAAGAAAAAAAGCACTAAGAAATATAGAGGAGGCTGAAGAATGTTCTAAATCTCAGTCAAGAAAGTGAAGGATGCCAATGAAAATGCCAGGAGCAGATTGCCAAGAGATACAGGCTGTTCTCCATTTTCCTTCTATGTCTGAGATCAGTCAAAAATAAGCCTCTAAAAAAATGTGTAACAGATGAAAGCATCTTTCCCTGAGAAAAGAAAACGAACATTTCAAGCCACTCAATTTAGGACATAATCTTAAAAATGAAGGAAAACCATATATTTAAATGTGTCTTAATATTTTCCTTAAATACTTATTTATGAATGAAGCCATTCTTTATTTAAATCATTGCATGGAATACTTGTTTTTGTGACTAAGATCTATTCTATGGATCATTGTTATAAAAGCAAATGATCAGAGTTGGAGAGATGATTTACAAGTTAAAAACATGGACTGCTCTTCTAGAGAATCTGGATTTGATTCCCAACACCAACCTAGTGGCTCCCAATTGGTATTAACTCAAACCCAGGGCATCTCCCATCCTCTGGTCTGTCCAGGCACCAGGCATGCATGTGATATAGACAAAACACCCATACACTTAAAAAATAACCACTAACCAGGTTAGTGCTATTCTTAACCTTCCTTTTTAGCAGAAGGCTCATTGTGTTGTGGCCATAGGTTAAACACAGAGACTCACAAATGGTCAAAGAATGGAGAAGAGATGAATGTAAAGAGTCTGGGCCTAAACAAGACATTCATAGCAGCTCTTTCAAGTCACAGAAAGAGTGTAGGAGCCAGACGTTCAAGAGGGTTGTTTCAAACACTGTCTTCTTGACATGGTATTGCAATTGTAATCATACACTCATCACAGCTGCAATTACCTATACACAACCTGTTACTATTCCATCATCCATGGCAGAGGAGGGCCTCACTTGATTCCTTGAGGGCCTCACTTGATTCCTTGCTTCCAGGCATTCTGAGAGACTGTGTCATTTCTATCCATTCTGGTCTCACTAATACCATGCTTCTGTTCCAGCAAGTAATCTTCTCATGTAAGACAATCGTATGTAAACTCAAAGAAAAAAAAAAGGAATCAAAATGAAAGAGAATATGTTGGAAAGGACTAGAGCTTCATCAGCAGAAAGGCAAATAAGAGTATGTAATGGAGGTGAAAATTCCCCAAACTAAGTATATACATGTAAGAAATTGTCAAAAAAAATGGAAAGAAAAGAAAAGAAAAAGAAAAAGAAAAAGAAAGAGAAAAAGAAAAAGAAAAAGAAAAAAAGCCAGACAAACATCAATCACAACCCAAACTTATTCTCAGGATTTGACCTCTTGATTTGGGTCAGAACTTTGTGGTTTTTCTCTGTTTTTGATTTATGATATTTTCCTATCACTTGACTTAATAAGAAATAAATATATGCATATCTTTGAACATTACTTCCATGATGATTCTATTAAGTATGAGCAGTAATACAAAACATGGAATTAGAGCTGGAAATGATGTTTATTCCAAAGTTTATTTTAAAAGACTATTTCTTGGTAGAAGAAGAGATATAGGTGAAGAAATATGGGTAATGCTGAGAGCATCAGGTCCACATCTAGTTCCTCTGGGACATTTGACAAGAACATTTTATCCATTAAAAATGTTACTTTTGAAATAGTGCCAAGGTCAGTGACAGCTTGGATAATCCTCTAGGTATAAACTGACATTAAATGTGACCTGGCAAGTAACTCATTCTGTATTCCTTAACTTAAAAGTATTTGTAACATAACATGTCTCACAGATGGTAAGTTAAAATACATCTAAGGACACATGCTTATTTCTTCTCTACTTGTTGTTCTTCTTTTTTTAAACTGAAAATTTTAGTACATATTTTACTACACCTTAGCATTATGCACTTTATTTTATTGTTTATTTTTTATTTACATTTCAAATGTTTTCTTCTTTCTAGGTCTCCCCTTCAGAAACCCCTTATCCTATCCCCCCTACCCCTGCCTCTTTGAGGGTACTCCCCCCCCCCACTCCTGTTGTCTTCTTGTCGTGGCATTCCCCTACACTGGGGCATCAGACACACTCAGGACCAAAGGCCTCTCTTCCCACTGATGACCAGCAAGGCTATCCTCTGCCACATATGCGGCCAGAGCCCTGGGTCCCTCCATGTGTACTCTTTGGTTGGTGGTCCAGTCTCCAGGAGCTCAGAGGGGTCTGGCTAGTTGACACTGTTGCTCCCAGCATGGGGCTTCAAATCCCCTCAGCTCCTTCAGTCCCTTCTCCAACTCCTCCATCGGAACCCTGTGCTCAGTCCAATGGTTGGCTGAGAGTATCCACCTCTGTATTTGTCCAGCTCTGGTAGAGTCTACCAAGAGACAGCCATATCAGGCTCCCGTCAGCAAACACTTCCAGGCATCCACAATAGCATCCAGGTTTGGTAACTATATCTGAGATGGATCCCCAAGTGGGGCAGTCTCTGGAGGGTCTTTCCTTGAGTCTCTGTTCCATACATTGTCTCCATATTTCGTCCTGGTGAGTCTTTTGTTCCTCCTAAGAAGCACTGAAGCATCCACACTTTGGTCTTTCTTCTTGGGCTTTATATGGTCTGTGAATTGTATCTTTGGTATTCTGAACATTTGGGTCAATATCCATATATCAGTGAGTGCATACCATTTGTGTTCTTTTGTGACTGAGTTACCTCACTCAGGATATTTTCAAGTTCCATCCATTTGCCTGCGAGTTTCATGAAGTCATTGCTTCAATAGCTGAGTAGTACTCCGTTGTGTAAATGTACCACATTTTCTGTATCCATTCCTCTGTTGAGAGACACCTAGATTCTTTTCAGTTTCTGGCTAGTATAACTATGGCTGCTATGAACATAGTGGAGCATGTGTCTTTATGACATGTTGGAGCATCTTCTGGGTATATGCCCAGAAGTGGTATAGCTGGGTCCTTAGGTAATACTATGTCCAGTTTTCTGATGAAACACCAGACTGTCTTCCAGAGTGGTTGTACCAGCTTACAATCCCAGCAGCAATGGAGGAGTGTTCTTTCTCCACAACCTTTCCAGCATCTGCTGTCACCTGAGTTTTGCGGAATCTCAGGGTCATTTTGATTTGAATTTCCCTGATGACTAAGGATGTTGAACATTCCTTTAGGAGCTTCTCAGGCATTCAATTTTCCTTAGTTAAGAATTCTCTGTCTAGCTCTGATCCCCATTTTTAATAGGGTTATTTGGGTGTCTGGAGTCTAACTTATTGAGTTCTTTGTATATATTGGATATTAGCCCTTTATCAGATGTAGGATTCGTAAAGATCTTTTCCCAATCTGTTGGTTCCCATTTTGTCCTATTGACAGAGTCCTTTGTCTAGTTGTTCTTTTTATGGAGAAAAAAATCATAAATTGATTTCTTTCTTAGGCTTGAGTATCACAAACATACAACGTACAATACTTTGAGGAACACATGTGGAGGATTGGAATGATTCCCTAGCAAAGAAAAAGTGGTAGAATTTTCAGACAGTCACGATATGTAGATGTATCAGAGAGAGTAATGATTTAGAAAAACACACGAGAAAGTGTTTTTAGTGAAAAAGAAAAGTGACATGGTCTGCTCACCGGTGGCCCTCCTAGAAATGCACCTTGATGTTGGTTTTGGAAAGTCTCCAAAAGCCACTTTTCTGTGTCTTTTCACTGACCGTGTATGTTGAATGAATCATCCTTCAATCTCATACCCTCCACCCTACAGCAGGAGTGACATAAATGGTCATAAAGACCAGGGAAATAATTAATCCCTGATAGTGGGTGAAATATGAAAAGCAGCTATTCTATTTTTCATGTGGCATAAATCTAAAGCAAACTTCCTTTCTCTGAGGATTAAATTCTGCAACACATGTCATGCTTCATGAATGCCACCTTCCCTTCTGTTTCTGTGACATTTCCCTGACTTATGTGTTCATGGGAAGAGCATCCATCAGTGGCTTTGCTGTCACTATCTACTTGTTCTATCTCAGTCATTGTCAGGCAACTCGGTGACTACTGGACTTTTAAGGCCAGAGGAAATACTAAATGGTATAGAACTTAATGATAGAAAACAAAGAAGCTCTGCAAATGTAAGATTTTACTTGGGAGGAAGGAGTGTGGAGACAGAGTAGTTTTCACTTGTAGGTTAGAATTCAGCTAGTATTTGCAGCCAGCTGTTTCTGTTCTGTCAAGATTACACTTGCTTCTGAGGTTTGTTTATCCAGAGTTTCTTTGAGGTAACTCTGGGGAAAGTTGTTCCACTGCAGCTGAAAATGGACTTAAGTGTTTTCCTCTTTGCATCAATATCTCATGCGATTCTCCCTCTATGTCAGGTATGAGTTAGTTCTATAAAGAGAGGAAAAGAGTGATTTTTTTTTCTTTTTAATTCTCAAGAGGTTGAGAGAACAAAAGTAATGTGGTTTCTTTCTACTTGTTACTACTGGGAATTTCTGTTGATTGGGGGTTAAGATGAATTTTTCCAAAAGATAGGCTGACATTTTACTCAAACTATTCTGACAGGACCTTCAGGAGAATGGGCTATCTTTATATTAATTAGACAAGGTCATGGGGCATAGGGCCAGGCCTCATTCTACAATCCTGTTATCTTACGAGAAAAGAAAATATGGGAGAGACATGGGTAGAACTTCATGAGAAGACAAAGACTTAGGTGGAATTTTGTTTCCACAAACCAAAGGACACGTGGAGTCACTGGATGCTGGAAGAAGCCAGAAAGCAACTTGGTTTCAGACTTCTATGCTCCAGAACTGTGACTAGTCTTCTAACTACTGTAAGTCATACGGTTTTTAATCTTTTGGTATAATATCCATAATAATCAGATTCAGCAGTGCTTTACATAAAGTCAACTTAACCTCAGAAATAAACATTTTCTGGCTTCTGTTATATACTATCCAAATATTTTTTTCATTTAAGTATTTATTTATTTATTTATTTATTTATTTATTTTCTTCTCTCAGTTATTACATTACAATATCCGTTTCCCCTCCTTCCCTCTGCCATCACCTTTCCATTCCCACCCACCAACTCCTCCATCCTCATTCATTCCGCCTCCCTTTATCTTCAGCAAAGAGCAAGCCACCCAGGGATATCAATCAAACATGGCCTATCAATTTGCAACAATATTAGACACTCCATTTCTGCTGGATAAAAGAACTCAGTAGGAGGACAAGGGTTCCCCAAGCGTGCAAAATCATCAGAAACAGTGCCCACACCTTCTGTTACAACTCCTACAAAAAATACCAGGCTATGACACATGCATAGACCCATCCAGGCTCGCTGGCTGTTCAATCTCTGTGAGCCCCTAAGAGTTCAAGTTTGTTGTTTCCTATGGGCTTCCCTGTGTTGTTTTTGACACCTCTAGCTCCTATCACCTGACCTCACCATCTTCAGCAGGATTCCTCCACACTCCACCTAATGTTTGGCTGTGCAACTCTACATCAACTTCCATCAGTTCCTGGGTGAAGGTTCTCTGATGACAACTGGATTAGGCACCATGAGCGGCAGCATATCAGTAAGCATAATTTCATTGACATTTTTTGATGTTTGGTTCTATCCTGGGTCTCTGGGTCATCTAGCACAGCACACATCTAGGTATTGTCAGGAGTGGTCTTCGTCTCCTCATGGCATAGGTCTTATTCTGGAGCAGTCATTGGTAAGCCACTCCCACGATTTCTGTGCCACCTTTGCCTCAGCACATCCTGCTGGCAGGGCAAATTGTAAGTCAAAGGTTTTGTGGCTGGGATGGTTTCCCAAACCCTCCACTGCATGTCTTGCCTGGTTATAGGAGATGGTCCTTTCATGCTTCATATCTGCCATTCCTTGCCACTAAATCCCCTTCCTCTCTCATTCTAGTTGTCTCCCCTTCTACTCTCTCCTTCTTCCTCTCCCTACCTGTCCCCATCACCAACAGGCTCTTTCTCCACCTACATTAGTGTTTTTGTTTTTTTTTTTTTCTGTGACTCAGGATAGCTATAATGTCTAAGTCCGTTAAATTGCATGAGTCAAAAATAAAAATGAGAAAGTTTATATTAGGTAGGTCAGAAATGTAAGTTTCTTATAAGCTAATTTTATATATATGAGTACACTATGTAGTCAGAAGAGGGCATTTGATTCCATTACATGTGGTTTTGAGCCACAATGTGGTTGCTTAGAATTGAACTCAGGACCTCTGGAAGAGCAGTCAGTGCTCTTAACCACTGAGCCACCCCTCTCCAGCCCTCCTTATAAGCTAATTTGTGTTTAAAAAAATGAAAGAATTATCAATAAGTGATCATTTCAAACTAGACATCACTCATTTGCATATTCTGAAGGAAATTTGTTTTCTTGGCCTAAATGAATATTTATTCTTTCCACACTACACAAGCAACTCTATGTCCCTAGACAAATTTTGTCATACAAAACAGAGACCATTTTCAGTTCTGTTTATAGAATATACTTTTCCATACTCTTAGCCAGGTCAAGTTGAGATTTATTTTTAGGGAATGCTACGATCTCAATAGTGTTCTCGGACACCATCCACTAAAGAACAAAGGTCCCAAGTTGTCTGGGAGAGAATGTCTCTGATCCTTAATCTTACGAGATACAAATTGTTGCCACAAGGCAACACCCTACAAACACAAACCTGAATGATCATTACTATTGACCACATTATGTGGCAACTGCTTTAATTTATATACTTGTCTCTGTCTGCTTTCTGCTGCTGTTGCAAACACCATGATCAAAAGCAAGCTGGGAAAAAAAAGAGCTTTGCTGTTTCATACTTTCATTTTACATTCCACCATGGAAAGAAGCCAGGAGGGAACTCAAGCTGAAACTGAAATAAAAACATAGGGAGGAATGATGCTTACAGATCTATTCTTCCAAGCTTTCTCACCTGGGCTTTTTATATAGCACAGTCTCAGCTTCATAAGGATGGTTCTACCCATGGTGACCTGGGATCTACCACACCAATCAATTTACCATGACAATTCTCCATAGACATACCCTCAAGCCAATCAGATCCTGGCAGTTCTTCAGTTGGAGTTTTCTCTTCCCAGGTATGTCAAATTGACAATACAGACTAATTGGCACAAACTACTCTTTGTCAATTAGACATACAAGCATATCACTGTTGGGCTACAACTTTTCATTTATTTCCCAAAGATCTCGTGTTAATATAACAAAAGACTGTCTAAATTTAGATGTTCCACCCTCTTTAAAAATTATATCCCTTTATAACCCCATCTCTTTAAAAATTCAAAGTATAATAACCTAATAATCAAGGGGCTCCCATAAAATAACATACAAACAAACAAACAAAAAAAGTTACATACTTTTTTTGTTCAAGAAGAGAAGAACCAGGCATATTTATAGTCATATCAAACCTAAACCAAAACTTAACAAATGGCTCAGTGTCCAACATCTGTAATCATTCATAATCTTCCGGTGTCCAAAAGACATAGGTAGCCTGAACTCTATAGCTCTGACATCTACAGCACACACACAGCTTGTCTATCAGGCTGAGGTTAGGTCCATGTCACACCCACCATTGTCTTTGCTACCTAGACATTCCATGGTGCTGCCATATCTAATGGGTTGGGATTTTTTTTTCTCCACCTGAGACTTTAGTGCCAACCAGTGGTCTTTTATAGTCTACTTTTAGTGACTCTAACTTGCCCCATCATGTCAATTCTCATCTTTTCTCCATGTCTTCAAAACCAGTACCATGTGAGGGACACTTAGAGTATTCGTCATCATTGTTCACCAATTGTGCTGTTAGCTTGACGTTAGCATTGTTCCTGTTGAACCACAGTGTCTATGCTCTGATCCTAAGTAAATGGTCTCTTTTTAATCACATCCAAGTCTTTAGCTTCCATTATCTGTTATCCTCATTACGGTAAGCTTTCACTTTAGCAGTGCTGAACAGCTAAACATAGCTGATTCTTCAGTCCCAGCAAACAATATTAAGCCAAAATATAACATAATTGGCATGGAGAAAGTCTTTGTTTCCTTCAAAAATCCCCAAACCAATCCTCTAGCATTTGTATTTCTCTTAATGTTCTTATCTTACAAACTCCACAAAATAGTCTATTAGGCCTGAACCATTTAATAGATTTCCTGACCCAAACTCCACAGGCTACTACAATCCTTTCAGAAACCAACATGGTAAGGCTGTTATAGGAACAGTTAACTTCTCCTGGTACTAATTTCTTTCTTCATTTGCTTTCTGCTGCTGTGATAAATACTATTGTTGGTATTTTGTCTAGACTCTACCCCCATGGTTACCTGACAACAACAGCCAGGTTGGCTTGGCCCACTATAAAAGGGCTGCTTGCCCTCCCCCCCTCTCTTACTCTCTTACTCTTGCCTCTTTCTTGCTTCTTGCCTTCTTGCTCCCCCTCTCTCCCCATTCCCTTCTTCCTTCTATTTACATGGTCAGCGCCCTCCTCTCCCCTCCCTTCCCCTCCCCTCCCTTCCCCTCCTCTCCTCTCCTCTTCTCTTCTTTTTTCTTCCTCTCTCTCTCTCTCTCTCTCTCTCTCTCTCTGCCTCTGATACTCTTTCAACTCCCTACCATGCCCTAAATAAACTCTATTTCATGTGGTTTTTGCTTTGGCATAGGGGGGAAAGATGCCTTGGCATGGGCCCACTGAGGTACCCCCTTCCCCCATACCTTACTATACCCTCATAGAACATAATCTTATAGCTCTTTATCATTTTATAATCACAACAACCATGACTAAGGAAACTTTGGAGAGGAAAGGGTTTATTTCATTTTACCTTTTTAGGTCACACTCCAGCATTGAGAGGAGTAAGGCCAGGAATTCAAGACAGGAATGAGGAGTTAGGAACTGAAACAGAGGCCATGAGGGAATGTTGCTTTCAAGTTTAACATTTTTCTTACTACTTTGCTTGAGCTTTGTCTTATACAAACCAGGCCCACCTATATAGGAGTGGTTCTATCCATTGTAGGCTGGACTTTCCTACATCAGTTTGTAGTGAAGACGATTTTCCACAAGAATGACCACAGGCCAATCTGAGGTTCCCCCTTCTCTGATGTGTCAAGTTGACAATAAAGCTAACTAAGGCCATACTAATCTACCATTCCCACTCCAGTTATATACTGTTCAATTATGGCAAGAATCACAGAAGAATTACTCTAAGCTGAGAGTAATTTCTGCTCTGAAAGAATTACAAGTTGTTTGAGGATATAAGGGAGAAATGTAAATAGTGGAAAAAATAGTCTTGTTGCTTGTAATTCACACATTTCCAGTTTTGTTTGGTGAGCCAGTGAGGCAGATGATCAGAGTGTCTGAAGACTGATTTGGTGTAGGAGACTGTCCTCCTCTGATTAAAGACTTACAATTTAAGAGCAAGGGTTCCTCCCACATAAATATATGCTGAGATGTAACACAATTTACAGTGTATTTTTTATTAATACAAGAATGTAATTCTTTCAGATTACCATGATGATTTGGGGAATATAGAAGCATGCCTGCAGCAAAAACTTCTGGATGCATCTACATCAACCATTGCATTATTAAGGGCTCTGATAGAAAGATGCCCCAAAGAGATAAAGGAGATAAGATCAGCTAACATTCTGGAAGCATGACATCACCTGACCCAGAGTGTTGGAAATGCTCACCGGCATAGTGAGCACTATTTATAGTGCATCTCCTTATGGCAAAGTGGTGAGATTATGTGGTATGCTTTCCATGGTAGTTATTTCTAGAGCAGCTTGTTATGAACATTTATTTGCTCAAGAGTTGGGTTATTGTTTGTGGTTTGATGGTTGTCACACTTGAAAATTATTTCCAAAGAGTCCCTTCAGAACCTAATTTGACTGTTAAAGAGGGTATTTTCAATAGCTTCTGTCAATAGCTTGTTCAACGTTTTGACACTATATTGATAAAACTAAAGCATCAGGTTCTTCCCTGATGCAGACAGCTTGGGCTGAATGGCTGAATAACAGCTACTTGGTGCCTAATTCCAACATCTATGGGTATAAAGCTCATAGCTCTCAGATTAAATTAAAGAATGATTGAAGTGGACTCTCCATGTTGAGTTGCCCCTGCAGCATTTACCATTCTTTCCTAGTAGTCATTACAACTCTATCTTAATAGAGTGGCTGCTCTCTTGCTGAGTAAAAGCTTCAGGGAATTTTGTTTTTCTGTAATGGTCTCATATGTCTTGAGTATGGTCCTTTTGCCATGCTATGTAGTACTCACCTTTAGATTAGGGTTTGTTCTCAGCACTATTGATATTTTGTTATAATGCTTTAGAATTCTTTATGGAAGCATAATTCAATGACTTGTAGACATGTAGAAGTACTGCTACATGAGACTAGCATACCAGTCATCTCATTCATAATGATCTTTATATCTTTCCAAATAGTCCCTGAGAAGCAAGATTGGTGACTTAGTTTAGAACTATGCCCTAGATAACTGGTAGTTATGAAAATATTGATAGCATATTGTGAATTCAGGATAATTATACTTCAACTTGAATCAGATTTTCGATTTGCAGCAATGATCAGCAGGACATTTCAAATCCAGAAGGAATTAATGAGCCATCAGATGGAGTTGAAAATATCATGAGGTTAGAATTAGACAAACTTGGATTCTAAGCCTGGTCCAACTACTTGTTTTGCCTGGTTACAAGTTGCATGACTTCAGGAATATAACACCAGCCTTCATTTTTGCTTTCTACTTCTGCCAGTGCAGATCTCCCAAAGGATTGTGTGAAATTTCTTTCTTGTTTGGTTTAATTACTCATTAAGAGCATCCTGAGAACATAAAACTAACTTCTCATCATTTTCAGGTACTTTATCAAGTGTATATGCTGTTATTATTGGTTTTGATACTTATTAGATAAGATGGTCCCCAGAATAAAATATATAAATTCAGAAACTATTTAGCATGTATTCTTAGAAAAAGGAGATTCTATGAAAAGAAAAGCCACATTTAAGCTAAACATTTTATAAGGCTGAAGAACTGCTTCAAATTCTGTGATTGTATAGTGTTAGAGTGTTGCAGATCCAGAGCCACTTATACTCCTTCAGCAACCATATACCATTTATGCATCTGATATAATATCCATATTAGGTATCAAGTAAAAGCTTTAAAATGTGCTTTTGTCAGACCTTGATCTTCTACCAGTGGAAAAGTTATGAATGTCATTGGACAGTATTTGAAACTTACTATGAACTTTTCCATTTTTTGTTATAATCTACTTACATGATATTCCTATCCATATGACTGGTAAATTCCTTGATTTATGCCTTCTTTTGGTCTTCAGTAACTAAAAAAAACCTTCTGTAACCACTTCTACAGTGGAACATTGAAGCAATGTTATTTGGGGCAATCTGAAACATTTCCCCTGAGGCACACTCTCTCATAGTTGGCTCAGAATAAACTGTTTTTTCCCCTTTGAAGTGAGAACTGTGTTTTTTAAGTCTCCACAGTAAAATGAAATTTTAAGATTACTTTTAAAATATTTTACAGGTTGAAAACTAGAAAAATTTTAGACAAACCTAGAAATAGTCACTCAGAGTTTATCTTTTTCTCTCGGTTTGTGTTTTCCTCTTATTGTATATAGGTTATTCAGGTACAAAATTCAAAACATTTTTTGTTATACGACAAAAACCTAGAATTTTGGTGGTATAATTTTAATTCTTCTTATTGATTTGAATGAGAATAATTGGTATCTTCTTTATAAGTTGCCAGACCCAATGGTATTTTGCTAATAGGTTGTTTTTAGAATTGTAGAGTGAAGCAATGCTAATCTTTTCACATACTTCAGAAATCTCAAGTATTTTAAAGAATATGTATCCATATTCCTTCAGCTAAAAGTAAAGAATCCAAGCTCTGTTGCATCAGGACCAATCAATTTAACACATCATTATGCTGATAACCAAGTACAAAAGAGGGAATAAAGACTGAAGGAACATTGGCAGATGCTCTTGCAGGGACACAAAAGGGTAAGTAATCTTGAGGAAAGACAGAGGCTTAGAATATTAAAAACATAAGATGAATAAAGCATTGTAAAAGAATGAGAGAGAGATTAGAGTCGTGAGTTTATAATTGAATCATGGCACTTATCAGATTAAATGAAACATCTTTGTTTTTAATTCAGTGGAACCCAATACAGTATCATGTTTAAGAAGAGAATTATAAATGGTACATCTTGACCATGAAGAGTTTACTTAGGGGAAATGAACCTCCCTTTGACACAGAGACAGCCTTCTTAATGATCAGATTGTTCTAGCATCTGGACACTTACAGAAGCAGAGATTTACAGTTTTAAGCTTCCATGGAGGGTAGGAATGCCCAATGGCCATTTTGTCTCAGTAAGGAGTGTAGATCTTGGATCATAGATCTTAGATAGAAAAGACCTTTGAGACTCCCAGGTGGATTTTTCTGGCAGGGCAAAAGAAGTAGTGAACACTATTACATGAAAGCTCCATAGACCACACTTCAACAAGTACTGCTTAGCAGTGTCTAACATTCTGGATTGTACCTGTCAAGGAAAGATTAAGTCCATCCTAAGTCATTTCAGAGTAGCTTCTGGTTAGTCCTATGATCTATTCTTACTCTCACTCAGTAACACAAACTTTCTCCTAAGAATGGAGACAGAATCAGTAATAGGGAGGAAATGGTGTGAGCATTTGTTTTAGTTAGTATAATTTCTAATTTCCCTTTCAAGGTAGCTGCATATCCTAACTGGTATAGTTTCAAGCAGTCAGATGATATTTGCTATTGCTCTTAAATAGAGTTTAACCTTAGTTCTGTAGGCTTCTAAAAGAACAGTACTTCTCAATCTTCCTAATTCAGCAACAATTCAATACAAATTATGATGTAGTGACACCAACTATAAAATTACTTTTTTACTAATTTATAACTGTAAGTTTGCTAGTTATGAATCACAATGAATATACCTGTGTTTTCTTGTGTTCTTAGGCAATCCCTGTGAGTGCCTTTGTGGTTTGAATAGGCTTGGCACAGGGAGTGGTACTACTAGTTGTAGCCCTGTTGGAGTAGGTGTGACCTTGTTGGAGGAAGGGTGTCACTGTGGGAATGGGCTTTGAGACCCTTCTCATAACTTCCTGGAAGCCAGTCTTTTCCTGTCTGCCTTCAGAACAAGATGTAGAACTCTCAACTCCTCCAGTACCGTGTCTGCCTGGACACTGTCATGCTTCTCACCATGATGATAATAGACTGAGCCTCAGAACCTGTAAACCAGCCTCAGTGAAATATTATCCTGTAGCCCCACTGCTACCATAGGGAATAGCCTCTTTTCCTCCCTCTTTAAGGGACTAAGAGTCTAATGACTGGCAGTTCCTAACACCATGCTGCCACACTCCTGATATCACTTTGAGCTCTTCATTCTCAGGGTAACATCCAGCCCTCTCTACCAGTGTGTTATTCCACAGACTGCTGACAACAAAGGAAAGGTGTCACATGGAGTCACCTACACTCCACTTGCCACTTGAACTTAGGTCCTAAGTGCTCTTCTCCCGTAGGTGTGCTTGAAGATATTAAGGACTTTTTCTCTTTCTTTGTACTTCAGTTTCTACATGTTGCAAAAGCCATGGTGGTAATGCAGATTTTAATAATAATAATAATAATAATAATAATAATAATAATAATAATAATAATATATTATATCCTGGCTGCAATTTCTTCTCCTTCTCCTCCTCTCAGTATCTCCCATGTCTCCTCCACCCCAAAACCACTCCTTCATTTTCCTTCAGTAAAGGGCAGGCATCCCAAGAATATCAGCCATTCATAGCATATCAGGTTATGCCATATTAGTCTACACATATCCCCTCATATTAAGGCTGGATGAAGCAATCTAGTAGGAATAAAAGACTCCCCAAAGAAGCCAAAAGCATCAGAGACACATGCCCCAGCTTCTACTTAAGAGTCCCACAAGAACACCATGCTACAGAGCCGTAACATACATGCATTCATTGACTCTGTGGGCTTCCTTGCTATGTGATTGACTCTTCTGGCTCCTACAATTCCTCCTCCCTATCATTTGCAGGATTCTATGAGCTCTGACATACTGATATTTGAGTCTAAATTGTTTCAAAAGAAATGGGGACATAATTTTTCATAATTAGATTTTGGGGCTAGAAATACTAGCTTGAAAATGAAAATGGGATACAGTGTGGTTGATGCTTTTTTAAGGGAGCAAATCTTCATAAGGTCTTATCAAGCAATTATATGATGTATACAAACCACACAATTGGTTACATGCATCTGTTAGCAGAATAATCTGCTAAACTATACATATAAGACTTTTTTTTTTACTGTATTCTGCAAATCAGTAATGCTATCTTAGAAAACCTATTTATCTCCTGCTGCCTATCTCTGTTTACCTCATCCTGACTACCCAATCCAGTAGGCTGGTGTATTTCAATTACATGAAAGAGAGGAATGAAGATACTAAAGTAGTATTTAAGTTCAATTTATTAAAATGCAAGGGAACAAATTCACTTGAAAACTAAATTTAAAACAGAATTGAAATTGAGATGCTAAACCTATTTTTTGTTCCTTTGTTTAAATCCATTATCTAGTGATAACTTTTCTCAAAACCTTCCTGAGCTACCTGTTTTATTGTATAAATTGTATTATTACTTGTCACATTTGTTGGATGGTATTAGCCTACCTGGTGTTAAATGGCTCACACATCTTTGAGTACATCTTGCCTTGGTGGTTTTGGATTTCCTGACCCAAGAGCATTCTGCCTTTTCTGATATGGTGTCTACTGAGGCTGTTGCAGGAAGAAAACTGCTTATCTTGAAAAACCCTCTCAATTCCTCTCAGAGAACAAATACTTAGTGCCATGTCAAAGCAGAAAGCAACTCCTTCCAAAGCCATGTTTTAAAAAGTTAGTCTTGCATATAAAATGAAACAGAAAACATTGAGATACTTGATTGAATAATAAGGAAATTGCCCATAATTTTTGTAACTTGTCTCTTTTAATAACATGGAAAGGGTAGTATGGAATGATTTGTTAACATATGTGAGTGTAGAATGTGGAATAATGGTGTTTCTAACTACAACAACAGTGGAGTTGGAATTAAGGCAGTTTTACTTTTACACTTTATTTTTCTCTACCTTAATAAATCATAAATTTAAGAAGTAAAGTCTGTTGTGAACTTGAACTTTCTTTTTTTTTTTAATTTAAGGCATTTCTCATTAGATATTTTCTTCATTTACACTTTAAATGTTATCCCCAAAGCCCCCATAACCTCCCTCCGCCCTGGTCCCCAACCCACTTCTGCTCCCTGGTCCTGGCATTTCCCTGTACTGGGGCATATAATCTTCACAAAAGCAAGGCCTCTCCTCCCATTGATGGCCGATTAGGCCATTCTCTTCTGCATATGCAACTAGAGACACAGTTCTGGGGGATACTGGTTAGTTCATATTGTTCCTCCTATAGGGTTGCAGACCCCTTTAGCTCCTTGGGTGTTTTCTCTAGCTCCTCCATTGGGGGCCCTGTATTCCATCCATTAAATGACTGTGAGCATCCACTTCTATATTTACCAGGCATTGGCATAGCCTCACAAGAGACAGCTATATCAGGGTCCTGTCAGCAAAATCTTGAACTTTCTATATTTAAATTAAAAAAAAAATCTTAGCTTGTAAAAGATCATAGAAGATAAGGCACCATTTTCATACATATCACACACACACACACACACACACACACATCTTCCAAGTCCTTTGGCTGCTCTGTCCCATTTCATGGCAGAGTTGAACTATTTCCCTCTAACTTAACAAAGTCAAATTCAAGGTCTTCCGAGCACGACTTGGGAAAGTGCCAAGCAGAGCAACGTGCTGTTCCTGTCAGGTACAACTTCATCACTTTCTTAAGAAAGAGAAAGATTTGCAAAATATGCCAGAGTGAAATAGAGCAAATTCTTCATATATGATATTAAATTATAGGCACATAATACATGTACCTTTTATACAGCTACTAGAAAAAAATGAAGGGACTGAAAATTATGTGCAAATCTTTCTGGAAGGTTTGTATCTGGTCAGTCCTCCAACACTCAGAGAGAATTGGGGATTTGTGACACTACTTCTCAGATAAGCACAACAGTGAATTGTGTAGTGTAAATTTGACCTTCTCTCTGGCAGTTAACAGACTGTAGTCCAGACCTGCCAGTCAACTTTCTAATGTGCATTTTCATTATGTTACTGTTAAACTTTACAGCTTGTCTCAGGATGTGGCTTCATTATTTTTTTGATTGGTTATACAATGTTTAAAACTCTTCATCATCATCGGACAGAGAATCAAAAAAAAAGTTTGAGGGTGGGTATAATGTGAATCACATGTCAATCATGTGTCTATCAACTAAGCCAAAGTTCTTAAGTTAAAAGTCAGACTGAAGGAATCAGTATGACTTGCTATTGCCAAAGCATCTTTTGTTTTTGCTCTGTTCACAAAAGTCAAAAGCTCTGAGAAAATTTCTTTAACCTGCAAGACTGATTGCTTCTTTTTAAGACAGGTATCCCCCCCCCTCTCTCTATACACACACACACACACACACATATATATATATATATATATATATATATATAAGTGTTCTTTCTTGTATTGCTTCCATGCAACAAGACTTGTCTAAATAACAGTCCTGGGCAAATGGGCATGTAGTGTGTGAAAATGTCTACTTAGAAATACATTTCACAGATGCCCATTTAGTCCATGTAGAATTTATGTAATGTTGTACTTAATATGTTTCATATGATACTGTATACACATTGTCTAAACTTAACACAATCATCCAAAGTCTATGTAATTATCTAAAAGAAATATTTTATTTATGCATGCATGTATGTGTGTGTATATGTATGTATGTATGTATGTATGCATGTATGTATTCATTTTACAGCCCAATCTCAGCCCCTTTCCCTCCTTTCCTCCCAGTCCCACACATACCCATTCCTCCATCCACCCCCTCCCCCATTCCCCCTACTTTTCTCCTCAGAGAATGTTAGACTGCTAACACCAACTTGCCCAGATACATTCAGCAGGAATAAGTGAATCCTATAGCACTGAGGGCCAAAAAGGCAGCCCAGCTCAGTGAAAAGGATCCAAAGGCATGCAAGGGAGTCATAGACAGCCTTGCTCCAATCATTAGGATGCTGATATGAAGACTAAGCTGCATACCAGCTACATATGTTTAAAGGGCCTAGGTCCAGATCACACATGCTCTTTGGTTGGTGGTTCAATCTCTTAGGGATCCCCATGGCCTCTGATTATTTGACTCTGTAAGTCTTCTTGTAGTGTTCTTGACCCCTCCAAAAATATCAGTCCTTCCCACATTTCTAGAAGACTCTTTGAGCTCTGCCTAATGTTCGGCTGTTAGTCTCTGCATTTTTTTTTTTCATCAACTGCTAGATGAAGCCTCTCAGAAGGCAGTTATGTGAGGTTCCTATCTGCAGAGTATCATTAATAGTGTTAGAGGTTGGCTCCTTCTCATGAGATTGCACTCAAGTTGAGCCAGTCATTGTTTGACTGTCCCCTCAACCTCTGTCCCTTTATTATCATTGTGTATCTTGTAGGCAGGCAATATTTGGGGTCGAAAGTTTTGTGGAAGGTTTGATGTCCCTCTCCCTCCACTAGGAGTCCTGCCTAGCTACAGAAGGTGACCACTTCAGCTTTCCTATTCCCTACTGCTGGAGGTCTCAGCTATAGGCTCATCACCATAGCATCCTCAGAGCCTCCCCTGTCTCAGGTCTCCCATTTGCCCCAAAGATGCCCCTCCCTTTTCTATTCTCACTCCCAGTTCTCTCAGCCCTGCTTTCCCCACACCTGATTCCCACCCTCTTTCCCTCCACACCCCCTCTCCTGCCCAATCTACTCCCTCCACTCACCATCTATGTCTATTTTAATTGCCCTTGTGAATGAGATTCAAGCATCTTCCCTGGAGTCCTCCATGTTATTCAGCTTCTTTGAATATGTGGAGTATAGTGTGGGTATCCCATACTTTATGTATAATGTCCACTTATAAGTGAGTACATACCATGGATGTCCTATTGGGTCTGGGTTACCTTATTCAGGATAATATTCTCAAGTTCCATCCATTTACCTACAATGATGCCTTGTTTTTTATTGCTGAGAAGTATTCCACTGTGTGAATGCACCACATTTGGTTTTATCCATTCTTTGGTTGAGAGATGTCTAGGTTGTCTAGGTTTCCATTTCTTGGCTATTACAAATAAAGATGCTGTGAACATAGTTGAGGAAGTGGTTTTGTGTTATGATGGAACATCTTTTGTGTATATCCTCAGAAGTGGTATAGCTGGGCCTTGAGATAGAATTATTCCCTTTTGTGGGAAAACACCAAATTGATTTCCAAAGTAATTATACAAGTATGCACACCCACCACTAATAGAGAAATATTCATTCCCCTTGCTCCACACCCTTGTCAGCATGTGCTGTCACTTGAGTTTTTTAGCTTAGCCATTCTGGTGGGTGTTAGATGGAATCCCAGAGGCCTCCTGATTTGTATTTCCCTGATGACTAAGGATAATTAATATTTTTAAAGTGCTTCTCAGCTATTTAGAGATTCCATTACTGAGAATTCTCTTAGTTCTCTATCCCATCTTTTAATTGAGTTATTTGATTTGTTGGTGTTTAACTTCTTGAGTTCTTTCTATATTTTGGATATTAGCCCACTGTTAGATATAGGGTTGGTAAAGATCTGTTCTCATTCTGTAGGCTTTTGTTTTGTCCTATTGACAGTGTCCTTTGCCTTATAGAAGATTTTCAGTTTCATGAGGTTCCATTTATTAATTGTTGGTCTTAGTGCCCGAGTTGTTGGTTTTCCCTGTTGGAAGTTGTCTCTGCAGTACCAATGTATTTGAGGCTTTTCCACAGTTTCTCTTCTCTTAGATTGATTGTATTTCGTTGTATGTTGAGATCTTTGATCCATTTGAATTTGAGTTTTGTGCAAGGTGGTGAGTATGGACCTGTTTGCATTCTTCTACATGTAGACATCTAGTAAAACCAGGACCATTTGTTGAAGATGCTTTCTTTTTTCCATTTTATGCTTTGGCTTCTTTGTCAAAATCTTGTGTCCACAGGCATGTGGGCTTATTTCTGGGTCTTCAGTTCTATTTCATTGATCAATCTGTCTGTTTTATGCCAATACCATGTGGTTTTTATTACTAATGCTGTGTAGTACATCTTGAAATCAGGAATGATGATAGCTTCAGAAGTTCTTTTATTGAACAGAATTGTTTTAGCTCTCCTGGGATTTTTATTTTTCCATATGAAGATGAGAATTGCTCTTTCAAGGTCTATAAAGAATTCTGCTGGAATTTTGATGGAGATTGCATTGAATCTGTAGATTGTTTTGGTAAGATGGTTGTTTTTACTATGTTAATCCTACTGACCCATGAGCATGGGAGATCTTTCCATCTTCTGATATCTTATTCAATTTCTTTCTTCAGAAACTTGAAGTTCTTCTCATATAGGCCTTTCACTTGCTTGGTTAGAGATACACCAAGATATTTTATAATATTTGTGCTATTATGAAGGAATTGTTTCCACCATCTCTTTCTCAGCCTATTTATCATTTGTATAAAGTTACTGATTTTTTTGAGTTAATTTAGTATACAGCCACTTTGCTGAAGGTGCTTACTGGTAGAATTTTGGAAATCACTTATGCATACTATCATATCATTTGCAAATAGTGATACTTTGACTTTTTCCTTTCCAAGTTTTATCCTCTTCATCTGCTTTAGTTGTCTTATTGTTCTAGCTAGAAGTCCAAGTACTATATTGAATTGATATAGAAAGAGGGGTCACCTTTGCCTTGTCCCTGATTTTAATGGAGTTGTTTAAGTTTTTCTCCATTTAATTGGATGTTGGCTATTGGCCTGATGTATATTGACTTTTTTGTGTTTAGGTGTGTGCTTGTTATCCCTGATCTCTCTAGAAATTTTAATGTAAAGGGATGTTGTATTTTGTCAAATGGTTTTTCAGCATCTAATGAGATGATTTTGTGGTTCTTGTTTGCTTTTAATCTGTTTATATGGTGGATTACATTGATGAATTGTCATATATTGAGAGGAATATTTTTTAAATTAACAAATATACCTATGAAATATTTTTAAACAAAAGTATAAATATATTCCCATAAAGGTTTGAAAATGATGCTAAAATAATCAGAATTACTGTTAAAGCAAAGTGTACTTTAACAGTTATCTGAGGAGAAATTGCACACAATCTGAAAGATGGGGAAAAATGAACAGGAAGAGTACATGTGTGCCTCTTAATGCACAGGACTTGGCTGAAGGTGATGTAGTCAATAGTTTTATTTACTAGTCACAGGAATGTCTTCTACACCTAGCTCAATCCTAAGACTTCCTACTACAGGAAGACTAAGTACTGCAGATAAGTGATTTCTGTTCTAGTGTCTTCGGTGATGTCTCAAGGAAATCTAGATTCCTCATCTTCACTCATGTTAAAAAATATTATTCCTTCTCAATTCATACATACAAAGAAAATTCTGGAAGGATAATGAAAATAAGCTCATGACAAGATTTATTGGACTGTTCCACACAATTCCATTAAATTTTTATATATTTACAACTACTTGGAGATTTCAGTTTATCATGGCTGGATATCCCAGATCTTTCCTCTTCATAAATTAATTGCTTCTCATGTTCATTAATGTGAAAAAAAAAGATGACTAACACACTTGCTATAATTGATATTATGAATCTCAACACAAGAAGAACAAATTGATTCAGTAGCAGAAACTGTTACTAACTGTCCATGTTGGAACTGGATAAGATACATCTCCATGGAGAGCTGTATCCATGTACCATGAATCTAGGCTGAAGTTTATATCATAGAGAATGACAGGGCACAGAAGAAACATATTATGAATTCAAAAGGAAGGGAACAAAACTCCATTTTAAAACTTCTGCTTTGATTTTTACTTGAATGAGTGCTACTGGGATTAATCTTTTAGACAACTATTTGACAGAAAGCATATATATATATATATATATGCCTATGCATTTTCCATAGTTGAATGATATGCATGAAATCCCAATATACTTTCCCCTGAAAGTCTCTTTCCCCTTTGACTTCTATGTTGTGCCCTGCATACTCCTTCTTCTAAGTCTCTCAAATTCTTCCATTCCTCTTCCTTCTCCTTGGGAAGTAACTTCTTGGTTAATTCATTTGCTTCTGGTTTGTGTAACTTGGTTTATATCTACAAGTGTGTCCAAGCTAGTATAGTGGTGCATGCTGCTAATCCCAGCAGTTGCAAGGCTGAGTCAGATGAAGAAATACCTTGAGGATGTGTGGGAAGCCACATGTGCCGTTGCAGAGTGGCACTGACTACTGCTGGCCACCACGCATAAGTTTGGACAAACAATCAATGTGTACATATGCAGTAAATTTTTTGCAAAGACACTGCCTGGCCAGGCATGATAATGAGGTTCTGTAAGGTACTGAGAGAGAGTAGCCAATCAGATGAGGAACATGCAAATGAGGCTTAGTGCATAACCAATCCGGGTGTGAGACACGCCTCTCCTAGGCCTATAAAAGCAGCACCAGTTCTGGGTTCGGGGTATATTCGCCTCTACAATCAAGCTCTCCCAATAAACGTGTGCAGAAGAATCCTGTTGCAGCGTCGTTCTTCCTGGCCAGTCGAGCGCGCGCAAGAAGTGGTGCCAAAACCCGGGACAAGAAACATCTTCAGGCACGAGCGAAGACCCCCTGCTACAGGGAGGATTCAGAACTGCATCACGGGGAAGGAGCAGTTAATAAAGGTTCCCGCAAAACAGACTGCTGAGAAGGATCTGGCGTGGATTCAGAACTCTTCAGCTGGGGAACGGTGGTAATGAAGTGTTCCTGCAAAACAGACTGCTGAGAAGGATCCGGAGTGGATTCAGAACTCTTCAGCTGAGGAATGGTGGTACCGGTAAGTAGAAAGAAATTAATGTGAGAGGCATGCTCTCCTACGAAATAGATCCGATAATTGTTGCTGGGGTTGCTATCTTTCTTGCCTTGATCTTATATCATGGCTTTAATTGTCAACTCCCAAAATGTAAAGATACAAAAAATAGTATAAAAAGTAATAAAAAGAAGAAAATTAAGTCAATTTACCCTCCTCTCGAGGACTCTGAGTCGTTAGAATTGTCTAGCTCAGAGGATTCCGAATTATCAACAGGAGAGGAGGAAGATTTGAAGGAGGCTGCTGCGGAGTATGAAGCAGAAAGATCTGGTCCAATAGGGAGGAGTTTCAATGCACCCCCACCTACTCTGCCTTATGCAGATAAGAAAGCAATTGGCAATGGTCACTCTTTTTGCACTCCTAAAGGGTTGCAAAAAATATGTCAGGCTTTTCCTGTTTTTCAGGATCATGCTCAACAGCGATATTATGAGCCAATATCGCATAAACAAGTAAAAGAGCTAGCAGAGTCAGTAAGGACCTATGGAGTTAATGCCTCATTTACTCAGTCCCAAATTGATAGATTGGCTCACAATGCCATGACTCCTTTTGACTGGATGAGTGTGGTAAAGGCATGTCTTACGATGGGACAGTATCTAGATTGGAAGTCTATATGGCATGATCTGTGTTTGAGTCAGGCCCATGTTAATGCTACTGCAGCGCAACAAGCATGGAGCTTTGAAATGCTTACAGGTCAGGGTATATGGACAAACAATCAATTAGGATACCCAGTGCAGGTCTATGATCAAATTAATCAGGCAGCAGTTAAAGCTTGGAAAGCATTGCCTAATCGAGGAGAGGTATCTGGTAACTTGACAAAAATTATTCAGGGAATTAATGAGCCGTTCCCTGAATTTGTGGCTCACATGATGGAAGTGGCAGGACGTATATTTGGTGATGCTGATGCCGCAATGCCATTAATTGAACAATTAATTTATGAGCAATGTACCAAAGAATGCAGAAATGCTATCACACCATGGAAAGGGAAAGGGCTACAAGCATGGATGAAAGCCTGTAGAGAAATAGGAGGACCTCTTTCAAATGCAGGGCTGGCTGCCGCAGTTTTGATGGCGCAAACAAAAGAGATAACCTGCTATAATTGTGGACAAACAGGTCATATGTAAAAGCAGTGTACAAAGGGTATAAAGAGTAGGTTTGAAAAGACAGAACCAGGTACTTGCCCAAAATGTGGGAAAGGAAGACATTGGGCAAATGAATGTAGATCAGTCAGAGATATAAAAGGAAGGCCAATACCTCAGTTCAAAGTGCAACAGCCAAAAAACGGAATGAGGGGCCCCCGTCCCCAGGGCCCCCAAATGTATGGGGCATTTCAGACCACAGTGTCCATGAGGCCACCCAGAGACCGAGGAGAGCCACTCCGGGTTCAGTAGGATTGGACATCTGTGCCACCTCCAGAGTAATTCTTACACCTCAAATGGGGTGCCAACCTATTTCATCAGACTTTAGCGGTCCCTTACCAAAGGATACAGTGGGCCTACTGTTGGGTAGGTCCTCTTCTGCTTTGAAAGGATTGATGATACATCCCGGAGTTATAGACTCAGATTATGAGGGACAAGTTAAGATTATGTGTTCTGCACCCCGAGGTATTGTAGCCATTTCTCCTGGAGATCGAATTGCTCAATTACTGATTCTTCCTAGTTTGCATAACATGTTCCCTAGTAGCCAGGATTCCCGAGGAGATAAGGGACTCGGTTCTACAGGTACTAATGTGGCCTACATATCTTTAGATTTGGATAATCGTCCCACTTTACAATTACAAATAGAAGCAAAAACCTTTAAGGTATAATGGATACAGGAGCAGATAAAAGCATTATATCCAGTAATTGGTGGCCTGCTTCTTGGCCTGTTAATCAATCGTCACATAGCTTACAAGGATTAGGATATGAGGCTACCCCAACTATAAGTGCAAAATCCTTACAATGGAAAGATAAAGAAGGAAGGACAGGGCTTTTTCAACCTTATGTACTCCCTTTACCTGTAAACTTATGGGGAAGAGATGTGTTGTCAGCCATGAACTTTATATTGACTAATGATTACTCTCAGAAAAGCAAGGAAATGATGAAAGGAATGGAATATATACCTGGACTAGGTCTTGGAAAAAACTTACAAGGTAGAATTTCACCAGTTAAAGCCACAGAAAAAGTAGATAAGAAAGGGCTGAGTATTTTCTAGGGGCCACTGAGGAGCCTTTGCCCATTCCTTGGTGTACGAAGGACACGGTGTGGATGCCTCAGTGGCCTTTACCCTCTGAGAAGTTAAAAGCAGCTAAAGAATTAGTACAAAAACAATTAGACCTGGGACATGTGGAACCCACTCAATCACCCTGGAACACCCCTATTTTCGTTGTAAAGAAGAAGTCAGGTAAATGGAGATTGTTACATGACCTAAGAGCCATTAATGCACAAATGCAAGTTATGGGTCCTGTACAAAGAGGACTCCCCCTACTCTCAGCTCTACCTAAGGATTGGAGAATTATAGTAGTAGATATTAAGGATTGTTTCTTTTCAATTCCATTAAATAAGAAAGATAAACCTAGATTTGCATTCACCTTGCCTTCTATTAATCATATGGAGCCTGATAAAAGGTACCAATGGCGGGTATTACCCCAAGGAATGGCAAATAGCCCTACAATATGTCAGTTATATGTAGGAAAAGCTTTGCAACCGGTTAGGGATGGTTTCCCCTCCTTAAAAATTTGTCATTATATGGACGATATAGTGATTTGTGGACCTGAAGAAGAAAGTATACAGCAAGCTTATGGCTTGCTTAATGAAACTTTAAAAAATAATGGCTTGATTATTGCACCAGAAAAAGTACAGCAGTCTAATGTTAGTCATTTTTAGGAGCCACTATTACTTTACGATATGTTACCCCACAAAAGATTAGTATAAGAAAAGAACATCTAAAGACATTAAATGATTTTCAAAAATTATTAGGAGATATAAATTGGATTAGACCTTATTTAAGGATCCCTACTTCGGAATTAAAACCTTTATTTCAAATTTTAGAAGGAGAATCATATATTACCTCATTGAGACAATTAACACCTGAGGCTTCTGATGTTCTTAGGAAGGTGGAAAGAGCTATCCAAAAAGCACAGTTAAATCATATAAATGAGCAAGAACCTTTGTACATATGCATATTAAGAACCATAAATTTGCCAACTGCTGTGTTATGGCAAGATGGTCCTTTAGTATGGATTCATCCACATATATCCCCTGATAAGACTATAGAGTATTATCCCACCATGGTAGCAAACATGACACACAAAGGGATAAAAGCTTCAATTACTCACTTTGGAAAAATGCCTGATAGCATAATTGTCCCTTATACTGTCGCACAAATGCAAATACTGTGTGCTACTATAGATGAATGGGCCATTCTTAGATGCAGTTATTCTGGTTTAATTGATAATCATTATCCTAAACATCCGTTATTACATTTTATGTTATTACATCCAGTAATATTTCCAAAGGTAACGGCTAATACCCCTATAAAGAAAGCCATTGATATTTATACAGATGGATCAAAAACAGGAATTGGAAGTTATGTAATCGATGAAAAGGCTGTAAGGTTGCAATTTACACCAAGAGCCCCTCAATTGGTAGAATGTTTGGTGGTTTTAGAAGTTTTTAAAAGATTTCCTATGCCCATAAATATTATCTCTGATTCTGTTTATGTAGTTAATGTGGTTCTAGCATTAGAGACTGTCGGAAATTTTAAGCAGTCTAGTCCAGTATCTGAAATTTTGAGGAAAATAATATATTTTGATGCGTGAGCATCCCTTTTATATTCAACATATTAGAGCACATACATCATTACCTGGACCTATGGTTAAGGGAAATGCAATTGCTGATTCAGCCACCAGAGATATGGTTTTCCTATCACAAAGCTCTATAGACAGTGCTAAGAATTTTCATCAGCTTTATCATGTCCCTGCTTCTACATTACGACAAAAATTTAAGCTCACACGAACAGAAGCCCGAGATATTGTCCTACAGTGTGGTAAATGTGTAGAATTTATTAATGCATCTTCTGTGAGTGTTAATCCTCGTGGATTGCGACCCCTACATGTTTGGCAAATGGACGTCACGCATATCCCATCTTTTGGGAAATTACAATATGTACATGTATCCATTGATACCAGTTCTGGTGTCCTACATGCCTCTCCCTTGACAGGGGAAAAAGCAGTTCATGTCATATCTCACTGCTTAGAGGCTTGGGCTGCAATGGGGCAAGCCCCTAGTGTTAAAGACAGATAATGGTCCTGCATATACTTCTTCTAAATTTAGCCAATTTTGCAAACAAATGCAAGTAAAACATATTACTGGATTGCCATATCATCCACAGGGCCAAGGCATCATTGAGAGAGCCCACCGCACTCTGAAACAATATTTGCAAAAACAGAAAGGGGGAATAGAGGCTATGATGCCAAAGATGGCTCTATCCCTTATATTATTTACTCTTAATTTTTTAAAATTGAATGATGCTGGAAGATCACCAGCTGAAAGGCACGGACAATGGCCTCAATCGCCCAATGAAATGGTCAAATGGAAAAATGTCCTTGATAATAAATGGTGTGGCCTGGATCCTATCTTAATCAGATCCCAGGGAGCTATTTGTGTTTTTCCACAGGGTGAAGAAAATCCACTTTGGGTCCCG
The DNA here is from genome assembly GCF_000001635.26 of Mus musculus. Classification (NCBI taxonomy): domain Eukaryota; kingdom Metazoa; phylum Chordata; class Mammalia; order Rodentia; family Muridae; genus Mus; species Mus musculus. Next base: position 54,243,737 of record NC_000074.6, on the reverse strand, counting down.
ACACGACTGGCAAGGACCGTGAAAGAGCAAGATGAACCCCAAGATGATTCTCCTGCTCCTGATGATTGAAACCAGGATAAGTATACCTTTATGGGCCATAGTAAGATCATGGCCAGTACCTTTACCGGTACATTCCAATTCTTCTACCTAGCCTTTGTTTTTTTGCAAAGGAATGTTTTTTTGGATGTGCCTTATGCACGACAAACTCCTCAAGAGCCACGGGTGTATAAGAGTACTAGTATTCATTTAAATTATACATTATGCTTTGTGCATAATGTGGATAAACCTTTTACACCCTGTATATTTTTAAAGAAAAAGATTATCTCTAATTGGGCAGATCAAATTAATACTGCTGACACTATAAGTCAGATAGCAAAAACAAAAACAAAAAAACAAACAAACAAAAAACACTAACAACAACAAAAGTCTGAGGCATTGCTTACCCTGCAAGGGGTGGATTCTCATATCACCTCAGGGTTAATGTTAGTGAATCAGAGTGGATATTTTACAACATGACATGGAACAGATGATGGATGTCATACAAATGAGTTGTGTGGCATCTACATCGCATGTGTGCATTACTCCCAATAGGTATATTAATAATTCTCTTATTAAAAGTACAGACCTATCGAATTTCCTGAAGGGGAACTGGTCGCAGGAGCTGGAAAGGTTGCAGATGAGGCTGCAGATACAGATCCTGAACCTTAATGGGACCAGAGTGGAACCAGTGACCCTCGGAGACTTTACCTCTTGGCTTACCTCTGCTTTTTCTTACTTTAAGGAATGGGTGGGAGTGATTTTGTTTGGTGCTGCCATATGCTGTGGACTGGTGTTCATGCTCTGGTTGGTATGCAAATTCAGAACCTAACAAAAACGTGACAAGGTGATTATAACTCAGGCACTTTTAGCTATTGAAAACGGCTCCTCCCCTGAAATTTGGTTATCCATGCTCAAGAATTAGTTGGCATCTGAGTTCTCTACTCTTGCACTCCACGACACTGAGATGAGAGAGACTCAATGATCATTGATCAGCCCTTGCACATCACTGAGGTTTCCTCAATGCAAGCGATAGAGTGATCATGATTTCCCCACTAATTCATTTTTTTGGCTGGCCTCTTTTGCAGAGTTCGCCCTAGGTCATTTAGCAGTTATTGTCACACAGCACTGCGGTATCCAGAGACGGGCAACTTTCCTCGTGCACAGTCCAACCTAAGACATGGGGCCCGGTGGCGATAGGGTTACCCTATGACGGGTAAGGCTGTGACATTAGAGGAACGACCTAAAACAGGAGCCACGGCGGATGGGCATAATTGCACAGGCCTAGTCCAGCCTCATTTTATTAAAACAAACAGGGGGAGATGTGGGAAGCCACATGTGCCGTTGCAGAGTGGCACTGACTACTGCTGGCCACCACGCATAAGTTTGGACAAACAATCAATGTGTACATATGCAGTAAAGTTTTTTGCAAAGACACTGCCTGGCCCGGCATGATAATGAGGTTCGGTAAGGTACTGAGAGTATAGCCAATCAGATGTGAGACATGCAAATGAGGTATGATAATGAGGTTCTGTAAGGTACTGAGAGAGAGTAGCCAATCAGATGAGGAACATGCAAATGAGGCTTAGTGCATAACCAATCCGGGTGTGAGACACGCCTCTCCTAGGCTTATAAAAGCAGCATCAGTTCTGGGCTCGGGGTCTTTTCGCTTCTACAATCAAGCTCTCCCAATAAACGTGTGCAGAAGGATCCTGTTGCAGCGTTGTTCTTCCTGGCCAGTCGAGCTCGCGCAAGAAGGATGAACTTCATATTGAGTCCAGGCCAGGCTACATGGTTAGACTTGTCTCAAAAGAACTTTTTCTTCTGTTCAAATTCTGTCATTGAAGTGTAAGACAAGGCCAAACAACTCTGAATGACAGGTAATTTTCTAATCTGGTCAGCTTTCATTCCAGCTGCTTCACAAACAGACAGTAAAGAGCTTGTCATATCTGAAGGACAAGATTGAATGTGTTCTCATTTGTTCCCATTTTACCTCTTCCTTTGTGTGTTCTTCTTACTACCTTCAGCCCTCTCATCAATTCAGGAATTTCGGTTTAACAGCGTTTGCTTCCCAATATCACATGTGTCCTTCTTTCTTGCACCTTTTCTGGCCCCAAGGAACCTCAAAGAAATCACCCTGAAAGTGTAACCAACTATAAAGCCCACACACTGACCAGGGACTATGGGTCATGTAAGTAGATGCTCTTTAACTGTCTATGGTAAAAATGTGTGTAATAAAAACTATAACCACATGGTAACATTGTTTAGTGAATAAAAACACTCTCATAAATTTTTTTCAATTTTACATTTCACTCAGAAGGGTTCTGTTCTCCTCCTCCTCTTTTCTCCTTCTCCTCCTCTTTTTTCCTTCTCCTTCTCCCTCTCCTCTTCCCCCCTCCCCTCCTCCTCCTCCTTCTTCCTCTTCCTCTTCCTCTTCCTCTTCTATGAGACAAGGTTTCTTTGTGTAGCTCATACTGTGCTGGAAATTGTGCTACAGACAAGAATGGCTTCATATCCACATATCTGTCTGTTTCTGCCTCCCACATTCTGGGATTAAAGGCATATACTTCTGCTACTACTACCTGGCTTTACATTCTTCTTTTTTTAATATTTTTTATTACATATTTTCCTCAATTACATTTCCAATGCTACCCCAAAAGTCCCCCATACCCCCCCCCACTTCTGTTGCTATGTTATAGAGATAGTTGCATACAACTATGGTATTTTAAAACTAAAAATGGAGGGGTGTCTATTCTACAAGTATTTTCTTCTATGAAATATGCAAAGCAGTGGAGTTTTAGCATACAACAATATTTCCTTTATTACATTTTGAAAGATCATAATATAATTACATTTTCTTCCCCATCTTTCAAGTTTCTCCCCTCCAAACTGTTCCACATGATTCTTGCTGTCTTTTGCTCACTTTTGTGTTCATATTATTGATTTTTTATCATTGTTTTATCTATCTATCTATCTATCTATCTATCTATCTATATATATATATATATCTATCTATCTGGCTAGCTGGCTATCTATTATTAAATATAACCTGTAAGTTGGTATAATTTTTCTTGTATGTATGTTTTTAATGCTCACCACTTGCTATAGGATAAACAACTGGTATGTTTTCCCCTGCTCTCACCATTTCTTATTTGCCTATAGTTATTTGTATAGGGTTGAAGCCATATACACCCTTTTAAATCTAGTGTTACATGAATATTGGTGCCATCCTTGCTGAGCTCATGTGTGGGTAGTCCTGTTGGTAAGGTACAGTGTTCAGGGGATCCTGAGGATTTTAAGTTTCTGTGTGCTGTGGAGGAAATTCTTCACAATTCTTAGTGAATGTTTTATTTCATCCCTCTGAGAATCTGTGATTACAGGGTATGCAGTTGCATTCATACATCTAAGAAAGATGACTTAGGATTCCTAAGCAACCTATATTTTTTTCAACTTGTATTCCTTAGAGCTGCATTACATATTTCTGGTATTATTTAGAAAAGACTGAAGATCCAATCTAAGATTAAAATTTTTACTGTTGTAGTTTCCTTTCTGTTGTTGTGACAAACACTGTGGCCAAAAACAACTTTCAAGAAAAAAAGATATTTTTTCTAACATCTTCGGGTCACTATACATTATTGAGAGAAGATAGCCAAGCATTAAGAGCATGAACCTGAGGGCAGGACTGCCTACTCCTTATTACGCATAGAACCCCCTCTAATCAGAGAACTCACTGATAGCCAAGTAACTACTATAGAGCAAGGGAAAATTTTTGCTTCCTGTCCCCATAACTCTAGGTTCTGCTGGCTTAGAAGTTTTGGCTCCAGAGAGGGGAGTGCTCCTACCAGGAGCTACAACAAACATTCCATTGAACTGGAAGCTCAGACTTCCCCCTGGTCATTTTGGACTTCTAATGCCCTTAAACCAACAGGCTAAAAAAGGAATAACAGTGTTAGGAGGGGTGATAGATCCAGATTACCATGGGGAAATTGGATTACCTCTTCACAATGGTGGTAAGCAAGATTATGTCTGGAGTGTAGGAGATCCCTTAGGGCGTCTCTTAGTACTACCATGTCCTGTGATTAAAGTCAATGGGAAACTACAACAGCCTAATCCAAGTAGGATGACAAAGGACGCAGACCCATCAGGAATGAAGGTATGGGTCAATCCTCCAGGAAAAAAAAATTTGAACTTAATAGTTTACCGATCTGTTTCCAAACATGGGGGAGATCCGTATGGCCATACATGATCCTTCCTTTACATGCAGATGCTTGGGTGAATTTTAGGAATTGAAATCATAACCACTAAGCTGTGGAGGCACCCTGAACTCTGGAGCGATAAAGGGCCTTGTAGTAACAGTTCCTATAAAAATACCATGCTCAAGGTCATGCGTGAGTGACAGCAACAATACTCATGTTCAGAATCCTCTAATATCAAGGGGAAAAGTCTCTGCGTGTATTAGCTCCAGGGCTGATGTTCAAGGCGATTCCAATTTTACCGTGACTTATTTAAAGCAAGAAAGCTGTGGCATTACCCCTTGCTAGTTGGCTCATTCTCTGGCTTGTTAAATAGCTTCCTTTTACATTGTATTTCCCTGCATCAATTAATAATCAAAACAATCTGTCACAGATACTCACAAAACAATCTGATAAAAACAATGACTCAGTTGAGCCGTTATTCAAGTGACACTTAGCTGTGTTGGACAATGATAATTGATGTTAACTACAACATTGATGGTTAAGATACATGCTCAGACTTCCAATAAGCTTGCCCAACTTAGAGATTTTATTGTTTCTATATATTATCAGTTTACTTCTGTTCAAATTTTAAAATATTTCTTGTTATTCATGTTCAGGTCTTGTATAGAAAAATCTACAGTAACAGTATTTAATATGTAAAAGTAAGTTTATTTAGATCAGGGTTTGACTATTATGACTAGGTGATACCTCTGTACCCTTCCTTTTCTTTTTCTTTTTCTTTCTTTGTTTCTTTGTTTCTTTCTTTCCTTCTACCTTTTGTTTGTTGCTGGTGATGAAAGTCAGAGTCATTCTGTGTGTGTTGTGTTTATGGTGTACATGCATGCCATTGGGGAGGATATGCACATTAAGTGGGACCAAAGGGTGGCATCATGGGTGTCCTGCTCTGCTAACTCTCCTTATTCCCTTGAGACACTGTTTCTTACTGAAGCTGGTGAAAGGCTGGCGTCAGCTGAAAACTTTTAATATCACATGGGCTATGTCTAATCTATGTTGAGTTCTTTTTTTAGTGTAAGCAAGTTTCTAACAATCAGAATGGAACAACAGCTAGCCTGAGGGAACTGGGGTAGGTCATCTGGGTTCTCATAAAAATACAATTATTTGATGGTGTACATATAGAAAGAGTTATTACTTCTGTAACACATTTGAGGAAACATGGAAGGTTGCTTGTAGCCAGGGACAGCTCTGGAGCTTGAGCCAATCTGGACCCCATTTGGTGCTGCAGAAAATCAAAAGGATCCAAATAATGCCAGGCCACACCTCTATCTCTGCACAAAAATTGCTGAGAATAATGTCATAGAATTAGGAACACGGCCATAGGGAATTCATGTGCCCGTGTCCCTAGGTTACTTTTAGAATATTTTGGTTTTTTTTTTAAATATCTCCAGGGGAATATCTGCCTAATATTCAGCTATGGAGAATGTTGAAACCTCATGTTCATTGGCAGATTCAGTCATTGAGTTGTCTTGTCTATGCATCAACAGGATCAACTGTATGACTTCACACAGAACACTTCAATCAGATAAAGTGAAAACCTTGAACATCCTTAGATTTTATGAACCTACTGAAGAGAGGACACCAAACTTCAGATTCACTAAAGTCTGTCTACTATCTAGGGGATGTGATTAAAACCCTAACCAGCACCATGGAGCTCTTGTCTCTAGCTGCATATGCATCAAAAGATGGCCTAGTCGGCCATCACTGCAAAGAGAGGCCCATTGGACTTGCCAACTTTAGATGCCCCAGTATAGGGGAACGCCAGGACCAAAAAGGGGGAGTGGGTGGGTAGGGGATTGGGGGGTGGTGGATATGGGGGACCTTTGGGATAGCATTGAAAATGTAAATGAGGAAAATACCTAATAAAAAATTTTTTAAAAAATTAAAAAAAAAAAAGCCTACAGGTTCAAAGTAAAATCTGGAACCACATTGGTACAGTCTCCAGATTCTGCAGTGAGCAACTATACTTCAGAAATCAAACTTTCACACCTACACTGACCTTAGATACCTTCTGAACCAAAGTTCCTGTCTCTCACAGGATCCTAGAAACACTACAACCCAAGCTCAGGCCCTGCACTGACCTTGAGGCCACTGGGCTGTTGTCCTCGTTGCAGGGTGATTCCTGGATCTAAATAATCCACAAGTCTGAATGCTTAGGCTCTCTCATCTCATATAGTAATCACCTTTTAAGCAACTGTCAAGAGTCATTAGAGATCCCCAACATGTAGCTAGATAGAGTTAAGTTGTCTCCTTTGACCTCACTGAAGGCACATGAGGTGATCCAAGGCCTTGTACCTTGTCCTGTGGCTAGCACACAAATTATCTCAAGACTGTAGAGATCTAGAAAAGAGAAAATGACTAAGAGTTTGAATTCTTAGGTTTCCTGCAGGCCTGAGAAATGAGGATGAAGATGCTAGTCTCCTCTGACACCGGCAGAAAGTGCTTTCATGCGGTGTATTTTATTCCACCACTTTGAACCTCCGTATTGGTCTTTCTGAACACAGTATTATTGTGACAAGATGCTTGCTCCGACACAGGATCTGTTGACCTAACGGATGCCAAGGTCTGCTTAGAGCAGATTTCCTGTAAGGAACTGGGTCAAGGAACGTTTTTTTCTGGTACATGATTTATTTTATATTTCCACATTGCCTTTATCCTATTCTAAAAGTGCTCTTAGCAAAGTTCTTCATGGGACATTGAGGCAGGCATGACATTTGCTGCCCTGATGTAAGAATATTCTTACTTTCTTTGTGTAAGATGGATTTGCTTGTAAAAGGAGGTTTGTTATTTCAGCAACCTTCAAACATGGAACAAATCAATGTCCATTGGGTTGGCACTTCCTCTCATTTCCTGAGGGAGGGGTTGATAATTCTGATAGCTTCCAAGGGAGGGGGGAGTTCCAGACCATTTATAAATTGCTGGTAGCCACTATGTTGTTCCCTATTACATCATCCACATTGAAAACTCAAGGAAGGTCATTTATATTAACATCATGAAAGCTGGCTTTGCCTATAATAGAATTTTCTGGATCTGAAGGATCCATACCATAGAATCAACATTGAAAAATGATAAAAGGAGCTTGTCTCTGCTGATATGTTCTTGAAGAATACTTGGCTTGTGTAGTACCATATGCAGAAGGATGAAAAAGCTTGGTTACTTCTGGAAAGATTGAAGACAATGTGCACTTCAACTCACAGTGCAGATAGCTCTGCCTGACAAGACAAGAACTATCAATCAGAAGAGTATCTTGCAAAGATAATGGATGTTTCTGCAATGTGCTATGCACTGCACCTTTAGTACTATGCATTGCAATTAGTTCTGAGTGCATATGAAAAAGAAATAAGCAGAGGTAATAAGGCTGCAATACTGCCCACTCAAAATGATTGAATGATTGTGCAAAGAAATTCTCAGAATGTGAAATGATCATAACTCAATTTCTTTCAGTCCTAAAAAAGAAGCTATAACCTGACAGCTTCTAAAATTGATACTATTTTCAATAGATAATACATTGCTCACTTTGTAAGTGAAAAACCAAATCATTGGTGTGGAAACTTCCAAAACCTTCCCAACACTCATGTTTCAGGGATTTAACCATAATTAAGAGTGATCAAAGCAAAGCCCAAATGATTAAATAGAGATTACTTTGAGTGCTCAGTAGATCTATCTAAAGTCAGTATTATTGGAATTGTTATGAACAGGACATTATGAAAACACTTATTTTCATAGGTGTCTCAAATCATTGTGCTCTTTGAACATTTACTAGGCATAGGAACAGAAAAAAGAAATGGGATAAGAAATAATCCTCTCTCTTTCTCTCTCTTCCTCTCTCTCTCAAACACACACACACACACACACACACACACACACACACACACACACACACACACTTTTCATTTTTTTCCTCTCTAGAGCTTTAGTTGATTTAAATATTAAGGTTTATCATTAGTGAATGTTGTATTTTTCTCCTACAAAGTAAAATGTAATTTTATTCCTTTAATACACATCCATTGAGGGTATTCTCAAATATTTAGAAAATATACAAATAAAAAAGCCAACATCCCGAAACTCTTTATTTACAGTGTCAAGAAAACCTCGTCCAGTTACATTAAAGTCTACAGATAACCATCTCAGTATAGCAATGAAACACCCTCAGCCCCTTAACTATATATAATATAGGATTACTGTCTTTAATTTACATGTATAATTTATTGTGAATGCAAGCATGGAAATGAGACTGGCTGGGTCAGACTTTCTGTTTCCTTAATGCCATCTGTGTAAAAGACTTAACTTTACATATGCCATATTTTTATCTAAAGAGAAGTAATCAATATTTATGATTACCTCACATGGTATTTATGAAAATGGGTGTGATGCCACACATCTATAATCTTAACACTTGGAAGGCCAAGATAGAAACATAACCAAAAGTTTTGGGCCAGCCTTGGCTACATGGTGACAATAGCAACTTCTTAATTAAAAACATAGATAAACAGACATAGGAACCTGTGATTTAATTCAGTTACAAGAAAACTTGGATGATAGTAAGAGTTTAATAACCTTATCTATATTGGTAGCAACATTAATAGAAGTCAGACAACCACTGGGGGAATCAATTCTTTTCATCTTTTATGTAGGTACCAGGATCAAACTCACATTGTCAGGCTGGGCAGCAAGTGTCAGGACTCAGTGAGTCAACTCATTTGCCTCAAGCATACATTTGTTTCTGACAATCCTTTTTCAACATATGGTACTTATGAGCACTTCCCTATATAAATAGCACTATATAAACTCAAAAGTACTATATACCCTTTTAGGAGTAACAGCTACATGAAGGTTGTTTAGAAAGTCTTATATAAAGAAAATATATTTATTTAACACAAAACAATGCTCTTGCATAAATAAAAATTTATTTATTTATTGGCAAGGATGAAAGTCACAATTGTTTTCAGCCCACTTTTAGGACCAAAGCCTTCAGTCTTTTATAAATTACACAATAATGTTTCATTACTCATGACTTACTGCTAAGCTCTTTTGTAGGAATTTCCTTGAGCTGAGGGAACAAACTTACCCATGGTTATTCTTTGAGGAGCAATCAACATCTGTTCACTTATTAATGCAGGTCCTTAAAATTCAACATCTTAGTTTGAATAATGTGCCGCTCTATAATCTTATCCAAATCCAGAGCTGATTGTCTTGGCTGAGACCTTTCCCAAGTGTACATCATGTCTCAAGAGCAGCATCTCCAGATTGTGCCATCAATTCTATACTTTCAAAAGTCGAAAAGGTATTTGGTAGATAATCTTGATTTTGGTATAGTGTTTACATAAAAGGAATCATGGGAACACAGTGATAGATAAAATAATTCTCTGGAAACTGAGGACCTAGAGAATAGCTTAGTGGTTACTCTTCCTACATCTCCTGTTAGTTTCATATATAATATGCTTAGGGATAAAGAGGGAAACAACTCGTGTTCTGTCAATAAAGTCCTCAGGCGGAGGTATAGCTTGATGTTAAGGTTTCCCCAGACAAGTAAGCTATTTGCAAAAAGATTTCACAGTGCATAGTTTTTAGATGAAACTTGATATTTCTCTTTATCAACAGCTGTTTAACTCCTAGTTTTCCAATCAGTTTTCCAATCAGTTGACATGCCATGTCACTGGAATGTTCTTAAGACTGGTTTTGATTTTAGGACACAGACATTAGTTCTTCTTTTAAAGCATTACTAGTCATATGTAGGTAAAATTTAAAACCTTACATCTTTCTTAAATTCTACTGTTACACCATTTAGTGATCCTGAACTTTCAAACGCCTGCAAAAGGAGACGCAGATCAATGAATCTGCAATGTCTTTGCGGGAAGTTTTCTCATTGTTAGATTTGTTACTGAGAGCAGATGGTAGAAAAGCATGGGAACAGCTTCATTGTCCAAACTGTGTATTCCACAGTGTGTTCAGCCTTCAGCCAGCCTTGGAAACTGAGTCGTATTTTTAGAAAATATTTGAGCACTTTGACTGTTGCCATTCCCATTTCCATTTCGGCTTCCTCGTTAATGTGTCAGTACATTTTGATGTATGGGGCATTGCATACCAAAATTGATGTTAAACTCAAGGCATTGCTTACATAAAGTCAAAACAGATAATTAGAAATAACTACATGATTGACTGTGCACATATTTTTCATTCAGAATCTTGGCCTCAAGTAAACGTAGCACAAAATATGAACTTTAGACAGATGATGTCTTCCCTCCTTCTTCTATTAAACACCAGAGCCTATCTGCTAGACTGCTCTTCTCACCGTTAACTTTTTTTTTCTACTTAGGATCAAACATTGCTAATGATGGACATCTATTCTCTTTATGATGCAATAATCTCCTAGCTGGGAGAACACTGCATGCATTAAAATTATATTCCCATCTGGAAAGCATCTAATTCCTAGGCAGTCTCCAGGTTTAAGTTTTGGTATTCCTTATGAGTCTTAGTACACTGCTCCCCATCATTCCCTGGGGCAGTATGCTAAATGGCTTTCACCTTGATAGTCATACAACAAAAATAAGCACCCACTGAGTAAACCCTGGGACCATTCCCTTAGTTCACCTTGATAATGCAAAGGCGTATTCTTATCACATGAATTTATTTTTCTCTCCTGATAAAAATGATGAGAAAGAATGATCATTTTAGAGTACTTTGGCAACAGTATTCTATTCCATAACTAAACTTTAGGAAATTAGAAATACACTAACATATGTTGTTATTTTATATAATAAGACCCAAATCTTTAATCATACAAATACTATTTTCTTCAATATTTCTTTATTGAAAATAAAATTTCCCCCTTCAGTGTATTAGGATCAAACCAAATACTGCTGTTCCACTAAAAGAACATAGTCATAAAATGACTCTTGATGACATTTCATAATACTCATAGATCAGTGCCTTTCAGTCATCATCAGAGGAGCTTCGTCTGGCAGGAAATATGAACAGATACAGACATTGACAGCCAGACAACCTATAGAATGTGAGAGACCTTCAGGCACTTAGTCCTAAATAGTATGTTTCTATCATATCCCTACCCTTAGGGCTCAAGGAGGCCTGCTGACTAGGAAGGCAGCGTGTAAGAGCCAGAGAGGATGGAAATGGAACACACACACACACACACACACACACACACACACACACACACACTGTCAACATGATCAGCATCAGCTATGACATAATGAACTTACACTGAGCCAGCGTGCATTGGGCCTATACACATCTGCACTAGATGGGATTCTAGAGCTAAAAAAAGTAGAGACACCTCCCCATCCCTAAGCCAGAAACAATCTTCAACTGATAGACACTTGCAAATAAAGATGTAGTGCCATCCAATGGAGTCTCACTGTGGGAAACAAACTACTCTTAGGGTAGGCTGCATGCCAAGCAGTATGTGGCTGACAAAAAAATGAACATAAAGGTATCTTTGGATGTTTCTTGTGTCATAAGGTCATTTCAGGGCTTAATTTGTATTTTTATTTTAATTTTTATCTTCTTATTTATTTACTTTTTCTCTTTACCCTGTTGGTCCTTGGTGCATATGTTATGGCTTCCTGTTGAGTCATTTTATGAGTTTCCTGAGTGGACAAGTATGTGGGTGTAGGTCTGTCCTTGGGCTCTTTCTCTTCTGTTTGTTGCTTTTCTTATTCCAATGTGATAGTCTTTGTTTGTTGTATTATCTTTTTATCATATTATATCATTTTATATTATTAGCCCCTTAGAACCTTGTTTCATTTTTCATGAAAGACTGAAAGGAGATGGGTGTGAACTGGAGACAGGGTACGAAGGAACTGGGAGAGGAGGTGGAAAGGAGGAAGTAGAAAAGGGGGTGGGGAAAAACTAGGAGAGGAGGGGGAGGAACTTGGAGAGGTAGGGAGGAACTGGGAAAGGAGGTAGGGAGGAACTAGGAAAAGCAGAGGAAGGGAAAACAAAAACTGTAATTAGGATACATTATGTGAGAAAAAAATCTATGTTCAATAAAAGGAAATACTTTTTAAAAACTAAAGAAAAGATTTTCACATACTCTGTATCTGATTGTGTTCTCACCTTCCCCAACTCTCCAGATCTTCCTCACTTTCCCACCAACCAACTCCACATCCTTTCTTTCTCTCTTTCTGCAGAATGTCAAAAAAACCCTAATAATAAAATAAAATATTATAAAACATAACCAAACAAACTAGAATAGGACAAAACAAACAAACAAACAAACAAAGAAGAAATGGAGTCAAATAAAATGGATGTGAAATTCAATTTCGTACAGATGCAGACACACACACACCTAATCAGGCCTTTTCTTTTTTTCTTTTGCCCTACAGGCCTTTATGTATTATGATTTATAAAAAATATGAAAATTATCTTTGAATTCTTTACAAAAATAATTTCTCTTGATGGTCCTTTAAAGCAATTTCCACTTGAATCTAATACTGTCATGAATAGTTGCAGACAAACCATATCTTAAGAGTTTGGTCTTTGACACAGTATCACTAGACATTTTACTGTACAGCTTCAAACATGGAAAGGAAGGGGCATTGTTGTCCCCTTTCTTCCTGTGGTGGTTTGAGTATGCTATGTGTTGTTGGAGTAGGTGTGGACTCATTGGAGGAAGTCTTTCACTATGAGGGTTAGCTTTGAGGTCTGATGCTCTGGCTGCCTGCAGAAGAGTATTATTTTCAGTGTTTTAACAAGTTATGAGTCTTTACATTGACTGGAATCCATAGCGGGATATGTAAAAAGGCTTTTCTGGCTAAGACTGACATCATCCCAGCTAGATTGTTATAAGCATAAATACTAAGAAGAGAGTTGACAGCAAAATCATTTGGCAAAATAATGACTGAAATGTTATAGACAGTCTGAGAAACAGTGTGACACCTTCTTTGGGAAAAAAAAAAGAGTATTAGTACATGAAATTAGTAATTAGAATGTAGAACACTTAACTTAGAAAAACAAACCCTATATCCTGACTAAAGTCCACAAAACACAACAAATAAACTTATTCTGTATACTAGTCAAGGTTCAAGGAAAATTTATGACACTTGTGCTTTCTAAATTGAACTGGATATGAAAAGGATATCATGATATGAAAAGGATATCAGGTTGCATCTGCATAAAGTATACTTATCTTATTTATTATATCTTTCCTAGGTACCTTTAAAAATGATGTAAGAAAATTTGCTTAACTGACAAGTTGTGTGAAGTGGGGGCTGATATTTATTCTTTTCAAAGTGCATCTTTTATCACCACCTGTGTATGTATGTTTCTGTCTTATATTATCTATATAAGCCATCTATTTATATAAACAGAATACCTTATAGCCCAATGTAATACAGTCTGGATTTACACTCACAGCTACCTCCTGCCTGGTTATCTTGATTGCTGGCTTTCAGCCATGTTGCACTACAAAAACTACATTAGTTATTCTGAAATTAATACTTGTTCATTGATCACAACCCATTTTTTTCTCTTTGTCAGAGTCACACACTTTCCAAAGTTAGATAAGTTTTAAAACTCTATTTTCTTACATGTGGAAATATCTATGGAAATCTTCAGAAAGCCTGTGCATACAATTCCCATAATACTATTCTATACATTAATCAAATAACAAAACTTGTCATGCTCTTGTGCATTTGTGGAATGTACATGGAAAGGAGCAGAGAAATCAAACTGCTCAACAAAATGCCTGAAAATCAAATAGAAGGACTCATCGAAAAGTTTACTCACTCACCATGATGTTGTAGGCCTTGCCCTAGAGATTCAGGAATGGTAAAACTTATACAAATCAACAAATGTAATGTGTTACATAAATGAACTGAAAGAAGAATACATGGTCATCTCAATAGATGCAGAAAATCCCTTTGACAAAATTTAATCCTACACTTGTTAGGATGACAAAGATCAACACAAGTGATAGCTCATAGTGGTAAGGAAATATTCAGAAAGCCTCCCTCCCTACTTCTCAAGTTCAGGAAGTAGTATGCACATGGCGTTCTGTACTTCCTACCTTCCAGATAGAGTTAATGCCCTAGTAAAACAAAGAAGAAATGGTCATTTTCTTATTGATTTAAAATAGACTTTTGAGCCTTAAGATGGAGGCTACATTATTAAGGAAAAACATTGTAACAAGCATGTGTGAAATAGCAAAATCCACTGGCTAGATTGATAATGTTCAAGATTCTAAAGGGTGAGAAGAGGAAGCAAAGATATCCAGGGAAGAGCACAGGGCTAGTCTGTGAGGGACTGTGAATGCTCCTTGATAAGTCTCTAGACTGGCTTTTGTCCAAGTTAGTTTAAGTGAGACATCAGACAAGCAGAGTGACAGGGTATACAGGCTTGTTACCCAGAAGTATGAACATAGCAGCCAGACTTGTCAAAGCAGAAATGTCTTGATAAAATAATGCAGTCTCCTGAAACATAAAAGCCATCTGTTCTTTGGGACCTCTAAAAAAAAAAGTGGCTGAAAATAGAATAGCAGATCTGAGTCAAGTCAAGGAGAATAGAGAACATACTGACTTTGAACCAGAGCATGCAAACCAGCAAAGGAGGCATCTCAGCACGTGCTGAGCTGGCAAACCTCATCTAAAGGTAAAGAAGTGAGTAGCTCACAGCCAGCCAGAACAGATGTCAAATTCTAGGAACAGGTGTTCCCTCCAGCATCAAGATGTCCTTTAAATTCCTCATGGCTAACATGCTGATTTACTTGAATCAAAAGTCTGAAATGACTTACCTTCTTGACAGTTGATCATAGTTGGTTTCTTTTTTCCTGATAATTTATACACTGCTTCAATGACAGAAAAAATTTACATTCTTAAAATAATGATACATATTTTGCATTACTGATAGAGGAAATAAAAATCATGTTGGATATGTAAATATTATTTTTATAGTTCTTGCTAGTAATATAAAGAAACTACTGTCATTACTATCTTAAAACAGACAATTGCAGGATTTAGATAAGAAACTTACTTAAAATGGCATAGTATATATTTAGCAAAAATTGCAAATCAAAAAATATATATCTGTTAATGAAATTCTGCTTCTTAATTAAATGAAATAAGAAATGTGATGCAATTAGAAAATTAGACATTTTTATATAAAATAATTTATACCACATATATATTGCAAAATGCTACCAGTCTGCCCATCAATGGATAGAATAAATGGAGTATATATATGGTGTTTAGACATATATGAGAACCATTATCTATAACTGTTGAGTCAAAACATTAACATATTAAATAATAAAATCTCATTTTATTTCTTCCTAATATCTATAATTATAAACACACATATTTTAAAAACATATTTATAGTCATTTTAAGGATTTTAATGTTTTGGCCCATGTCTCTACTCAGGTACTATTTTAAGATATATACTTTATTATATTTAACAGTTTTTTCCATATATATATATATATGTATATATATGTGTGTATATATATATATATATATATATATATATATACACATGCATATCTAAATGTATGCATCCTCATCCACATTATGTAAGTTTTCACCTACATGAAATTATATCCACTCAAAAGCCAAATAGAAATTTATTAGTTAAGAATGTAGTTATATTTGATTGTTGATATTAATCAATATAGTCTGGCCTATATTGCAACAGAAAATCATTCACAAGCCTCAGGTGCCTGTTACAACAAAATGTTAACTTGAAGTCCACTGTGATTCACATCAGCAACCACAGTGTTTCATTCCTTTTGCCCTGTGTTTCAATATGAGATAATTTCAGTGATTAACACTGACGGTCTACCTGCTCTAAAAGAATGCCATTACCATGGTTTCTCAGAATGAGTTTGTTGCCTCAGAGTTCTAGAGACTAGAATCCCCAAATCAAGCTATTTAGTAGAGACTCGCTGCTCTAGAACAGACTCTCTTCCATGCTTTTCAATTCAGGTCTAGTGACACTGTTGGTCATGGCTTGTAACTCCATGCCTCCTAAGAATTTGTCCTATCAACTCTGTACATAATGAGTTCTCCTAAGAATTTGTCCTATCAACTCTGTACATAATGAGTTCTTAAAAGCCTCCATCATACTTGATAATTGCTCCTCAAACCTTAATTATTTACGTCTTAAAACTTATCTTGAAGGAGGTCATTGGAGGTTAGGATTTTCTCCTTTTGGAGTTCACACTGATATGCTTTGTTTGAATCTGTAACACCTCCCCTCTACTTCTGTTTGACACTTGTTCCCAGCTTTTGAGAGATGTGGAGCCTTTAAGAGATAGTTCCTTATTTGCAAAAATAGCCCACAAAGGAGTCAAACTCCAGAAGTTATAGTAACCCTTTGCTCCCATCTGTATTCTTTGCTTCCTGCCTGAAATGGGAACACACTTTTGAGTCATTCTCAATGATGGACAGGGCTGATTTTGCCACTGAGTCCTCCAAGCCATGGCAAGCTAAAATCATTCTGAAATTATGAACCCAAATAAAGCCTTCCTTTTAAGCTACTTAGCTATGCATTTTGGCCACAGCACTGCTAAAAGCAATCCAGCTTACAAGAGAGGACACTGTGGAAGAAGATTTTCATGGTTCCCGAGCATGCTGGTTCAATATTATATGGCTCCTACTCAACAACAAGGGTCAGAACTAGTGACATAAGTCTATTTTACTACCAGTGAATGGACAATGTCCTGGCAGTTCACCAGAAGAAGCAGACACATGGCTACAGGAAAAGTTTGCATGCTTTTATGATATCCAGTTAACATTATATGAGGAAGAAGGGCACATTTGAAAATATCAATAGTCTACATCATTTAAACAAATTTAGTAATTATAATAATGGTATTTTATGAACTTTGTCTGATAAGTATAATGTCCAATCATTTGTTTTATATTATGTGGACAATCTTCTGAGAAATGTTATCTAGTCTTTCTACAGTGATTTACAAGCACATTTGTAAATTCTCAGATCTCTTTTTCCAGGAGGCAGCATCTATTTCTCTGTTAACATGGATCTGCATTTGTGACTCGCTTCTAACAACTGGATATTGAAAAGCTAATGCTTAAAAATCTAAACTTATTTTCAGACAGAAAATAAAGCAGTTTCCAAGTAATTCTTTTTCACAGGATATAAGTCTTGAGGTCTTCAACAAGACAAAGATTTTTCACTGAAACTATTGTCCTACAAAGTCCACTGTGGCAAAACAGCAAATCAATAAAAAAAAAATGCTGTCAATAATCATGGATGTTAAAGAGAGACTATTTTAATACATACAGGATCAATGCACCTTCCAATGCTTCTTGTCTTCCTGCATTCAGCTAGGCAGAGATATTGTTGAGGTGTTCTTACTCTGGATCCTGACCCAGAGGATCTGAATATAACAAATGTGCCAATAAATATAAAGGAATCTCTTTGTACTTCCATAGTAGCAGACATTGTGCTATTTGTATTTCCTTGAAAATATTTTCTGAGACTAAGGTAAACTCAGAGGCACATGACTGTTTTGGGTTGTTGAGGAGTAGGATCTAAAATCAGGAAGAAAAAAAAGGCTTAGTTCTTTATGTTACTTTAACATACTTGAAAACTACATGGAAAGTAAACTTATTGTATATTACAAAATTTTCAGAAAGTACTCCAACCCTTCTTTCTTTGTAAACAGCATTTATACAATCAGAATTAGTATTTATTAAAAAATATTGACCAAGAAAAATTGATCATCCTTTAAAAAAATCCTTACTTCAACATGAAAATATTACTGCCTTTTCCTCTTTTGAAGATTCACATTTTCTTTTAAATCCTATTGATTCCTTGATTGCCAGCCTAAGTTCTTGTTGTATTTTGAAATAACACCTTCCTAATTTCTACTTGACATAAATTAACTACTCAAAACTTATTCCTCTCAATTTCCATTTTGACCTTGAAAAAATATATATAATATTCAAATTATTTCTATACTATGGTAAGGACTTTGAAAGAGAGTCCCATTGTCAAAAATGTGAAAGAGAACTAGAGAAGGCAAGAGACAGAGTCATTTGCAAGGCATTGCTAATCTTTCTAGGGTACAATTACAACCTTCTTAAGAGTTATCTCGCTCTGTTATTTTTGTGAAAATTTGCTGAATATACAAATTTTTCCTTAGGTGACATTCTCTGAATTAAACATACCATCTTCTTAAATGTTGAACCAAATTAAGTTTAATATACATTTAGCTTTAGGTCATTTACATAAACTCAGAATATTTTTGAAAGTGCTTTCTTACTGAATGTAAACCTAACACATCTTTGTTCTCTGCCTGTTTTCTTACCAGAAGAGACTTAAAGTTTATTCCATTTAGTAATTGGTAGAAATACAAGGTTTAATGATATATTTTACTAGTAAAACCTGACTGTTCTTGAAGACTAGTGAGAATGTAATCTTTTTTTTTTCAGGTCATACAATTTATTTTTTAAGGGGTTAAACAAGAGCAGAGAGGTCTCTGCCCCACAGCGCAACAAAACAGAAATTAGTACACAAATAGACACTCTCACTGAAACACGGAGGCAGGTAAAAGGGAAGGCAGAGAAAACTGAGACATAACCAGGAAAAAGAGGAAGGGATGGGCGACTACTAGGGGACCAGCTTAGAGATTCAATAATAGGAATTAGTACAAGAATGCACTACTCATGAAACACAGTGTTGAAAATGTCATCAGAAAGCTGTTCAGATCTGCTGCCTATAGCAGTGGGCAGGGGCAGCTGGTGAGGTGGTGGAATATCCGGGGTTTGGGTCAATAGCAACAGTCAAATGACTGTGAGATGGAGTGTGGTGTGCCTGTCCCTGCCCCTTGGCAAGGCCTTGGGCTGGTTGAGCCAGGGGAATCTGGGATACTTGGTCAGGGGAAGGAGAGGATGGGAGTCTTTAAGAGTCCATTCCCTGGGACCATATTGTCTTCCTTAGCTGCCCAGTTATCTTGTAGTAGTAGTAGTAGTAGTAGTAGTAGTAGTAGTAGTAGTAGTAGTAAAAATAATAGTAGTAATAATAATAGTAGTAGTAGTAGTAGTAGTAGTAGTAGTAGTAATAGTAATAGTAGTAGTTGTTGTCAACTCCTCCTGCTGTCAGAAGGCATTACTGGGATTTCCCTGGAGCCCAAGTCCCTGACTTTCACATGCACATAAGCACATCTGGGAAGAACCCAACATCTCTTACCATCCCCTGATGAAAAGAATACTCTAGGGATAGGTGTGTGACCAAGCCCGAAGTACTGAGGGCCAAATGTTGGAAGACATGGGGTCCAGGCAGAGGACAGGCTGTGAGATATGAGTGAACTGGCCGAGAAAAGGGCTGCATAGGTTCAAGAAGCTGATTTGGGATCTAACCATGGCCCTTGAATGAAGGAGTTCTTGTCTACTATGGAGGGCTTCCATCCATCTCAAATCTGGCAAGGTGAAGCCACTTGTAATCCTGAGGCAGGATGCTAACAAATTTGAGGTAAGGGTGAGTCCATTGCCTTTATAGCTGTAAAGTTCTCATCTATTGTTTTTCAAAAAGAAATACTGATCTTTATGAGAGAAACCTCATGAAATAAAATTTAAGAGGCAAATTAGCATGTTTGCTGGCAAGTATGGATGACTATAGTGCGAATACCTGTAACATTTAAGATAGGATGCCTGTAAAAAGAATCTGCTTTGATGAGGGGCAGTAGCTACACTTATCTGTGGATATAAGGATAAGGTTTCTAATGTAGTAAAAAAAAAAATGCTTGTGTATGAAAGTAGTAGTAGAAGATTCTTTTCTAAGATCCAACTTTACTAGCCCTGGAAAGCTAGTCCGATTTCTAATACCAGGCTTGATTTATCCCGGCTATTGAGTGAGCCTTAAATTCAATAAGACAACTTGGTTGCCATGAACTTGTGAGTGTATTATTGCACTTTCAAGCATGTCTGGTCATGATGGTAATTGTTATGGTTGTTGCAGTTGAGCAGGAGTATTTATTTGCTTCCCTCCATTGTCAGCTTACATAGTGTTTCCTGGAATAAACAAATAAGCACAGGCAACTGTTGATAACTAGGAGGAGAAATAGTCTTTCCCAGAGATGAGCCCCTTTATTGATATGTCCGGCGTAGATTGTATCTATACTTTTCTATATATACACACACAAACACAAACACACACACACAAGTGTATGTATGCATATATGTTTGTATATATGCATGCAACAAATAAAATCAAACTCATACAGGGTAACAACTTGAGAGGGGGAAGCTTGCTTTGTATTGCAGGAAGGGTAGCTGGGAGAGTCAGAAGAGAGGAAAATCAAGAGGGGAGATGATGTAACTGTATCTCAGTTATAAACATTAAATAGAATAATCTCTGATATGTACTGAAAAGGAGGAATTATAAATAAATCATTCAAAGTGAGTTTCTTTTGCTGTGTACATTACCAGAATTTCTGAATAAAGTGTATTATAAGCAAAAGTTGTACCTTCTTAGTTTACTGAGGATATATTTAACACTCTCACTGTAACTGAGAAAATGTGTTGCTTTGAGACAGAGACTCTAATGTGGTCCATTCTGAACTCATAATCTGCTTCTATAGTGATGAGATTACATGTGTGGGCTGTTGAGCCTGGTCCTGGGAAAATATTAAAAAATTATTCCAGCTGTTGTATCTAGATTGTATTATTATGGGCCAATGCTGAATATCATACCGTCATCTTGGTTATCAATATGACCATTTGTCATAAATTATTTTTATTGTATGTTATGTCGCAAGGTGGTCATGGAGAGAGAACAGTAAATAAAAACTGGGTTATGGGAAAGACCATGCTTGCTGTATCAGACCAGTTAGTTTTCTGTACATACTCACTTAAAAATCATAACCAGTTCCTTTTCAAGCTTAGGCCGTGGATGCACAGATGGAGTTTTATGCAGAAAGATTCCCATGCTCTTCTTCAACATGGGCCTCTTCATTACTTAAATTTATGGCATGCTTGTGATTCTCATGTGGAAACGTTCCCATGCCGTCAAGTCAGGCCTTTGATGTTGTGCATATCCCACGCCCCTCCTGTCAGATGGATCACTTTAAGAATATTACAAAAATTGTTTTAGAGAATTTCTTTTCTCTGGAGCCATCTCCGGTTCTAATTCTGATTCAATTTATTTTACTGTATATTTCATCAATACTTTATTCTGATTCAACTTATTACAAAATATATTTATTTATTTATTTGATAATGCCCATATATGTAAATAAAATGTTGTTTGGTTACATATGGGACAGTTTTCTAAGGAAAACAATATGATATAAAAATAGAAGTCATGTGAATATCACTGAAATTGTCCTCATTTGATGACTATAAATAGACACAAGTTGCCTAACCAGAATAGATTATTGATTGTATGTTTCTCTCTATGGATTTCACACTCAGTATCAGATGCACTGTAGTTTACAAAGTTAAGTAATATACCACTTTTGAAAACTAATAATCGATAAAGATATAAAAGGATATATTCACTGCCACTTCTAAAATGTACTCACTTGGAAAACTATAGTTTATGAGATATTATATAGCATGTGATATCTTTTTAAAAAATCAGCGGTACTATTTTATCTCAAAATGAAGTAGTTATCTCCAAATATAATCAAATTGAATTCATGATTCTCTTCTTGAGTTCAGTTATTTTCTAAATATTTCATAAAGAAAGTATGTTGATCCTACAATCTAACTCAAAATAAAATTAAGGTTAGAGAAGTCATACCATAAGATTAAGTCATTGAGACCCAAAGAAGGATAGCACTGGGAGAAGTGGAAGGAAATTCAGGGAAAATGGTCACTACTCTCAAAAATCTAGGTAGTAGAAGATCCTATAGGGATTTCTGTGGCATGCATTGAACGTAAATATGACCTGTGTGAGAACATTGTAAATATATACAAATAATATAATCAGAATTGGATACTTTTACTCTATTTTGATGCTGCTTAGAAAATATATTTAGAAAATATAACAAAAATGAGGAAGAAGAATTTATTTAAAAATACAGTTCTTTGTTCTTGACTTAATAGAACAAGAGCTATTTGATAATTAATGTGAACTTCCAGGAGAACCAAACTATCTTGTAGAGGCTAAAGAAGAAAATAATAAGTGAAACTACATTTATGGATCAAATAAGGTATATATTCTTTGTAAACCTTATACAGTCATTTTGTTTACAAAAGAGTTCATATACATTGGACCTTCATTTCTTAAAGGCTTCAAACTTTAAACTCATTTTAAGAACTAATGCGATTACATGGTTACTTTAATAAACTTTTTTGAGATTATGATAAAATTATATCATTTTCCCCTGTCCTTTTCCTCCCACCAAGCCCTCCTCTATATCCGTTCTTGTTCTCTTTCAAAATCATGAATTTTTTTTCTCATTAACTGTTGCTGTGCACACACATATGTATATTCATGTCTGTAAATAAAACACATAAATACAACCTGTCCAATCTGCATAATGTTACTCATATTATGTTTTCAGGGCTGACCATTTGGTATTTGGTAATCAGTTGGGGCATTCTTCCTGTGGAAGACTATCTCTCCCACTCTCAGTATTCCATAGCTGAAAGTTGGTTAGAACCAAGAGTCATGGAGTTTGCTGAGAGAGAATGTCTCCTAGAATAATCAGGAGCTAAACTCATAAGGTCTCACTAACATGACTGTTTAAAATGAACTGAAAGAAAACAATGACAAGCTAACATAGACAGGAGGCCTCAAACATATACAGAGCAGCACTGCAGGTAACACAATTATGTTTTAATTGAAAAAGCAGTTTCTGAGAAGTCCTTTGATTTGCTGATGTTGTCATGAGTCTCTGCTGAACAGAAGAGCAATCCAGCATGAGTGCTTTCTCTGGAAGTGTACTGTCCAGCACATCAAAAGAATGAGCAGAATCAAAGTGAATTGGGAAAAATATCCAAAATTGAAAAATAATCTTGCATTTCCCTATCAGGAGCTAGTTTTAAACTTTATCTTAATAGTTGTGACTCCTCAAAATATCAAGTAAGTATTTCATAAGTTTAAACATTAGCCTTTGAAATCATTCATTTGGAGCCCTGAAAATTTTAGGAAGCCTTTTTCTAATTATGGAATGATATCTTAGAGTTCTCCTCTGTGGTGCATTTCTAAAAGCTTTTGTCCCCCACCCCCTTCTAAAGTTTAATGATAGAAAGCAGCTCTCTGCTTCCAAATATCTGGATTAGCTACAGAAGAATAGTTGTTAACGCCAGTGCTCTGGTTTGGTTCAGTATATTGTCTTTGTAGTAGGTTTTGATACTTGATGCTGTTCGGTCCTTTTAGGAGAGAAATGTAGCTTTATTTTTTTTTCTCTTTTGTTTTTATGGAGACAATGTGCTCAAGTAGGACATGTTTTTCTAAGATGTTTTTTTTCCCCCTTGTATCAGAGGAATAAGAAAATAAAAACCCAAACGCAGAAACATCTGTTTTTCTTCAAGTCTCTGAGACTTTCCATGTCCATTCCTCAGATATTACAACAGCTAATTGTAAAGTAGGTGACTTTTCGAGGTTGTTCTCTAAAGAGAAATCAGAATGAATACACGGGTGAATATGATTTTCTGGATCCAACCAATAAGGCCTTTGGGTAGACAAGCAGTTCTTAGTGTTTACCAAATACAACTGTGACCTGAATGACCTTGCTGTCAGAATCTGACCTGTGCTTGTTTCACTCCATAGTGCTGTTGCCATGCATTTGATGGTAGAAATATTTGAACACGTGGCAACAGTCTTCAAATGTGTGTGTCCCATGAATTTGGGTAAAACTTAAACATGTCTGCAAGTAGGAGGCTAGTTGTTCTAAAACTCTCATGATCTTGATATTAACATATGGAAAGGTGCTTGAATTGGTTTCAATTTTTTTCTAGTGAAGTGGTTTTTAAATATAAGTGAAATTATGCTACTCATTGAAATGTTCAGAATTTTTATAGGTAGGGACATAAGCCATTT
This sequence comes from Mus musculus, assembly GCF_000001635.26. Classification (NCBI taxonomy): domain Eukaryota; kingdom Metazoa; phylum Chordata; class Mammalia; order Rodentia; family Muridae; genus Mus; species Mus musculus. The sequence continues at coordinate 54,219,480 of NC_000074.6, read as the reverse complement.
ACTTCAAAAATTAATGGAAAGAAATCTGATTAATTCTATACTCTAGGAAAAAAATAATGCTGTAATTAAACGAGTAGACATTTTCAGAACTGCTAGCACTTAAATAAAATTGATTTAAATAAAAAATTTAAAATTCTCTCTCTCCCTCTCCCTCTCCCTCTCCCTCTCCCTCTCCCTCTCCCTCTCCCTCTCCCTCTCCCTCTCCCTCTCCCTCTCCCTCTCCTTCTCCCTCTCCCAGCCATTTTGATAGTAACTGGCATTGCCCAACTTGGCAAGTGCTGGTGCACTGAAGATTCATTTTAAAAACATATCTGTTCATGATTTGCATTTCTGCCTTTATATACTGTTTCAGATACAAAGATAGACACATGGGGCACTCTTATTCTAAGAGATATTCATGAAAAGAAATGCACCAGTACCCAAGGAGATGGGGTTGAAGTAAAACCTCAAGCTTAGAATCAACATGCCATTGCATAGAAGACAGGCCATCAGAGAGGAAGGCTTTCTCTTGACAGTCAAACATTTATAAAGTATAGTACTAGATATTTTTAGATTCATTTGCTCATCTAGTTCTCATACAACCAAAAGGAATGAACATTGAATTCTCTGTACTATTTTTTATGAAGGAAAATCATGGGGTTTTATTTGAGGGTATGTCTGTTATGTATGGTTATGTATGTATGGTTATGGAGGTAGTTAGAGAAAATCAGAATGCATGCTAATCTCCTCCCCCTCCCTTTCTCTCCCTCCACACCCTCCTTCAGACATGACCTTGATATTTGACTAGGTTGACCTGACACTCACTAGGTACTTCAAGTAATCTCAAACTCAAGACAATCCTCCTGCCTCAGTCTCCTAGCTGCTGGGACAGCAGGTGTACCCTGCCATCACCACATTCCAAGTTATTTTCTGACTAAAAGTCAGATGGAGTTGGTAGACAACTTTTAGGGGCCAAATACTAAAATAATGGTTCTGTGCCCTTCTACCAGTAATGTTTATTATGATACAAGACAACAAGAATTCGGTAGATTTTAGGTTAATCATCAATTTGTGTCAAAATATGAAGATTATTTGGGTCTGAGGTGAAGGAGCTCTTCAAAACTCTCCAGCTTTCTGTGGAAAAGAAACTTAGATTTTCTGAGCCTGTGAAGAATTCCACATGAAGAAAGTTGACCACTGATTAGAAGCAGGTCTCTGGGGTAAGACCTGAGAGTGGCCTCTAGCTGCTGTGAGTGACCCCAGGCCAAGAACCAGGAAGAACAGCCAATCCATCTTACTTCAGCTAGAAAAGTAAGTCCTCCAACTGTGTGAAGGAGCTTCGGAAGGATTCCTGGGAACTTCCAGTCTGGCTATGACACAGGAATACAATAACCAAATTTCTCATATACAAGAGTATCAGATAATAAGCACATGCATTTTAATATGTTAAATTTCTGTAATTTGTTATGCAGCACAAAAATAAAAAGCTAACACATTGAGATAATGGTCAAATGAATCTTGCAATAAACTTAACAAGTGAAACACTTTGCTGACTCTGATACCTGAATCACTTTCTTATTCTTCCTATTCTGAGGCTGTGTCTTGACCTGGAAAGCCTTCCAATATTTAAGCCCACTGATCTATGTCAAATAAGAATAGTGAATTAATTCTGTTACCTTTGGTTTCTAAACCATTGTTTCTTTACAAAGAGAGTTGAAGGCCATCTAAAATACATCTCCTAAGTGCAGAAATATTAAGTCATGTGCTTTGTTTGTATACGTGTGTTTTATGTACATGTTTGTTGGAGGTGGGAACACATACCTATGCATGCACATGGAAGATAGAGTAGTGGGTCTCTCTCACCCTCTCTCTCTCACCCTCAAGAGACAGGATTTCTAACTGAATTTAGCTATGCTGGTGATCTGCAGGCTCCAATGATTGATGATCCTGTCTCTGTTTCATACATTACTGGAATGACAGATACACATAACACATCCAGCTTTTTACTTTTTATCATGGGACGTGGGAAATTGAGTGTATCCTCTCCTTCTTGCACAGCCAACACTAATGCCAGAAGAACCATCTTCTAACTCCATAGACCAGTGTTTCTTAACCTGTGGGTCTTGACCATCACAAGAATTGGCTATGACCATTTAAAAACACAGATTCTTACATTACAATTCATAGGGGAAAAATTACAATTCTGAAGTAGCAATGAGATAATTTTATGGATGGGGGGACACCAGAACATGAGGGACTTTATTAAATGTTCACAGCATTACAAAGGTTGAGAACCATCATCATAGACTAATAAACGATTTAAAGACTTACCTGATAGTAAAATGTCATCCACAAAATGTCATTTGTTAAGGAAATAGGTCATCTTGCAAGAATATCTCATGCACTGTTAGGAATTAAAAATGCTTTCAATGTACTGGAGTATCTGGCAAAATTGTTCTAAAGTCTTGTTTTCATTAAAATGGCTTGGGCTGAACCTTTCTTTGATAATTTGAAATTCCTTTCCACTTTCCCTCCTTCTTCCTGCCTCCAGCCCCCATGCTTAAAACATCACTGGTATTTTGGCAAATGAGGCAAGATTAAAAACAAAGTATTTGCTTAGATTTCTTCAAGCATCTGTCTAACAATAGCTTAGAATGTGTCGATGGGTATGCTTTCTTTCTGCTGCTGTTGTATACGGATTTGATTCACTCTTGTTCCTCAAGAGCTTCTTATAATGTGTGTTGCTCTAACTGATCTCATTATCCCTTCGCTGAGGCTTCATGTCCCGTGTAAAACCTAACTTCTGAGATGCTCTGGGTAAGTCAAGGACAGCACTTGTAGCATCATGCCTCCACTTCTCCAGCATTCCCTTAGTCAACTGCTCCATCACTTGGCACACTTCCTGCTATTTTTTTTTTTTTTTTGGCTATGGATGCTGCATAACAAAGTGTCCTACACTTAGTGCTACAGAGCTTTAATAACTGTGTCACATATCTCTGTGGGTCAGGAATTTGAACAGGTCATGGCTTATGTCTGTTCCATAATGCCTGAGGCTGAGGGTGACTCAAATATCTGAAGCCTGAATCATTTGCAGGCTTCAGATTTCTGGTGAGTTAGCATGACTCAAAGGCGAGATGTGGCTGGGACTATTTACTGGAGAACCTGTCCATGGTCTGCCCCGAGACTTAGGATAGTCATCACATAACACCCATGTCTCATAAAGAGAACATACCAAAAGAATGTCCAAAGAGATGAGTGCTTCAAATGACCAGACTAAAAGTCACTGCACTGCTTATGACCTAGAAAAAGAACATGAAATGTGCATAGCAGCACATCTAGTGTCCTCTGTGCAGACTTAACGTCCACTAGGGAGGGTGGCAAGGCGTTTTAGAAAATATACTTCAGATATGCTTATTAGCCCCTTTGCCATATAATTTAACAACACTTCTGCCTTTTAACTAACAGCACCCTACCACTCAAAAAAAGTCTCACTTCATTCTGAACTTAAGGTTCAAAATCCAGATTTTTGACCAAATGAGTGGATGTGTTGGTGAGATTGAGTGCAGTACTTCAAGTGTGATTTCTCTCAATGTAACTTGTGAAGGATAAGAAACGATTTGTTCCCCAAACATAAATTGTACAATAGCAACACAAATACAATATAATTGTTCCAGTTCAAAGGAGGGATCATGGCTTCATAATAAAGAAACCCATCAGAGAAAGTTTTTAGTTCCTTGATTCAGCTGTATCTGAAAACTAATCTATGAAAGGTGTGGCTGTTGTGACCATTCTGGGTCCTTTGTGCTGTTCTTTCCATAGGCTTCCTTTATATGTGTAATAGCTTAATCTTCAGCTGAGACAATTCTCATTCGTTTGCATTTTTAGCAACTTTAATGTATTTATTGTACAGGATGCTGAATTTTATAAAATTTCTTTCAAGGACATCAAGTATGCTGGCCATATTCATCTCTGCATGCCATTTATATATAATCTATAACCACAAAGAAGAACAAATATCTGAGTCTGGCTTATTTTGCTGTAATATGAGGATCACCAGACTCATCCATTTTTCCAGTAAATGACAAAATTCAATTCTTCTGTGGCAGAATAAAATTTCATTGCAGGCATGCATGTGTACACACACACACACACACACACACACACACACACACACACACACACACAATTTTCTTTATCCCCCCCATCCATTAAGTTGATATAAGCCTAGTGAAATAGTGTTAGAATAAATATGCACATACAAGTATCCATATGATATAACTTAGAGTCCTCAAAGTATATCACCATGAGGGTCATAGATGGATAATATTGTAATTCTATGTTCAGTTTTTGAGGAACCTCCACATGAATTTCCATAATGGTTGCACATTACAATCTACCATTAGTTTTTAAAATCTGCTAGCACTTTTCTTTTCTATGTCTTCTTAAGTGACAACCATCGCAACTAGGGTGGATAGAATCTCAGCATAGTTTTAATTTGCATTTTCTTGATTTCTAATAATGTTCAACATTTCTTTTCATATTTATTGGCCATTTCTACTTCATGTTTGTAAATTTCATCACCCTTTTATTGATCAAGTTGTTTAGAATTTGTGGTATTTAGGGTTTTTGAAATGTATTTAAATATTCTAAATGCTAATCCTCACTTACATATTTAGCTACAAAGTTTTTCTCATCTTACAGGCTTTCTCATCAGTGACTCTCACCCTCGTTATGCAGAAACTCTATAATTGCACATATCCTCACATGCCATTTTCTTGGGTTATTTCTTGAATTAGTAGAGTGTTTTTCCAAATACCCTTGCCTGGGCCTATATATTGAAATATTTTATTTGTTTTCTTCTAGCACTTGCAATGTCATGACTTCTTTGAAATCTTTGACACATTTGGAATTATTTCTGTGCAGGATTAGGAGATGGGTTCTTACTTCCCTTCTTGTACATGTCGAATCATAACACCACTTTTTTTTTAATTACGTATTTTCCTCAATGACATTTCCAATGCTGTCCCAAAAGTCCCCCATACCCTCCCCCCCACTTCCCTACCCACCCATTCTCATTTTTTTGGCCCTGGCGTTCATGTACTGGGGCATATAAAGTTTGTGTGTCCGATGGGCCTCTCTTTCCAGTGATGGCCGACTAGGCCATCTTTTGATACATATGTAGCTAGAGTCAAGAGCTCCAGGGTACTGGTTAGTTCATAATGTTGTTGCACCTACAGGTTTGCAGATCTCTTTAGCTCCTTGGATACTTTCTCTAGCTCCTCCATTGGGGGCCCTGTGATCCATCCAATAGCTGACTGTGAGCATCCACTTATGTGTTTGCTAGGCCCCTGCCTAGTCTCACAAGAGACAGCTATATCTGGGTCATTTCAGCAAAATCTTGCTAGTGTATGCAGTGGTGTCAGCGTTTGGAAGCTGATTATGGGGTGGATCCCTGGATATGGCAGTCTCTAGATGGTCCATCCTTTTGACTCAGCTCCAAACTTTGTCTCTGTAACTCCTTCCATGGGTGTTTTGTTCCCAATTCTAAGAAGGGGCACAGTGTCCACACTTTGGTCTTCATTCTTCTAGAGTTTCATGCATTTGGCAAATTGTATCTTATATCTTGGGTATACTAAGTTTTGGGCTAGTATCCACTTATCAGTGAGTACATATTGTGTGAGTTCCTTTGTGATTGGGTTACCTCGCTCAGGATGATGCCCTCCAGGTCCATCCATTTGCCTAGGAATTTCATAAATTCATTCTTTTTAATAGCTGAGTAGTATTCCATTGTGTAAATGTACCACATTTTCTGTATCCATTCCTCTGTTGAGGGGCATCTGGGTTGTTTCCAGCTTCTGGCTATTATAAATAAGGCTGCTATGAACATAGTGGAGCATATGTCCTTCATACCGGTTGGGACATCTTCTGGATATATGGCCAGAAGAGGTATTGCTGGATCCTCCGGTAGTACTATGTCCAATTTTCTCTAGTGTATGTTTTTGAAATCTTTGTCAAAATCAGAGTACAGATCTGTTTTGTGCCAACTTTTTTACTACTATGGTTCTGTAGTATAATTTAAATTGGATTCTAATTTCTCTAGCATTCTTCTTCTTTTTTTTTTTTTTAATTACAGTTTCTCTGGATGACCAGAGACTTGTGTGCTTCCTAATAAATTTTAAGACTGTTTTTACTTCTGTTTCTATGAAGAATGTTAGTTTCTTGTGTGTTTTATCAAATCTCTATGAAGTTTTCAATATTACAAACACTTTCAAGTTATTAGTTCTGCTAGTTTGAGAGAATGGAAGGTGTTGTTATTTTCTTGTATGTTCTTTATCTTCTTTCTTCAGTGCATAAATTTTTGAAGGGTTTTTATTCACTTTTTAAGGTTCACTCCTCATAAATGGGAATGTTTTCTTCATTCCTTCCTTTTGAAGACACACGGATTTTGCATGCTGATTATATGTTCAGCCATTTTGCTGAATGGGCCTTTTAGTTCTAAGGGTTTTCCGCTTATATCACTTTTATCTTTCCCCCTTATTACTGAAACTGAGGCTTCATGGACTAATACAACATGAATAATTCTAGAAAAACTTCATATCTTCCACTGAAAATAATATTTGCTATAAATTTGTTACACATGCACACACACAAACACACAAACATACACAATCAATTCTTATTACGTTAAGGAGTGTTTCTATGATTTCTAGTTTATCCTGGGCTTTCATCAGTGGAAGCTTTCAGAGGCTGTTTCTCCAACTATTCAAAAGATCATGTGATTTCTGCTCTTGTGTAAACCAATGTGTTGTATTTTATGTATTGATTCATGTATGTTGAGCCGTCTCTATACCCTTGGAATTAAGTGCACACAAGTAATGGTGAAAGTTCCAAATTTATAGCTGAATTCAGTTTATAAGAATTTACTGAGATTTGCATACATGTTCAATTGGGTGATGGTCTTATTTTTTATGTGTGTCTTAATTGGTTTTCATGTCTGACTTCATAGTATGAGTTTAACAGCATTCTTTTCCTTTGTATTTTATGGATGATGTTAAGAAATACTGGTGTCAATTCTTCTTGAAACATAAAATTCAACAGGCTTGGCTTTAGCTCTGTTTAAACAGAAGACACTTTATTAATGGTTCAATCTCATTGCTTATTATACGTATACTTAAGCTCTTTATATTATTGTTGAGCCTGGTAGCTATACACCTCCTGATCGACTGATCTGTGTGTCTATCTATCTATCTATCTATCTATCTATCTATCTATCTATCTATCTATCTATCTAATATTCTCAAATTTTTTAAATATAAATTTTCAGTGTTTGCCCCAATTATCCCAAGAATTTCATTGATGTTTGTTTTAGTGTCTCATTTTTCTTCTGGTTTTATAACTTTGAGTCTTTCCATGCTCTTGATTAGTTTAAGAGTTGGCCAGTAATGCTTATCTCTTTAAAGAACCAACTCTTTGGCCTTTGTATTATTTGCTTGTTTTTGTTTTTATTTCATCTGTTTCAACATTGGTCTTTCTCTTACTTCTTCAGGGCTTCAGTTATTCTTATATTTCTAAGACCTTTAGTTGCATCTTTAAGGTACTTATTTATGGTCTTCTTGATTTTTTAAATGTAGAAATTTGTTGCTGCAAATTTTTTTTTCTAGAACTGCTTGCAATTGTCCTATACCAAATGAATCTAGTATATTGTTTTCATTGGTGCTAGAATTTATAATACTTTCATCTTGTATTTACCTCTTTATTTACTTGTTTGTTTGTTTTTATTATTTTTGGTTTTTCAAGACAGGGATTCTCTGTATAGACCTGGCTGTTTTGGAACTCACTTTGTAGACCTTGAACTCAGAAATCTGCCTGCCTCTACCTCTTGAGTGCTGGGATTAAAGGCATGTGCCACCATGCCCAGTTCCATCTTGTTTTTATTGATAACCCATTCTTCATTTAGTAATGTATTTTTCAATCTCCACAAGATTTTATGTATTTTGAAGTTTCTCCTGCTCTTGATTTGTCATTTTTTCTCTGTTGTGATCAAATAGAGAAAACAAAAAAAACAAAAACCAAAAAAAAAAAACAAACAAAACAAAACAACAGCAAAAAACCTTTGTATCACAAAATGCCATTTATTTTAGAAAAATTCACGGGGTTCCCTGAAATGAACACATAGTGTGCAATGTTTCAAAAAAATTATCTGTAGATTCCCAGTGAGTCTACTTGATCTATCATTTGATTTGGTTAATATTTCCTTCTCAATTTTTAATCTTGGTTATCTATTTCCAGTGACAGCAGGCTATTGAATTTATTTATTATCGTTGTGTTGATGACAGCACACACTATATCTTTATATCCTGTAGTCTTTGGTTTATGAAATTCGGGGTACCAGTGTAAAATAGATATGAGCTTAGAAGCATGATTTCTGCTTTGCAAATTATTCTATTAGTCAATAAGAAGCTACCTTCTTTATCTGCCCTAATTTTATAATTTGCCTTTTATTTCATCAGGGATTGGTCAGTTATATACCTGCTTGTTTTCTGGTTGTTTGCTCCCAATCTCCTTCACCCTTTCTCCCCAAGGCTGTGTTTATCTTTGTTAGTGGAATGTCTTTTTTATGTCAACAAATGGAATTGAATTTTAAATTCCCTTTGCTAGCCCATGTCTTTTGGTTGGAAAACAGACTGCTAATGTTATATGTTCTTATCTACTGTCTGCTTTCATTCCTGTCATCTCTTCTTTTATTTGTGTTTGATGTGCCCATGTTCTTCATTGGCTTAGGGTTCTGATCTAGTATGGTTTAATCTTTCCTGTGGCTTCATGGATATGTTGAGGTTTCTTTTGGGTATGTATAATTTAACTGTTCAGGCATCTTCAGTAGTGCTGATTTATTAGATAGAGATTTATTTAGTTTCTGTTTATCATGTAAGCTTCTTATTTCTTCAAATTTAAGTGGTGTTGCCTTTATATATGAGCAGATATGTTCATGATTCCTTTCTTTGCCTTTTATATAATTCATAAATTTCATCTTTTATACTGCTCTATAGATTGTGTATATTCTATCCATACCTTACTATTTTATCTTTGTCATAGTCTAAATGGTAGACCTTCAAGCCCAGTTATACTATCTTTACTTGATCTACTCATTGGTGAGGTTTCATTGATTTTTTTTTTTGGGGGGGGGGTTGTTGTTTGAGACAGGTTTCTCTGTGTAGCCCTGGCTGTCCTGGAATTCACTTTGTAGACCAGGCTGGCCTCAAACTCAGAAATCTACCTGCCTCTGCCTTCCAAGTGCTGGGACTAAAGTTCTGTGCCACCACTGCCCAGCTTGATTTTTTTCTTTAATTTATTAAACTTTCTACTTCCAAACTTGAATTTATTTTTAAAATATTTTTATCTCCTTGTTGAATTTGTTCATATTTTGTATTTACCTCTTTATTTTGTTCATGTCTTTTTGGTATTTGCTTTGTAGACATTTAAAACTTTATTTGTGATAGCTTACTCCTCTCTGCCAAGTGGGACTGTGATGACCTCATTTAGGCACTTCAGCTTGGTTGAAATTTTTTGAGTTCTGTGGACTGTCTTGGATATTTTGTACTTCCTGATCTGGTATTGGATGAGGAAAAAAGGACTGAAGCCCTGAGGGCCAGCAGAAAGAATGGAAACAGGCACCATCAGGAAGTAGGAGATTATATTCCAGGATACAACAGAGACCTGGAAGGTGAGAGATTCTCAGGACTCAAAGGGAGGGACCATAGATGATAGGCCTGACAGTAGGAAGAGAGAACTTATGGAGCCCACCTCCAAAAGGAAGACAGGACATCAAGTGAGGATTGGGGTTGCCATCCTACAATCACAACTCTGTCCCATAATTGTTCCTGTCTGAAAGAATTACATGGATAGAAATGGAAAGGAGCCCGAGGAAAAGAAGTTCCAGTGACAGGCCCAAAGTGGGATCCAGCTCAAGAGGAAGTCCCAAAATCTGACACTATTACTGAAGCTATGGAGTGCTCACAAAAATGGACCTATCATGACTACTCTCTGAAAGACCCAACAAGCAGCTGGAAGAGTCAGATGCAGATATTTGCACCCAACCAATGGAAAGAAACAGCTGACCCCCCTGTGGTTGAATTAAGGGAAAGCTGGAAAAAGCTGAAGAGGATGGTGACACAGTAGGAGGATTAGCAGTCTCAATTAGCCTGGGCCCTTGAGATCTCTCAGACACTGGACCAACAACCAGGAAGCATACACCAGCTGATGTATGCGTTCAATCAGAGAAGAAGCACCTAACCCTCAAGACACTGGAGGCACCAGGGAGTTTAGAGGTCTGGTGAGGTTGGGGTGGGTGGTGGGGACATCCTCCTGGAAGCTGGGTTAGAGGTAGAGGTGGGGAGGGAGGGAGGGATGGGGAAGTGTTTGGGATAGTGATCAGTTGGAGAGTGGATTGGGAGGGGAAATAAAATCTGGAGTGTAAAAATAAATGAATGAATGAATGAATGAATGAATGAATGAATGAACAAATAAATAAATAAATAAAAGATTAAAAATATTCACTGGAGTCAATTGCTGTGATGGTAGTAACTTTTGTAGAAGCTATATAGGCCCGATTTTCTTCATGTTTCTTGTGTTTAGGTACTGAGGTCTGTGTATCTAAGAGCAGGTCATTGTCCTAGTTAGCTATAATTGCCAAATTAATACAGTCCAGTGTTACCTGAACGGGAAGCATTGATCAACTGTTTTGCCTACATTAGGTGTGCATTGGATACAACTAGAGGAAATTGTCTTCACTATCCATTGGTGTAAGTGGACCCCCCCCACCCCCCCATTGTGGAGGATAACATGGTCTTTTAGGCAGTCCTAAGCTGTGTAAGAAAACTAGCTGAGAATGAGCCTGAGCAAGCCAGACAACAAGCCAGACAAGTAACATTTTTTCATGGAATCTGCTACAAGTTCCTGTGTGACTTCCTGACTGATTTCTCTCCTGATAAACTGTGACCTGGAAATTTAAGCTAAATAAACCCTTTTCTCTCTCAAGTTGCTTATTGTCTGTGTTTAGCACTGTAACATAAAGTTAATTAGAACAGTTGCTGATTAAGATTTTAATCACTTCTTTTAGTAGAATTCTTTTAGCAATGTTCTAATGGAACTATTTTGTAGAAGTATTAAGATGGTCTTTCTTCCCACAGGACTGAGAGTAGAGTTTTGCAACTAAATGTGGATTCTTCTTGTTGCCTGTATTTCTCAGAGTATGGGAGCAAGGTTATGAAAGGAAAATCTTGTTGGTTTATTTGGGGAGCTCTTACTCCACTCTATATTTTGGTTGGATAGTCTATTCAGGAGTCAAAAGATGGGACTTATAGTTATAGATCTCTCTCTCTCTCTCTCTCTCTCTCTCTCTCTCTCTCTCTCTCTCTTTCTGTGTGTGTGTGTGTGTGTGTGTGTGTGTGTGTGTATGTACAGTCATGGTTCATTCATGTGGATATTAGAGGACAACTTTCAGGTCTTGGTTCTCTCCTTTGACCAGGTGGGTCCTGGGAATGTAATGTAAGCCATTAGGGTTATTAGCAACCATATTTTCTCACTGAGTAAGCTCACCAGATCCAAGGATGGGTCTTTTGAAGAGAAAACAGCAAAACATTCTGACACTACAGAAGAAAAGATAATCAATACTTCCTCATCTACTTTCAGAGGGTGGACATGCCACAAACCACCATCTCATAGTTTACTTGCGTGTATGTGTGTGTTTATTGGAGTTATGGTTTATTTATTTATTTATTTATTTATTTATTTATTTATTTATGCTTCTGAGCCTTTAAAGTTCATCTTTCTCTTGGATAAAAGACAAGGAATCTGATCAGATCCCGCAACCACACGTGCTTATCCCATTTCTATCCTAAACCTATCTTGCAATAGCACAAAAGAAATCATACTAAGCGTTTACACAGTATTTTCAGAAAGATAAAAGAAGCTCTGACCCCAGGACTCAGGGGAGATCGCCATTTTCTCTCCAGTATCTCTCTACATCAGGTCTGCTGAGGAGACCCTAGGCCACAGAAGCAACAGAAATTCTGGAACACAGTTCTAGGGGCCTACATTTACAGCCAAGCAACAGAGATTCTGGAACACAGTCCTAGGGGCCTACATTTACAGCCAGGAGGTGGAGCTGATCCTCAGTCCTCTGGGCACAATCCCTGCCAGAGGAGAGCTTGCCTTCAGGAGTGCTCTGACAGCAAGACTCAGGTGGGGTCACCATACTCCCTCCTGTCTCTCTATATGGCTGTCTGCTTAGGAGAGCACAGGCTGAAGAAAGAATGGAGCTTCTGGGAGTTGGTCCTCTGAGCCGACATCTGCAGCCAGGAGGTGGGCTGATCGTCAATCCTCTGTGCACTGGTCTTGCCAGGAGAGAGCTGGTCTCCCAGGAGTGCTGACACAGGCTTACAGACTCACAGGACAACCAAGCTCCAGCCAGAGACGACTAGAACATTTAACACCAGAGATTACCAGATGGCGAAAGGCATCTTACCAGCAGAAACCAGCAGAAACCAAGACTACTCGGCATCATCAGGAACCAGTACTCCCACCACACTGAGTCATGGATACCCCAACACCCTGGAAAAGCAAGATTCAGATTTAAAATAATATCTCATGAGGCTGGTAGAGGATTTTAAGAAGGGCATTAATAGCTCCCTTAAAGAAATACAGGAAAACACAGCTAAACAGGTAGAAGTACTTAAAGAGGAAGCACAAACATCCCTTAAAGAATTACAGGAGAACACAGGTAAATAGGTAGAAGCCCTTAAAAAAGAAACATAAAAATCCCTTAAAAATTTACAGAAAAACACAACCAAACAGGTGAAAGAATTGAAGAAAAACCATCCAGGATCTAAAAATGGAAGTAGAAACAATAAAGAAATCACAAAGGAAGACAACTCTGGAGATAGAAATTGTAGGAAAGAAATCTGGAATCATAGATGCAAGCATCACAACCAGAATACAAGAGATGGAAGAGAGAAAATCAGATGCAAAAGATTCCATAGAAAACATGGACACAACAGTCAAAGAAAATGCAAAAATGCTAAAAGATCCTAACTCAAATCATCCAGGAAACCCAAGACACAATGTGAAGACCAAATTTAAGGATAATAGGATAATAGGTATAGATGAGAAAGAAGATTTCCAACTTAAAGGGCCAGTAAATATCTTCAAAAAAAAAAAAAAACTATAGAAGAAAGCTTCCCTAACTTAAAGAAAGAGATGCCCATGAACACACAAGAGGCCTACAGAACTCCAAATAAACAGGAACAGAAAAGAAATTCCTCCTGACATATAATAATCAAACACCAAATACACTAATGAAAGATAGAATATTAAAAGCAGTAGGGGAAAAGGTCACATAACATATAAAGGCAGACATATTAGAAATAGTCCAGACTTCTCACCAGAGACTATGAAAGCCAGACGATCCTAGACAGATGTCACACAAACCCTAAGAGAACACAAATGCCAGCCCTGGCTACTATACCCAGCAAAACTGTCAATTACCATACATTGAGAAACCAAAGTATACATGACAAAACCAAATTCACATTTCCACAAATCCAGTCTTTCAAAGGATAATAAATGGAAAACTCCAACACAAGGAGGGAAACTATGCCCTAGAAAACACAAGAAAGTAATCTTCAACAAAGCTATAAGAAGATAGCCACAAGAAAAGAATCCCAACTCTAACAACAAAAATAACAGGAAGCAACAATTAGTTTTTCTTAATATCAATGAAATCAATTCCCAAATAAAAAGACATAAGCTATCAGATTGCCTACACAAAGAGTACCCAACATTTTGCTGCATACAGGATACACACCTCAAGGACAAAAATAGACATTACCTCAGAGTAAAGGTTGGAAAACAATTTTCTAAGCAAATGGTCCCAAAAAAATAAGCTTCATTCTCATATCATTCGAATTCATTCTAATATCGAATAAAATCAACTTTCATCCTAAAGTTTTCGAAAAAGACAAAAAGGGGCACTTCATACTCATCAAAGGTAAAATCTACCAAGAGAAACTCTCAATTCTGAACATCTGTGCTCTAAATGCAAGGGCAGCCACATTCATTAAAGAAACTTTAGTAAAGCTCAAAGCACATAGCACCTCAGACAATAATAGTGGGAGATTTCGATACCCCACACTCATCAATGGACAGATCCTGGAAACAGAAACTAAACAGAGACACAGTAAAACTAATAGAAATTATGAAACAAATTGATTTAACAGATATCCTCAGAACATTTTATTCTAAAACAATAGGATATACCTTCTTCTCAGCACCTCATGGTATCTTCTCCAAAACTGACTGTAGAATTGGTCACAAAACAGACCTCAACAGATACAAAAGTAGTGAAATTATCCTATGCACCCTATCAGATCACCATGGATTAAGGCTGATCTTCAATAACAACATAAATAATAGAAAACCCTCATACATGTGGAAACTGAACAACACTCTACTGAATGATAACTTGATCAAGGAAGGAATAAAGAAAGAAATTAAGGACTTTTTGGAGTTTAATGAAAATGAAGCCACAACATACCCAAACTTATGGGACACAATGAAAGCATTCCTAAGAGGAAAACTCATAGCTCTGAGTGCCTCCAAAAAGAAACTAGAGAGAGCACACATTAGCAGCTTGACAACACACCTAAAAGGTCTAGAAGAAAAGGAAGCAAATTCACCCAAGATGAGTAGATGGCAGGAAATAATCAAACTCAGGGCTGAATTCAACCAACTGGGAACAAAAAGAACTATATAAAGAATCAACCAAACCCGGAGCTGGGTCTTTGAGAAAATCAACAAGATAGATAAACCATTAGCCATACTAACTAAAGGGAACAGGGACAGTATTCTAATTAACAAAATCAGAAGTGAAAAGGGAGAAATAACAACAGAATCTGAGGAAATCCAAAAAAATCATCAGATCCTACTACACAAGACTATTCTCAACACAACTGGAAAACCTGGATGAAATGAACAATTTTCTAGACAGACACCAGGTACCAAATTTAAATCAGGATCAGATTAATGATCTAAACAGTCCAATATCTCCTAAAGAAATAGAAACAGTAATTAATAATCTCTCAACCAAAAAAGCCAGGGCCCAGATAGGTTTTTAGAGAGTTCTATCAGACCTTCAAAGAAAACCTAATTGCAATATTCCTCAAACTATTCTACAAAATAGAAACAGAAGGTATTCTACCCAATTCCTTCTATGAAGCTACAATTACTCTGATACCTGAACCACACAAAGACCCAACAAAGAAAAAGAACATCAGAATGACTAAGATCTAAAACTCAGGTGACAGCAGATACTGTCGAGGATGTGGAGAAAGAGAAACACTCCTCCATTGCTGGTGGGATTGCAAGCTGGTACAACCACTCTGAAAATCACTTAGGGGGTTCCTCAGAAAACTGGACATAGTACTACTGGAAGATCCAGGAATACGACTCCTGGGCATATATCCAGAAGATGCTCCAACTTGTAATAAGGACACATGCTCCACTATGTTCATAGCAGCCTTATTCATAATAGCAAGAAGCTGGAAAGAACCCAGATGTCCCTCAACAGAGGAATGGATACATAAAATTTGGTACATCTACACAATGGAGTATTACTCAGCTATTATAAACAATGAATTTATGAAATTCTTAGACAAATGGATAGATCTGGAGGATATCATCCTAAGTGAAGTAACCCAATTCTAAAAGAACACACATGATATGCGCTCACTGATAATTGGATATTAATAACCCAGATGCTCAGAATACCCAGGATACAATTTGCAAAACACATGAAACTCACAAAGGAAGACCAAAGTGAATACTTTGATCCTTCTTAGAATGGGGAACAAAATACCCATGGGAGGAGTTACAGAGACAAAATTTGGAGCAGAGACTGAAGAAATGAAAACCCAGGACTGCCCCATGAACATCCATAAGCAACCCATCCCGTAAACAACCTCCAAACCAAGATACTATTGCAGATGCCAACAAGAACTTGCTGATGGGAGCCTTATATAGCTGTCTCCTGAGAGGCTCTGCAAATACAGAAGTGAATGCTCACAGTCATCTATTGGACGGAGCACAGAGTCCCCAATGAAGGAGCTAGAGAAAGTACACAAGGAGCTGAAGGCATTTGCAGCCTCCTCGGAAGAACAACAATATGAACTAACCAGTAACTCCAGAGCTCCCTGGGACTAAACCAATAATCAAAGAAAACACATGGAGGGCCTCATGGCTCTAGCTGCATATGTAGCAGAGGATGGCCTACTTTGTCATCAATGGAAGGAGAAAACCTTGGTCCTGTGAAGGTTCTATGCCCTAGTATAGGGGAATGCCAGGGCCAGGAAGCATTACTGGGTGGGCTGGGGAGCAGGGGGAGAGAGGAGGGGATAGGGGATTTTGGGGGAAAAGTAGGAAAGGTGATTACATTTGAAATGTAAATGAAGAAAGTATCTCATAAATAAATAAATAAATAAATAAATAAATAAATAACAAAAAAGAAAGATAAAAGGATTAACTCTGATCCAGAAGCACTGTGTTCAATTGTTAAGCATAGAGTTAAATATCCATGTAACTTAGAGAATGTTTTTTAGCTTCTTTTGACCTAAATTCCTTATAAAGTGGAAAAATACTATTTAACATCTATGGTATAATGAAGATCAAATTAAAAAGTTACATATAAAAACCATAAAATAATATATGAAATATCAAATAATCAATATGTAGTTTATATAACAAGTCTATTTTTCAATCCACTTTTTCTACTAAATAGCTTACATACCCATACTTGCATGCATACCTGTGTTCACTTGCACCCCTACTTACCCATCTACATACCACTCCAGTATATGAAACATTAAGCTTGAATCCTGAATGTTTCAGGGCTTACTGATTGATGCTCAAACAAATATTTGATAAAAAAATTAAACATCGCTGAGCAAAAATTAAAATTTTTAAGATATTTGAATCCAATATTTCTGTCTTAATAATTCTCAGAGACTGAATTGGAACGTTGGGTGCTTTGGTAGGCATAAACAATTTCTAAAGAAGTTTGGAAGAAACCTTTCCTGTATCATTTGTCCCACATTTTTTATTTTGTATTTTTACATCATTCAGTAGAAACAATCTCAGCACCATGCTTTTGAACAACGAAATTAAAGATACCTTTACACTGTACTAAGTATCTTTTCAGCTTGTGCCTGTTGAAAATATATTGAGAAAAAGAAAAGTGGAATTTTAGATGGAATAGATGACAGTTATTTTCTGTTCTTAGTCCTTTTAGCTGCATATATTTTCATGCATTCAAAGGACAGCTACTTTATGAACTTTGTCATCATTCTGAAAAACATGATGATGCGCTATTATATTAATAGAATCAAATGGCAAAGTGAAGAGTGAGAAACATTGGAATGATAAGTAACAGAATATAGAAATACAAGAATTGACTCTGAAATATTAGTCCAAGGCATTGATTAAAGTTCTCAATAGGTAAATGTACCCACTGCATATGCCCGGTAGCCTGAGTTTGGTCCATGAAACCCACATAAATAAAGGCAGAAGCAGACAAATGACTCCATAATTGTACTCTGACCTCCACACATATACTGTGCCATGCACACCCCATACATATCATGTATACCTTTAAATACAACTACTTTTGCTGCTACTAATACTACTAATAATAGTGAATCAAACTATAAAATAGATTCCCCCTTTTTTCAGAAGTTAGACTTAATTTTTTTGTGTAGTTTGGGAGCTTCAGGCCTGGACAAATAATTATTGGTTTCATCATGACTTCTGACTTGTAACAACCTACCTTTTCTGGAACTTTGGCACCTCCACAGTTGCTTAATAGTGTCATCCAAACCATTGCATGGATGAGTAATTCTTTTTCCATCTTTTCTCTGTCACTGGCATTAGTAATGGGAACATTTTCCTTTGTTTGGAAGTCTCATAATATCCCCCAGACACCAACTGGTCACCTTCTCACCTGTTAAGGATATGGCTCGTGCTCATAGAGTGAAATGCTGAGATTTGTAGCTGGAGCAAATGTTGAGATCTTATGGCTTCTGTCCAATGATGACTGACCGGAGTTTGCAACAGAAGAAAGCCATGTGCCTTCATTACAGCTTCACTGGCTTTCCTGATGGAGATCTCTGCAGGCAGTCACCTGTGTGTGTTCTTGATTTGTGGGATATCTCTCTATAAACATCTTGGTTTTATTTTCCTCTGTTGACATCTATGAGCACCATTATAGTCATGATTTTATTTGATGGTATGTGACCTTTGAAGTGTTCTTTGTGTATTTTGCAGCTCAAACACTGTGGGGCTGAAACTGAGCATTGTTTTCTGTGATTTATAATGGCAGGAGAGAACGATTAGATCTTTCACATAATTATTCAGAATCTGACAGATTCTTGAGCTGGATTTTAAGCGATTGGAAGAAAAAAAAAGACCTTTAGAGCAAAATATTTCTTTATCATAATGAATATAAAGCACATTTGCATTTAAGGCAACTAAAGTAAACACATGAATGTAACAATGTGATCACTATTTCTGAGGTTCTATGACCTCCCTCTTATCTCTCTTAAACTTTGAAGTAAGAGTGTTGCAGAGTGCTTGGCTTGTGTCTTGGCACAGCCCTAATCCTAAAGATAGCCATTACTCCCCCAGCCCCCAGCAATGCTTTCCTAGATTTGTAACTATTTTCTCACCTAAATTTATTTTCTTTGGAGGCAATTAAAAATATATGCCCTTCCCCAACATCTACCTCTTTAATTTAGATGGATTTGACTCATAAGTGTGCTAAGAAATGAAAAGGCATTTATTAAAAGAAAAAATATAAATCATCAATAAGTATTTGAATGAGAGTTCACCATCCTCAGCCACTGGGGAAAAACAAGCTAAAACAACATTAAGATTCTATCTTATCTCTTATCCAAGAGAATATATAGCAACAAATTGGGGTAAAGATGCAGAGAAACACACATACACATACACTAAAATTTTATTCAGCCATAGAGAAGGATGAAATTATGTTATTTATTATAAATTGGAAGCAAATGAACCTAACTAAAATAAGACAATAAAACAAAGTCGAAAAGACTAATGTTCTTTCATGTCATGAATCTAGATTAAAATTTATATAAAAGAATGTGCATACACACATATATAAATAGCAATAAATTAATATAAGTGGTTTTATGTCAGAGGATATAGAAATATAAAGTAAGAGTATATATGTGGAATGGAAAGAGGGACCCTGGCACCAAGGCATGTGGGTGAGCCAACTCCCAGGGTGGGTGTGAGTGTGGGGCTGAGTGTGAGTGTGGGATAGAAGATACTGCCACTCATTTGCTTGGGGTGGCACAGGTGCTGAGGTGATGCAACCCCATCCCCACAGCCCCTGGCACCTCAAAAAATCAGAAAGCTACCCACAAGATCATGAGCTTGGGAGAGCTAGCCCTTCCCCTCACCAACTTCAGCTCTTGGACGAGTAGGCTCTGCACCTCTCCTGGGAAGTACAGTAATGCTAACCTTGGTCCAGGGCTCTCATGTGAGCCCAGCCCTGAGATCAAGAGCACTGGAGTGCTGGATCTGAGACTCAACTGCTATGAAGTGGTGTGGGTGTGGAGGTGATGCCCTCTGCCCTCACTCCTCACCACCTGTAGCAGTCAGGATAACTGTCCCTGTCCCCTCACTGTCTGTAGCACTTGGGAGAGAAGGATCTGCACCTTGCCTGGGCAACTCAATGCAGCTGCCCCTGATGGGAAAGGCATGGGTGAGCCAGCCCTAAGGGTGTGAAAACAGGAGAGCTGGCCCAAACCCCTTGCAGAATGGAGCATCTAGAAGAGTGGGCCTATCACCTAGACTGGGCAGCACAGTAAAGATGGCTCTGAAGGTGGGTGTTGAACTGTCTTGCGAGCAAGTAAACAGGAGATGGCATGCCTCCTGGTGATGGAAACTTTGGAAAGTCTAGCCAGAGCAGTGTTGGAGGTAAGGAGTCCCAGCTCCAAGATCCCCCAAAATTCTAAACATAATCATAAAAGAAGACTTTCCCAACCTAAAGAAAAGATGCCGATGGCTTTAGAATTTTGTCTAATAGTAAATTTGGAAATTAAAAGAAACTTGGTAAAAATGATCATCAGTGCTGCAAGCTGAACTCAGTTGGTTCCTCAACCCGCAGGAGAAATCAGAGTCCCTGGCACTCAGGAGGGCAAGGAGTAAGTGAGAGAGAGACAGGAACACCAGATAGTGTCGGATCTGAATGTAATTTCTCAAAGTGTGCACCAGACTTATAGTACAGAAGAAAAACAAGGAAGTTAGGTGGTCCATTAGCCAAGTTACATCAAAGTTATTGGATGCATAATGACTCTTTACAGAGAAATGCATATATAAAAGTTACAGGAACCAGGTAGTGTTTACAACTGAGATACTATCAGCACTATCTATAGCCAGCTATTCTTAGAAGGCAGGTGAGAAGGCTAATACACCCAGGTGCAACTCTTGTCTATTGTTTAACCCACCACCAGGGGTCCCTTAGTAAATACAATGCATTTAGAAGGTAGCACAGATGGGTATATGTGAATGCTATCGGTGAGAAAAGGTGGAAAATGATGCAGTCATATTATATAATATAAAAATAAAAGAAGTAATAATTGTTGTCTAGAAGAGGATGGAATGATATCTAAAAGCTAGTAAAACTAAAGGGTAGCATCTCAAGAATTCTAGATCATCCTGATAGCACAAACATAATTGTGAGTAAGAAGTTTGAATACATATTGTTTTAGTTAGGGTTTCAATTGCTATTAAGAGAAACAATGACCAAGCCAACTCTTATAAACTACAAGATTTCGTTAGGACAGGCTTACAGGTTAATAATTTCAGTCCATTATCATCAAAGCAGGAAACATGGCAGCGTCCAGACAGGCATGATGCAGGAGGAGCTGAGAGTTCTGCATCTTTATCTGAAGGCTGCTAAG
Organism: Mus musculus; assembly: GCF_000001635.26. NCBI lineage: Eukaryota > Metazoa > Chordata > Mammalia > Rodentia > Muridae > Mus > Mus musculus. The sequence continues at coordinate 54,198,463 of NC_000074.6, read as the reverse complement.
AAAAGACTGACTGCCATATCCAGAGATCCATCCCATAATTAGCCTTTAAACGATGACACCATTGCATACACTAGCAAGCATTGGCTGAAACGACCCTTATATAGCTGTCTCTTGTGAGACTAGGCCGGGGCCTAGCAAACACCTAAGTAGATGCTCACAGTCAGCTATTGGATGGAGCACAGGGCCCCCAATGGAGGAGTTAGAGAAAGTATCCAAGGAGCTAAAGAGATCTGCAACCCTGTAGGTGCAACAACATTATGAACTAACCAGTACCCCGGAGCTCTTGACTCTAGCTGCATATGTATCAAAAGATGGCCTAGTCGGTCATCACTGTAAAGAGAGGCCCATTAGACATGCAAACTTTATATGCCCCAGTACAGGGGAATGCCAGGGTCAAAAAAATGGGAATGGGTGGGTAGGGAAGTGGGGGGGGGATGGTATGGGGGACTTTTGGGATAGCATTCTAAATGTAATTGAGGAAAATATGTAATAATAAAAATATTAAAAAGAAGAAAAGACTAACTCTTCCACACTGGGCAAAACTTCAAAGCCTACCCTAAGGTGACATACTTCCTCCCAGAAGGTCAAACCTACTTCAACAAGGCCACATGTCCAAATAGTGCCATTCCTTGGGCCAAGCATATTCAAACCACCACACATACCATTTAGTGGTTGTGATTGCATCCTCTAGGAGATGCTCTGACTCTGAGCACTCACCTATTCTTGTTTTATGTCTTTCGTCTTAGAAGATGACCCTGGGTGCCATATTTCCAATGGAGAATCAATCATTAACTACAATAAAGATTTAAAATGGTATAATGAATACATGATAAATACAGCAAACTTCTTAATAAATAAAATGATAAATATAGCAGACTTGTTCATTTTTCTATCATTTATATTATCATTACACTCACACAACAGCCCAAGGTCTAAGGTCACATAAATTTTCACAAAATGGAACCTTCTGATTGTTTGTTCACATTTTTCTACAAGTTTGGCCGGCATTCAATTGTGTCCATTTAATTTTTAATGGAGTTAAATTTGTATAGCAGCACATAACAGTTTCACCAGGAAATGCACTGAAGGAAGGAAATGTTTCAATGAAATTCATTCCTTTGGTCTGAGGCAACTAAGATTTTCTTTTAGATATCATCTCAAGTGTTTTCTAGTTGAATGTATGTAGCAAGGGAGAAACTATTTTAGAGACTGAAATTGTCCAGCCTCATATAAATATAAATAGCTGTCATAGAAATTCATGAGGCTCCGAGAGATTGAAAGTCATTTTGTTGTGAAAATAGATGAGGTCAACAGACTGTACATATGAGAAGAGGAAAGTCAGGGAGGAACTACAGAGATCAAAACCATGCACTTTCTGTCTTTGCAGGGCTTGACACAACTCTGAAGAGAAAGCTGCTGTCTAAAGTTCTGAAATTTTATTTCATTTGTAATAAACTTCTCAGTAAGGTTTTCTAAAGACAAAAACCAAACCAAAACAAAAATCCTTAGTGAGTCTCATCAAACATTTAACATTGAATTGATATATAGTAGTAATGGGTATTTTGCCCATTGGGTGATTTTTTTTCCATTTATTACAGAGCTGAAGAGATTGCTCAGCAGTTAGGAGTAATTAGCCTTCTTTATTTAAGATGGGTTTGTTTGATGGCTGTTTGTGTTTTGCTTGGTGCAAGGCCCAGTTATGGATCAGGAAAGCCCAGTGCTGTGAGAGAAGGGGGAGCTCACTCCAGCTCTTACTGGTGACTGTTGCTTGCAGCTGCCTGCCTAGCTTACATGGTGCGGTGAGTAGGGATTCACGCTAGTACCTATGATACTTGGTTTGGCTTGTGATTCTACTGTGTCAGGACTGGATTCTAGTGTTGGCCTGGCCAAGATGAATTACTTGCTCCCTCATCGTGGTTTGAGTAGTCCAGTCACCGGTAACCATGCTTGGTAAGCTGTCAGGGGTTTGTGGAGGCTAATTCTGCTAAGTGCCTAGGAGATTCCAGTATTTGGACATGAATGAGGGAAGACTTCCTGAAAAGGAAGCTAGGCCACTAGTGGCCATGCTTGCTCTTGGGGAAACCTGGGTGGTAGATCAAAGCATTTTGGGGGTATTCAAAGTTTCCCTAGAAGGTGTTGCTGGGCGAGGACCAAGGATCACTGATAGCTATCATGGCTATCTATGAAAAAACCATTAGAAAGGATAGTTGCCATGTTTCAGGATTGGAATGCTGGGAAGACCTCAGCAGCAACATTTGGCAGGCATCAGTCTTGTTATTCCTGCAGAAGAGCCTAAATTGGTTTGAGCATACAGGCTCACAACTGTGTGCAAATTCTGCTGCAGAAGATTTTCTGGACCCTGAAACCATCCATACACATGAGCATATGGGTATGGTTGCATATATGCATGCACGCGAGTGCGCATGCACGCGCACGTGCGCGCGCGCACACACACACACACACACACACACACACACACACACACATACATAGACACAGAATGTAAAAGAAATCTTAAAGTTCTGTTTACGTTATGTAAAGGGGTGTCAAGTGTAATATTTTAAATTTCCTTTGTCACTGGCAACTTACTTGACCTCTGCTTGGAAAACATAGATGGCATTATATCCTGCAAGAAAGCCAATATCCAATTTCATTGATCAGAACTTGTTCTACTAGGAAAGTCCAATTCAGCAGTTTATGACTGCATGTACACTAAAACAGAATTAGAGTTGAACCATAAGTCTATCATATCTAATGATCTATCCTATCTCTTCTATTTTTTAGGGTTGCCATAATATTTATTTATTATTTATTTTGAAATTATAATTATTTCATTGCTCCCTGCCATTTCCTGCTTCTAAATCCTTTCATATACTCACCTTTGTTCAAATTCATGGTCTCTTTTAACATCATATATATATATATATATATATAAATGTATATATGTATATGTGCAATTGTATATATGCATACATAATTGCTTGACATATGTATATATTATTTATATGTATGTACTATATGTGTATATTATATATAAACATACATCTATGTGCATATTTACATATCCTTTTTTATTCTTTTATTGGATATTTTTATTTACATTTCGAATGCATAAATACAGTCTGCTCAGTCTGTATAGTATTACTTATATGCATGTTTTCAAGGATGACCACTTGACACTGGATAAACAACTGTTGGATAAACATTAGTGATTTCTTCCCAGGGGAACATTATTTCTCTCTTGCTCTCAGTATTTCTTGGTTGCCTGTAGTTCTTTGTGTAAATTGAGGCCTTTGCTCCACTCCCCCATCCACATATCCACTGCTGATTTTATATATGAACTTCTCTTTAGGAAGCCATGCTGGTGAGATCTTATGGTTGTACCTTCTGACATTTCTAGGAGACACACTTTCATAGCAAAGTCTCTGATCTTCCACTTGTTACTCTTTCTGACCCACTTTATGCCATGACTTAGTAGCTTTAGATATAGTATTGTTTTGTAGATGTATCTGTGTAGACTGGGCTCTACTAGTCTGCATTTGTCTTCTACTCCAAAGTGTTTTTTCTTTTATATTTTGATAGAGATCTTCAATCTTTTACCTTATTACCAACAATAAAAGTACCATAAGAATAGAAGGAAGTAATTACATATTTTCCATAGTCAAATACAACATGTTTGGGGTTTCTTATATTTCCTGGTTCATGACTCATGAATCCTAGTGTAAGTTCTGTAATCCTTGGGGCCTTCTCTGAACAGTGTGAGCCATGGAGGACCCTTCAACTCTCCCCTTTGCATGCTGACAAAGCAAAGTATAATTTGTGACTTTCTAAAAGGGTAATGGGGTATGGGGATAGAAATCACACCTGACAGGTTAGAAATCTCTCAGTTCTTCTATGTACTTCTGAGGCTTGTTATTAAAAACACTCAAAACAGATTGTCAGGCAGATGTTAGGGAGCATCTGGAGGAATTTAAAAAGCCCATGAGGTTGAAACAGTCATATTTGTTGAAAACTGGCAGTGGACCCAGCCTTTTGCCTGCTAAAATGAAACAATCCAAATGGAGAAGAAAAGTTATCGTCTGATGTACGCATCGTGGGACATTGGAGGTCTCTATTACTTTCCCTAAGCATGTCCACAGTATGAATGCTAAGGGAAAGTGACAGGCAGCAACCTGGGAGATCTCACTATAACACAACCCCAGGACTTCTTGATCTTGGATTTCTGACTTCTAGAACTGTTGAAAATGTATTTGTGTTCTTCTAGCCCAAACCTTGGACATTGTTTAATGGAAACTCAGACTAATATAGAAGAAAAATACATTTTAAAAAGGAATTGAGTATATAGTAACCTTCTGAGAAATTTAGACCTAGCCAGATGGGGAAATCTGGGACAAAAAATGATGTCTTTGGTACAACAGCTTTTCACAAACGCAGACAGAATTAAGGAATATGAATTTGGTGTAATAATGCTTGTGCCTGTAACAATGGTTAAAAAGGGGACAAGGATTCATGGAAGTGATTAAAGGAGGAGAATGGGAGATAAAGGGGAAATTATATAATTATATTTTGGTTTAATAAAATCAATTTGACAAATAATGCCTATGGTTTAAAGTGAGGGCATGACTTTAAAGGCAATAGCTCCAAGAACATTCTGGCCCAGTTCATTTTGAGTTGTATTTGTACTTAGGACAATGTTATAAAATAAGTGTATTTTTACTTCTGTAGAATTAATTTACACCTGTAGAGGCTTTGTCATACATTCTTTGTTCGAAGTAGAATGGCAAGGGTTTTAGAAAATAAGAGCTCAAGCCCTCTCTTGAGGGTAGGGCAATGTCCTTCTTCAGGGTCACCGAACATGCTGTCCTTTCTTGGGAAAAACATCAGTGCTACACAGATTTGACACAATTGGAGACACGTAAGTATTTATGTGAAGTAATATTCACTGCATTGTAAGATGCTCCTAAAATAATTTAATAAATCATATTCTGTGTTTTATAGCCATGTCTAGGGAAAAGAATAATTGGCAAGGGGCTTTTAAAACCAGTTCTCCAAATATTTGACATAAATAAAATGAATTAATTATCATCATCATCACCACCAGTACAGACTGCATTATATAAAGTATCAATAGTTTGATTCCACCTTGCCACGGGACGTAGTGTGGCAAATATAAGTAGGGGCAGAAAGAACATGACTACAGAACACCTCTCCTGTGATTTTATGCTGTTGTATCACTTAGGAGCTTTTGGTACAGTGAACTGCTTTTTAACAGTCTCCATTTTAGGTGTTTTATTAAAAAATAGAGGCAATCCTTTATAATTATCAAAAACACCTTCTAGAACTCACTCAAATTAGGAGCAGAAAGAGACTGGATTGGGTGTCCAGATAAACTTTACAACCTACACCTCTTTAGCAAACCCTAGACTCATGAAGCATAGAATATGAATAATCATTGTAGTTAAAGCACGCATGTGCTTACTTCATGGCTAATGTATGTGCTCTGTAAAGCAACTTGTCCATCAGGGTTGCCTACCCTGATGTCACCGGAAGAGAGAACTTGTTAGGTCACACAAAAGGAAGTAAATCATAACATATAGGAGAAAAACCACAATGAGATAGATAATGAAGTTCTCCCATGATCTGAACTTTCATGTAGAAACATCTGTCCTTAATCTGTGTGGGAAGAGACAGTTTAGCTCTCCCACTGACCTTCTTAAAGGCGGGGGCATCACTAGGAATGATGGGAAATTAAGTAACATTCAGCAGGTCCATGTGGAAAATAGAGTGGAAGTATTTTACCATAATCTTTCAGTGTCATATTGCAACTTTTACTGAAATGTTGAAATTTTCATAAAAGCACAGTGGTCCAATTCAAAATTGTTGCAATACAACATACATATCTTGTCAATTTTACTCATAAATTGCTGAAATATTTCTATGCATTTTAAGAGTTTGTACAACTTCCTAACCCCTGTACAACATGAATGGTTTACTTAATTTGTTTCTGCTTTTTTTTCTTGTTTGTATTTGTTATCCTATCTTATTTCTCTGTTTCTTTATACTAGCTTTATTTTTCCTCTTAATTCTTTCTCATACCACGTTCCCTTCATCTTATGAACAACTCTAAATTCAGCTCTACTATTTTTTATTTACTGTGTGTTCTGTGAAAAGTATGAACATCCATCACATCAACATTGGGAGATGGTGGGGGATGGTGAGAGTAGGAGGGAAGCAGGGAACAGGAGAAAGTGGGAGGGCCATGCAATAAAGTAGTGTGAAAATGAAGGCCATAATGAAAACCATTATTTTCTGTGCTAATTACAAGACAATCTTAAAGAGAAAGAATGTTTTAAAATGAATCCTACTCTGTTAGTGCAAACTGTAGAATAGAATCAGAGAAAGCTGGGAGGGTTTTGATCTTGACATCAAAAATTGAATTTCATTCCTAGCGTTCTTCTCCTTCCTTAGAGCAGTGTTTGCCAACATTTTAAAGTTTAGAAGCATCAGAACATGGACAAAGAGAAACAAAACAACAACAACAACAACACACACACAAACACACACACACACTCAGGGCTAAAAGTTACTGTTTAAGGATGAGTGACTACAGAGCCGGGCATGGTGGCACACACCTTGAATCCCAGCACTTGGGAGGCAAAGGAAGTTGAATTTCTGAGTTCAAGGCCATCCTGGTCTACAGAGTTCCAGGACAGCCAGGGCTATACAGAGAAACCCTGTCTCGAAAAAAAACCAAAAAAAAAAAAAAAAAAAAAAAAAAAAAGATGAATGACTACAAAGACAGATAAAACTACTCCTTACAAACTGAAATGAGGGTTGGAAAGAAGATTCAGCTGTCAGAGCACATGCTGTCCTTGTAGGGGAGCTGAGTGCATTTCCCAGCACTGATTGTGGGTGGCTCATCACAACTGCCAGTAATTTTAGTTTCAATGGATCCTGGTAGCATGTAAGGTATCTAGGTTCACTTTGTTTTCCCTGCCAGTTAAATAATTAAAAAGCAGGAAAATCAAACTCAGAAACAACAGGTAGCAGCAGGGACATAAAAAAATCTAACACAGCAGCAAAAACAATATATGAAAGACACTTTTTTTTTGAAAGTGGAGAAGTGCTGTGCAGGGCAGTGAGGGGGCAGGAGAAAGTAGAGAAAAGGATGAGGAAATAAAGGAGGAGAAGAAGGAAGAGGAAGAGCAGGAGAGAAGGAGGAGGAAGAGGAGGAGGAGATGGAGAAGAGAGAAGAAGAAGAAGAAGAAGAAGAAGAAGAAGAAGAAGAAGAAGAAGAAGAAGAAGAAGAAGAAGAAGAAGAAGAAGAAGAAGAAGAAGAAGAAAAGGAGGAGGGGGCAGGAGAAGGAGGAGGAGGAGATGGAGAAGGAAGAAGGAGGAGGAGGAGGAGGAGGAGGAGGAGGAGGAGGAGGAGGAGGAGGAGGAAAGGTTAGAGGAGGAGGAGGAGGAAAGGAGAAGGAAACGAGAATTAGGAGGAGGGGAAGGAAGAAGAAGAGGAGGAGGAAAAAAAAGAAAAAGGAAGGAAAGGAGATGGTTCATTGCAAAGAAGATTTGGCTGGCCTATCCTGGAGGACTGAGGATTTTAAATGTCTTTATTAGTCTTCTTTCCCAAGTTTGCCAGTTTCAACAACGACAGGAAATCTGATGGGTGCACAACTTTGGGTGAACATGCCCTGATCTGACTTTAAACTTACCTGACCATGCTGGACAAGAGCAATCACAGAAGCAGGTGTGAGGTTTACTGACGGGGAGAATTCTTCAGATATGTCCTCAGCTGCTAAGCCTTTGTGGTTTGGTCTAGAAGTTGAAGAAGAAGCTGGATATTTGCCACATTTTTTATTTGCCTGTGCCTCTTTTGCCTAGCTTTGTACCTGTCAGTGCTCTGACCAACCCCTAGCACTTGTACCTCAGTCCAACACCACTCTGCCCTCTGCAGGTACACATAAACACACACACACACACACGCACACACACACACGCACACGCACACGCACACGCACACACGCACATGCATACGCGTGCGCGCGCATACACACAAACATCATAAAAATTTCTAATACTAAGAAAATAGGAAGCAGGGGCAAGAAAGTGAGCTAAGATACTCAGCTCTTCTGCTATCTCAGCACTGCTTAAAGCAATGCTCCTGGGTAGAGCTAGATGCCCTTAGTAATGCCACTATAGTTTGTAGGCATAGTAAGATTCCCAATAGAATTCTACTGAAGCTATGCATATGTATAGCATAGAAGAAAGGCTGGCCTGGGCAGTGGTGGCTCATGCCTTTAGTTCCAGCACTTAGGAGGCATGGGCTGATGGATCTCTGTGAGTTCAGGGTTAGGCTGAGCTACAGAGTGAGATTCAGGATAGCCAGAGCTACACAGAGAAACCCTGTCTGAAAAAACAAACCAACCCCCTCCTCAAAAACAGATTGATTTTTTTAAAAAGGTTTTTAAAAATATGGAATAGCTCTAGCAGCACAGCAAAAACATTGCCACAAAGACCTGCAGAAGCCTGTGTGTTGAAACCTGCAGGAACCATTCTCTTTCTTTGTTGTAATAAAGCTAAGTCTGGGGCCACAGAACATAGGAGGTGAAAGCTGCAGGATCAGAAGTTCAAGGTCAGCCTCAACTTCAGGAGATCCTGCCTTGAAAAAAAATAGTAGATAAAATAAAAGTAATATATTTTAATTTATCTTTTGTTTTCTAGAGACATTCTCACCATGTACCTCAGAGTCTCCTGGAACTGGCCCATTGAAGGCAGACTAACAACAATCCTCCTGTCTCACCCTCCTAAGTGCTGAGATCATAGGCTTGAACTACTCCTGTCTTACCACTAAAATTAGGTAGGGCTTTCTGTATGTAACTACATACAATACATTCTTTCTCCAAAAATCAATCGAAACTTAGATTTTTGAAAAAGAAGCTTTTAATATTGTCTTAATTACTTTCTTTTTTATTAACTGTTTTGTTTATTTACATTTCAAATGTTGTCCCCCTTTCTGGTCTCTACTTTGCAAACTCCCCACTCCTCTGCTTCCTATTTGCCTCTATGAGGGTTCTTCCCCACCCATCACCCACTTCAGCCTCACCCTTGTAGAGCCTTCTCTGAGGCTACAAACCTCCACAGGACCAAGTGCCTCCCTTCCCAGTGATGCCAGATAAGGCCATCCTCTGCTACATATGGCAATCATGGACCCATTCATGGACTTTGGTTGGTGATTTATTCCCTGGGAACTCTAAGGGGTCTAGTTAGTTCCATCAAATTGAACATGTATCATTGTCTGTTGTACACAGCCATGTCTTGGGCCTGGTATCCAATCAAGTGATGAGTCAACCAAAGGCACTGACTTGAGCATTTTGGCCTCTATACTTATACATTTGTATGTGCTGAGTGCTTAAGCAAATGCTGTGGTCAGAATGGCAGACTGAGGCAACAGTTCAAAGTCAATTTCTGCTTCAAAGCCCCCTCCTGGGATTAAGTACCAGTTATAGACATTTGAGTGATGTTTAGACAGAGAGGATATAAAAACCTTAACCCCATTTTACAAAAGTTACATGGTTTGGGTTTTTAAAGATATTTCAGAAAGGAAAAAAAAATCTTCTCTATAAGTGGCAATCTCTGGCATTATAAGTCAGGATGAACAACTCTTCCAAGTTATCTATTCTACTTAAGGATATAAGAGCAAATTATAAGGACAGCATATGTTGGTTTATAGTTTCATCTGTGAAACATTGAAAAGATGCTTCCAGGAAGCATTCCTACTGGAGTTAAGACAAACTGTAACATTAGAGCCAGGGCTTTAAACACAATTTCAATGCAATTCTTTCCCTTCAAAGCTAGATATGCTGAGACCCAGGGAGCTTGGTCATTTGCATAGGGACATAGCTATGTCATTATTTAACTTGCTTCATGACGTATAGTGCAGTGCCAGTTAGATTGGATTCTTCTACCACAGCATGACTCTTTAAGCAAAGAGTTATCATTTTGGAATAAAAAGTTCCCAGTCCCTGTACATTAGCAACAATCATTCTCCAGTTAAAAATTAACCAAGAGAACAGTAATTCAAACACACAGATCAGTTAGTAATTTTAAGTGGTGGACTACAATGTGTCACTGGTTTTTTTAGTTATTTGGGTGTCTTATGTTCATTTTAAAGGATAAAATAATGTATTAATTCAGAACATAAACTCAGAAAGCAAATTTTGGAATATCTTCTAATGAAAGTTCATGCTTTGCAGTCATCAGAGTAACACAGAGGAATGTTAAGCATATTTTCCTTCATCCTTACCTGTATTTCTAGCACCTCTAGGTCAATGAAACTTAGAGGATGAAGTTCAAAGTTCTAGAACTATGGTAAAAGTGTTCTGCTAAATGCACTCTCTTTTTTAGAGTCTCTATTCTCCTCTGAGTGACATTCCTTCAGAAGCAAAGTGTGTACAGAGAACGGCTCTTGTCCAAGTAAGTTCATGGCCCTTTCTCCATTCTTTAGGGCATATGCTAATATATTTAACCATATATTCACACCATCCCACTCTGTTCTTAGTGTTGCACATATGGAGGAGAGGGAATACTTTTAGATGTTCTAATAATGGAATCACTTTCACTCAGACAGTTTGTAAATATTAAAACCTCCTTCAAAAACAATCTGGAAGCTAAATCTTACACAACTGCTTAGCAAAACATTTTTGCCTTCAGCCTCTTAGACTGAGTATACAGTATTAGATTTCTAGACATGAAATGTTGCTTAGAAACATTCCAAGTTTTGGATCTATTAGTTGTTGCTGTGAGCTTCTAGTGTTTTCTCAACTTTATCTTTTGGATCAACCATGGTGTCTTGGGATTCGTGCAGAGTTTAAGAACATTCTCATTCTGATTGTTAGCTTTTTTTCTAAATCACGTGTAACTATTCTAAACAACTGTTCTTCAGCCCTAGTTCATCTGTATCAATCACACACACATACACAACCAGAGAGAGAGAGAGAGAGAGGGAGAGAGAGAGAGAGAGGAAGAGAGAGAGAGGGGGAGGGAGGGAGGGAGGGAGGGAGGAAGAGAGAGAGAGAGGGAGGGAGAGAGAGAGAGGGAGGGAGGGAAAGAGGGAGAGAGAGAGAGAGAGAGAGAGAGAGAGAGAGAGAGAGAGAGAGAGAGAGAGAGAGATATCTATTATAGTGTGTTGAAGTGGTATTTTTATGGTCCACATAAAATTGTTTTCAAGCTTCTATGGCAATGTATTATCTTTGTCTATGCTACTCTGTCTCTTCAATCAAAATTATTACATCTCTAGGGACAAATAAATGCTTAGTCTCTGAAATACTTCTGGCTTTAATTTTTAGTTTAGTGATTTCTTTTTTTAATATTTGGGTTTGCCAATATACTTTAAGAAACCAAAGATTTAGATTGACATTCCAGCTAATATATAACAGTCATTGTAACAGGTTCCAACCTTCTTTAAAAAGCTTCAGGAGGCATACCGAATGAAGCTAAGATTTCATTTTATTTGCTAAAATAATCGATCTATTCCAAATGTATGAAACCTAAAAATGTTTTTTTTTTTCAAATAGAGACTGAGTGATATACAGTGTCTATTTTGTTTCAACTTTAGAACAATTGAGTTGAAAACTCATTTGGATTTTGGGTGAATTTCAAAGATGGAGAACATTGTGTGATCATGGATCATGCCGTCTTGTATAATGCAGAGGTTGACCATGATTTTCATGCTTTTCCTCTTTAGTCACATTAAAAAAGTAAACATCTTGCTGTGGTCAAATTAATTTTTCTCTTTCCCTTTTCCTCAGATTTAAAATGTAGGCCTTATCTACTCTGTCCAGACAGTAAATGAACACACAGTGGACACGGCAGCTGCTTAGAGTCTATAGACCACTCTTCACTAAAAACTGAATGGCAACTCATAAATCTGTGATGAGAAGATTTGGGAGGATGGTATTTCATTTTCTGAAACCTGACTCCAATGTAAGATGGCAAAAGACTGAACTTCATAGCTTATAATACAATTTTCATTTTATTTTAAACATAGTTTTGCATGTTATAAAAATACTGATCACAGTGAGCTTTACCAATTGTTATTGCTATAAAAATGAATGCAGGAACAATATTTTTAGTGGAAATAAATTATATAGTCATTCTTTTTTTAAATCACAAGAGAAAAACCTCAGCTGTCTGGTCCCTGGCAGAAAACCAGTCTTTGAAGAGGTTTTTTTGCACATGAGTGCCAGTCCTCTCCCGCAGTAATCCACATGGTTCAATAAACACAGACTTGGGCCTCTGTTACCATGGTCCCACAGAGTCTTTCTGTGCATAGACAGTGCTAATGTGGCAACAGTTCTTCAAGAGAGTAAAATGGTGGACTGAAAACTGGTATGATCTTAGTTCAGATGTGGCCTTTTCCAATACGATGGGACACAGCGGCATACTTCTTCACTAAAGGACAGTCCTGGATCACAATGCTTCAGTCGATTCGCACACGGTCTTCTGTAACAACTAGGGAAAAAAAGCCAGAGAGAAACACACATGGTGAAGACCAAGGTATTGAGTCAAGAGGCTACAGAGAGCTTTTACGTTTTCTTCAGTTTAAACCAGGAAAAATTACTAACTCTCTTATAAATGTGTTTATAGATTTATAAATACTTAAGTGTGTGCTTAAGTTTTCAGAATTTGGGAGGAATGGAAAAGCCTTTAAAAGCATGGCTCACTTGCTGACATAGCAGTGAAGAGATGAACTATTGTAAGCATTAGTTCTTTTGAAGTCCTTTCTGCTTTGTGGATGAAAGTAACATAGAACAGAAAGTTTGGAAGTGAATATTTAAGGTCTGCTGACTTCCTGTGATCACATAAGCATGGCAATGTTCACAAAAGTCTGGGATGTGCATGGGACCCAGACTTCCAGGCAATTAAACACAGCCATCCTGGCAGGACCATTGCCTTTGGAGAATCGCCCCATCCACCCTCTTGAGTTTTTAATTCAGCAGCTGGCTGGAGGATGGTGGGTAACTCTGTTCTCTCCACCTGTATGCCAGAAAGTCAGGGAAAGCATGAACAGGGGCCCTTCTCCATTCCCCGGAGTTGCTAGTAGTGGTGAAAGGACAGATTACTTATTGTTTAAGTTTTGGAAGTTCTGTGTGCTATAGTAACTCTAGCTTGGAAGAATGTCTTGGAAGATTAATCCGTCTAGCTGTGCTATAGTCTGGAAAGGAAAAATGAAAAGTGCACTAAGGAGACCCTTAAACAGTTAAAAGCTCATCTCATTTGATGTTGAAAGGAAAGGCTATGCTGTGGCTTGAGGCTGGAGTGGTTGGGGAGCACTCTCATAGAGGCATAGGGGGTTTGTGGAGGGAAAACTGGGAAAGGGGATAACATTTGAAATGTAAATAACCAAGAAAAAAGAAAACAAAAAAGAAAGGAAAGGATAGCTAAGACTTTTAAAAATTATTTAAAATATCTAATTTTAATTTTTTTGACAATTTCATGTGCATACCTACTGGGTTACTTTCTCACCTACTCTTTCTTATTTCCCTACCACCCCCTTGTAATGCCTTCTCCTCCCTTGCAGTCACTTTCACACATTCGTGATTTTTATTTTGCTTTATGAACCATCCAGTTTAATCATGTCCAGGTGAGTGATCCCTAAATTTGAAGAATCCACTGGGGCCTGGGGAAGGGTTCCTGAGTGGGTACACGACAGATGGCAATGAATCATCTTTCCCTGAACCTATCAGGCACAAATAATTCAGCAGTGAGGGGCTCTGTCCTCTTAGCCTTTCTTCCACTTTCCCCACATTGGCCTGTTCTATTGTAGTCCTAGTAAAGGCATCTATAACTATACTGAGTTTATGGGTTCAATGGTTGTGCCTTGAGCAGAGGAATACAGCTTACAGATCTTTCCTCTATCTCCTTAGCTCTTACATTCCTTCAGACCTCTTTTCTGAAATGTTCTCTGAATCTTGGAGGAAGTCTAAACATCTTGTTAAGAAATTTTAAAATATTCATGGTTACATAATGAATGCAATTTCCTTTTAGAAATAAGGACGTATAGTTCTCAGTCGTCAAAGACACCTGATGAATAAGACAGTGTGAAAATTCACTCTGCGTTTCTCCATTGTAATAAACATTGAGAAAAGAAATGTATATCTGTTTTACAGTTTTCTTTTGCTCCATCCATTTGACACCATAAATTTTTGAACAATACACTTAGAAAAATGAACACACAAAGAGTTGCTAAGTATAAAGACTTAGACTATGGTAGCTCATGGCTGGGGTATTGCTCCATGCCCATTTTTCCCGGACATACCAGCTTCAACTTTTCATACCCAAAACAACAGGAAAGTGCTTTATGAAAGATTGTACCCTGTTAAGCAAAGATATAAGGACATAAATATATTCTTCTTAGTTAATATGGTAATTCTCTGTAGAAAAATGATGTCTGCTATCTGCTAGTCTAAATACAGTCACAAAAAATTAAAATTTGGCAATATGTACTAGACTCATTGAAAAAAGTTTCACTGTAGAACATGGCTTAATAAGGTTTGCTGAAATGTAATAGCACATTCTTTAGGGTGTAATACCTTATTTTGCAAATACCAATTGATAAGTAGAGTATGAATATGTAAGTAAAATTGGAAAGCATGTATTATTCAAAAATATTTTAAATGAGTATTAAGATTCCTGTAAGGAACTTTGCAGCAATGCAGGAAGAAAAATAATATGGTCAACAAAATGCCTGGACTTAGTGAAGTCTCATTATACAATAACTACAAATGATGGATCTTCATAATTATAGCTTAAAATGAGAGAACATACTCTTGAGAATCAAAAGATAGGCTCTACTTATTGAGGTACTAGATTAATTAATGATAAACAGTCATGAGGATATGACATTAAAAATAAATAGAATTTGACTGTTTTCTAGATGTTGAAAGGGTATTGTCTGTACATATTTGGATGGAAGAAGAGATGCAATGAAAGAGAATATTTAATGCGAATCAGGACACCACAATTTCATGTGTAAAAGAGAAGAGAATAAAATTAGAAAAATGGAAGCATGAAGGACTTCTAGATAAATATGAAGATCTTTATGGGATCCAGAAACTAAGAGGCTTAAACACAGCTTAACACAGAGGCCTCTGCCAGGCTACAGTCCCAGCTTAGATTAGAGATGGAAAAGTACAAAAGGCAAATCCACACAAAGCAGAACAATTCTGAAAAACAGCGCGATGGCTAAAGTGTTCTCAGCATTAAAGTAAGAGGATAATAAAGCAGAAGGAATCGGGAATCTTTGTAAGCTGAGAGAGAAGAAAGACAAAGCTGAAGATACTGAAGCAAGCTAAGAAGAGGCATGGTGGCCGGACCAACACTGAAGGAACACAACAAAAAAATTTTAAAACCAGAGATCTTGAGTAAACAGTAGTCATTTTCTGAGATGAGACATGAATCCAGTCAGTATGGTATGCCCTTCAATCCAAGAATCTCATTTATTTTTCTTGATATAAAAAGAGTAAAGCCATGCTGGGATTAAAAAAAAGAGAGAGAGACAGATGGAGCAGGAGGGTTGTCTCAGTGGTCAAGCACTTGCCTCTCTTTCAGATGACCCAGATCATTACTCAGAACCTCTATGTTTACTTACAATGGTCTAACTCCAGTTCAAGGACTATAGTGTCCTTCTCTGGCCACCATGGGCACCAGGGACACATATGGTGCATAGACATACATGCAGGCAAAACAACCACAAAGGTAAAATGAATCTTGAGTAACTTTTTATGATTTTAATTCTCATTGTTAATTATGTTTGTATGTCTGTGTTTGTCTGTGAGTATGTGCGAGAGGGTGACTGTAGAAGCCATAATAGGGTGCTGGATGTGGTAGAGCTGGTGTTAAAGGCAGTTGTGAGCTGACTGAAGTGGGTGCTAGATAGTGACTGAAGTGGGACTCAGGTCCAATGAAGGAGGAGTATCATGTGTTCTTAACCATTGAGTCATCTCTGCAGTTTGAATAACATCTACCAGCATTTTATTTTATTGTCATAGCTAGCTTCATTCATTGACCTGACAAATCTAGAGTCATTTGAGAAAAGAGAACCTCACTTAAGGAACTGCGTAGATCAGATTAGCCTATGCCCATGTCTGTGAGACATTAAGGTTTTTTGTTTGTTTGTTTGTTTGTTTTTGTTTTTTGTTTTTAATTGCTAATTGATAAAAGACCTGTCCACTGTAGATGATACAATTCCTGGATAGGTGGATTTTGCCCTTGCACGAAAGTCTGGGATTAAGTCAGTATGCGGTGTTCCTCCAGGTTTCCTTTGGTTCCTGCCTCCAGTTCTTGTACTGGCCTCCCTTGGTAGACTGTAAAGTTCAAGTCTTTTTTCTCAAAGTTGCTTTTGGGTATGGTATTTCATAACAGTAACAGAAAGCAAGCTAGAACATTTATTTAGTTCCCAATCGGCATTTCGTGTAAATGTTTCATTTTTGGATCAAATTCTGCAGAAAATGGTGCTACTCATTTTTAAGCTTTAAAATAAATTATACCTAGAAGTATAATTTCTGGTGGTTGAAGACATAGACTGCTGAATGCCTTTCTAAAATAACATATGAATCCTCTAAGAGAGGAGAATTCATATAGGACTCTCCTTCACTACCTTCTAGGACAGATTTAGTCTTGAATTTATTCATGTTTGTGTTTGTTTGTTTTGTTTTGTACCTTAATGTTCCCGTGGTTAAATCAAGTCTCAAAGACCAAAATGTATTCCTGGAATCCCAGTATTCAGGAAACTAAGGGAGGAGGATGCTAAGTTCTAGGTCAGCCTGGTTATAAAGTGAGACTCTCTCAAAGAAGCCAAACATCTTACAAAAATCTAGTGTCAAGAACAATTAGCATTGACTTGAATAATCACATCTTTTTCTGAGAGGATGTACTGCACTCATTCTAAGAAGTGGCTTCTGGTATGGGTTTAGAAAACAGCTTCAGGTTGGTAACATTGTATTTTCCAGAAGGGAGTTAGTGCTATTAATGAAGACTCCTTACCTGCATGTTTGATGGTGGAACTTCTTCCCTTTAAGGAAGCACTTCTGTGTGTTTTCTGTACATTCACAGGCACATTTCCCAGGATTCAGGGGCTGATTTCTTGGACACGTTCTTTTACATACACACTGACATGTATTCTCATCAAATTCCCTGTTGGCTCCACATGAATTAGGGAAAAGTTTGTTTTTACAGACACACTGACATGAGTCTCTATCTAGTTCTTTGTGGGGTCCACAACTAGATGGCCGAAGCCCCCCCTTGCAGACACACTGACAGGTGTCTTCATCCAGCTCCTTGTTGGGTCCACAGACATCATGGAATCCATTGGTTGAGTCTAGATAAAGACAGGACACATTTACTGGACCTTACTTGGTTCAGAATATGTTAACAAACACAAAAAAGATTTTCCTTTTTAGTTTTTCAGTAAATAACTGTGTATAAACATGCCATTTCCCTTTATATAGAAGCTAAAAATAACAACAAAAGGAAAAGCACATATCCTACTTAATATTTGTTTTCAGGAGTGATGAATAAAATATTCTGAGAATGTAATATGAAAATATGTTAATTAAAATATAGCTACTTTATAGACCAAAGTAGTTTTTTACTTACCATCTTCAACATTTGAATAAAAGATAAAATCCTGCTGAGCCAGGCATCGGCACATGTAGTTATTCCACACATAGTTTGTTGGACATGTCTTGTTAGCTGCCTGACACCTTTTGGGGAGACAGATGAAATATAAGCTAAACAACAGAATAACTGGCATTGAGAAGGATTGTTTCTTTTTCATGTCCATGTTACAAATCAAAACATCCTTATGGGAAAGTTTTAAAATACATAAGTATATAGGAGATGACCCATCAGTGTCTCCTCTCAAACGACCCCTACCTCATCTGCTGCCATGTTTTAATCTTACCTCTGTAAGTTATAAGGTCTCAGATGACTCCAGACTTACCATTTTAAATGTAAATAGGCTGCTCCATATACTGACAGGTTGTTTCAACCTACTAAAAAAATGTGATTGTGCTTTCTATATTACTCTCTAATTTCCTTTAACAAAAAAAAAATGCAAACTTCAGGCAACTCAAGAGGTCATTTAAGAAAGCTCTTCTGCATGACTTGAAGTGGCTGTACAAAATTTTGTAAGATTATGTGATTGGACTATTTCTTTGGATAACTATTTAGGTGGCTTTCAGCTTTTGCCTCTCATATATACTTAACCTATGGCGCAATACTACCATACTAACACAATTACTGTCTGATATCTGAAGCACAGGTTCCATAGATCTAATGTTTGCATCAGTGGATAATTTCCACATTCCATTCCATTACAAAGATATCCAAGATGCTGTGCTTTGTTTTCATGGCCATTTCATTTCCTATCTTTACTTACCCTCCTTTTCTTCATTCCTCTCTACATTCTTTCTATGTTCCTTATTTGTCTTAGAAAAAACGGTTGGGAAGTTAAACTACTTCTCGAATATTCCAATTGTCTTGCACTTTGTTAGCAGGAACTCATTCATATTAATGACTACTTTAGTATGACACTTTAGTATGACAGACCTCACTAGCTCATCTTATTTACTGTTACCACACTTAGACTGATCTACTCTTTACATAGCATTATCATTACTACTACTACTACTACTACTACTACTACTACTACTACTACTACTACTACTACTACTACTATTACTACTACTACTACTATTACTACTACTACTACTATTACTACTACTACTACTACCACTGCTACTACTGTTCTTGTTGTTACTATAAAAATGACATTTAGAAGCTATCATTTGATATTAATCATGTTCTGTGTCATTAGATTGAACACTTCTAGATCTTCTTAGGAGTCACATGCAAATATATTCTGCAAACTGTTCTGCAGTCTGTCCAGGAGGCTTCATGGCTTTTAATACTTTAGCTTGCAGAGCATGCATTAGCCTTTACTACTTGACTTGTTAAGAGACATTGGTGTAGGCATCACGGGGAAATATTTACTTAGATATCACACATTATTCATTTAAAAACAGTATTGTAAACAACATTATGTGGTGGAAGAATACTGATTTAAGTCCAAATTGTTACAACACAGAAATCATCTGTGGACAATGTAAAAAGTGCACTGAATGCAGAAAAATAGGCAATGTGCTTTGGACTCTACTAAGAAAATCTACATACATACAGCCTCAATGTGATGAGACACTTTCCAAAACAGCCTGAGAACTATTATGAAGCCACACAAAGATGTTGTTTGAAGCTTTCTTTTGCAGAATGAGCAATTCTGAATTGTGTTTGTTTAAAAGCAGCCCCTCACTATGTAATGTAAGCTGGCCTTGAACTTGTGATCCTACTGCCTCAGCCTCCCCAATGTTGGGATCACAGGCACTCACCTCTATGCCTATCTTGCAAAATCTCATCTAATAACCATGTCTACCTTCAGTTTGGATATCACCTCTGATGATTTAACCGTGGTTTCCTTTCCAATTGTCTACTCCAGCTCTAAGACAATCTATTCATTCTTTTCCATATGGAAGTGAGTCTAAAATGTCCCATATGCTTCAGCAAATGGGACCCATTATTTTAACTTTTTTCCCCTCTTCCCTTCTTGACGTCTCCCAAAGTTCACAGCTCCTTTAAATTGTTGAAAGAATCTATTATAGGGCATTTCTTGAATTTAGTTTAAGTTTGACTTTTTTTTTCACTGTATTATTTGCTATGCCATGCCAACTACAGCCTCTCAGAAAACATGGAAACATTCCAGGTGATCAACTAAAAAAACTACACGCTAACAGCAGTAATATTTGCATTTCTTGAATTTAGTTTAAGTTTGACTTTGTTTTCATGTATTATTGGCTATGCCTTGCCAACAATAGCCTCTCAGAAAACACTCAAACATTCCACGTGATCAACTAAAGAAACTATGTGCTAAGGGCAGTAATCTTTGCTGTATGACCATGAAACTGTTTAAGCATCTTAGTTGCTATCAAAATAGTTTTGTTTTTGTACAGACAACATAATTTATGGTAATTCATCTAAAGTAAACTATGGTTAGGGGCTAACTTCAATTCACTGTATTTGTTTTTCATTTAAGATAAAATTAAACAGGCTTACCATATATATTTTCAGGAATAAATATGTGATCATAAGCAGGATATGCTTGTATGTTTAGGCAAAAAGAAGATCACGACATCCAAAACCAACAAAAGATAGCTAAGGCTCTTCATTTGTATGTTTGACTTCATACTAAGAAATTCCAGTAAAACATTTGTCCTCCAACAATTTTTATATAAATAGCTGCTTCCTTTATCCTGTGTATGTTACATGCCTTTTGTTTTTAATCTTAAATATGTAATATTTGCTTATGTGGCAATGAGTTAAGACTATGAAAAAATGTGTGTTCTTTCAAGTTCATTCTGGTCCATATACCAAGTGTGCTATTTCTTTTCTTGGTATCTTTGTTTATATGTTTCAGTAGTTCACTTGAAAAACAACAAAAACAAAGTATCAACAACAGGACAATACATTTAAACCTTCTTTGTTCACTTAGTATTTCCAGGAACATGCCATACTGTCCCAATTTTTAATGCTACAGGAAAATCTCTCCTCAACCTCTTGAATGTGAGGATGACCATAAATCACAGATACCAGGATACTTGGTCTTCATTTGGTGGATGGTTGGGTAGGATTAGGAGTTGTAGTCTACTAGAGGAAATGTATCTTGGGGGTCAGGTATTAGATTTTCAAAAGACTGAGGCCATTTTGTGTTGGTTTTTTGATTCCTTCATATGGATCAATATCTTAGCTATCAACTCAGCACCACACCTGCCCTCCTGTTCCCAGGATCATGGCCTGATGGTAATGGACTATTTTCCCTCTGATACTATATGCTCTCAAATAAAACTCTTTTTTTATAAGTTGTCTTGGTTATGGTATTTTATCACAACAATAAAAAAGTAACTAATCCAGTCGTTATTTTATATTATAGTTTAATCATGAGTATATATTGTTCATGATAGGTTTAAATAGTATTTATCAATCTTTTAAACCAATATCATTAATTTTGAATGTATATTATATCCAAAGTTGAATAACCCACCGTAAATTCCTTGATTATCCTTCTACACGTGGTAATTATTTTTCTATATGTTGGTTATAGGTGGGCATATTCTGTCATGGTGACAATAGAAAATATTTCTTCATTTTTTGCAATATGTAATTTATCCTATCTTTGCCTCATGCAGTGCTTTTCTTGGTTGGTTACAGGTCATATGTGGAACATGAAATCAATTAAAGAGTCAAAATCCACATTTGAAACCCAGCATAGGGGCACATGAAATTAATTCCAGCATTTGAGATTCTCAGGCTGATGGATCAGGAGTTCAAAGGTCATCTCCCTTGGCTATATAATAAGTTTGGACTAGTCTGTGCTATATAAGAAAGCTTCTCAATCATTTCAAATCAAATCAAAACCAAAGATTTACATTTCCTAATGTAGTGGCATTCCACTACATGTAATAGGATAGTCTATCAGTGAATTTAGTAAAGATAGATTTCTACAACTTCCTTTCAGTTGTACATACATACATACACACACACACACACACACACACACAGAGTGGGGGAGGAAGAGGGAGATGGAGAGAGGGAGAGAGAGAGAGAGAGAGGGAGGGGGAGAGGGAGAGGGAGAGGGAGAGGGAGAGGGAGAGGGGGAGAGAGAGAGAGAGAGGTATTAATGTGCACACACCAAATCTAAGACACAGGTACCCTCTTCCACCTTTGTAATGCATATATTTGGTTGCAGTTATCTTTTTATTTGTAGTCTAAACACGTGACACGACAAAGATCTAAGCTATTTATTTACATTTCAGAGTGATGGAAATCATCTCCGTTTCTAGACTCGCTGTTACATGAGAATGAAGGACTTCCCCTTCAAGGAAACCTGGTAAGCTTTGCACTTGTGTTTAAATAGGCAGGCAGATCTCTACCCTAAATAAGTAGGAAAATAAAACAATTTTCTGCCTTTTATATAGTTAGAAAAATAGTTTGCTTCTTTATGTCACAATATTTTCAAAAATATAAATTTAAATATATGAACTTCATATATAGAAACAATTGTATGAATTTATTTTGGGGATGTTATATAAACATCCAAATATGTATTTTTATAGTAGGAGGTAAAGAGTTCACATAATCTGCCTCCACTATCTCTTTCCTCTTTCACTGTATTTCTGCTAAACAAAAATATATTTTGAAAATATACTCAATTATACCTGCATCAGACAGCACAAAAATCACAGCAGTTACTAATGGTTTGCTTACAGGGAACTAAATATTTTTGAATTCTAAAAGTCTTAAAACACCATTCAAATATTAAGAGTAAATTAGAATTTTCACACCAATAAGAAAATATTACTCACCATAAAACATTTTCATATTGTGATCTGAAATTATGCTAGATATTATTGAATTAAAGAAACCAATATTCAAATAAATTTAGTTTTATAGTGTCTAAATGATGTTTCTTCCTCAGATGTAAGAGGCAAATTCTTAGGTTTTACAGAATACCATTCTAAAGAAAATAGGTGGGAAACATAATTTTCGAATGCTGTTATATTATAATGAAAGGAAATGCTGTCAGAGTAGATTAAAGAATTAGCACAATGTACTTATTGCCTTTGTGTTTTAAATCAAGGCTTTTTCATGCTGTTGAAAATGATATTTGACAGTAATGATTAATGTGCATATAGAGAGATTGTTATAAATAAGACATTTCATGTGCTACAGTTGCAAAACACATTACTTAAAACATATGTTTTCTGCAAGGCATAGAGTAATTCTTAATGTTGATCTATGCTGGGAACCATGTAAGCAAATAAACTTTTTATGTTCTCCTCCAAATACAACTTGAAATTTTTATAAAAGTTCCCTTCATAAGAGTTACTTCATTATTTGAAAACTTCACTAGACAGATTTGCTAACCATTGATTTTGCTGTTTGAAATCAGAGGTCATGAGTTTTAGCATCTATGCATTTCTCTGTGGGGGAAAATGATGTATTCAATGATAAAGTCAATTTAATTTGTCCATTTATATCTCTGAAATTCTAAATGTTGGGTTTTAATATCTAGCTCTTATACTTTAAATATTATGGCATGCTTCCTCATGTATTCTATACTTGTAATTCATTTTCTCTACATTTTGGCACCAGAATTTTATAGTTTTAGAAATGTCTTGAATCCCCAAGTATATACTGAATGCACTGAAATTCCCCACTATTATGTGGCATTTGATAGAAATGAATTAACATGTTATGAGTCTTTCAAGGAATTATAATCTTTATAACATACTTACTTTATAAACAAATCTCAATTTCTTTGCAGATTTTTGAAGTATATTTGACAAGCTTTTATATTTTATATTCTTTAGTTACAAAATGATGTTTTGAAATATGCAAGACCCTAACCCTAATTCTAGATATGCCAAAAAAGTAAATAAAGGCAATCTGAACTTCTATTCTGTAAAACTATATTATGGAAGAACTTCTTTTTAAAAGGTTGTTGTCTGAACGGCAACTGGAAGGATTGCTGTATGCTGGTGATGTAAAGGAGACAGAGCTCTAGATAAAATCCTCCATTAGTTTTGTTCCAAATACTTTTTAAAAAATTTTTTTATCTTGACATCATTCATATGTCACCCAGATATACTTTTATATTTATATAGACATTTATTCAGTTATAGTTTTCCTATAGTGCTTACTAATCAATAACCTTTCACTCTGCAGGCACAGCTGAGTGGTAGAGTGTTGGCTACTGTCTGTGAGACTGTGGGTTCAGTTTCTACACATACAAACATATGCGAGCACACACACACACACTCACTCACTCATAACACATGCATTTAAAGTGCCCTTGTACTCAATGTTATAATGTAACTTTCCTCACCTAATGTAGTAAGAAATAATGCATCTAAGACTCTGAAATTTAAAATATGAAGGACTATATTTAATATACACACATCTAAATAATGTGCACATACTTATTTGTCTGTATTGAATTTTGTTGATTCATAAAAGTTCCCAGCCTTGTGTGTTTATGCTGGTCCTTGCCTATGTTCTGTTGGTCTGCATACAGGAAGAAGAAAGGTCAGAGCCAGGGTTTGTTCAGTTGTCAAAGAAAAAGAAAGTACAAAAGTATAATGGATGGAAAGTCTATGCATTTAATAAATTTGGCAAACAGTATTTGAAAGAATAAGAAAGTATGTGCATTAGATCAGAAGTAAATTGGCAATGTCAAATATTTTTCTTCTTATATAATTCCAAACAACTGTTCTAAGGCATTAGCATGCCACAAAAGAGCTGCCCACTGCTTGGTACAAAGCAGTCATTCTATAAGGTTATGAACTAGTTAAATAACCATGTGGTGCTTGATTTTTGAAGTGTAAGGTCAAAGGAGGATGAACCACGTGAGTAAAATGTACAGAAAGGTATTAAGGCCAGTGATTCATTTGTTTTTAGAAGGGTTACCCAAGTTTTAATAGGATACAACAAGAAAAATTATCATATCACTGTCAGATTTTATTTTCACATTTATTTCAAATTAATTGAATTAAGCCAGAGAATAAATAAAGTCAAATAATCAGAAATTCAGTAAGAATGTGCTTCAAAAAAAAGCCTCTGGTATTATAACCTTGTCACAATACTTCACTAGCAGAAAACTAAACCCAAACCAAATGGCAACAAAAATTATTAAAAGGCAATAGAATGTTGATATGACCTCAAAATAACTCACTGATGTCAGGAGTACAGGGAAGGAAAATGAGGAGGTGTAACATGGCATTTCAAGGGCAATCAAACTCTTCTATGTGGTACTATGATGGTGGATACATGTCATTATCCATGGGCCAAATTCTCTAGAATGTGCTACAAGGACTACTTTGATGTAGCCTATGGAATTTTGTTAATTATAATACTAGGTCATAGATGAAAACAAATATACTTCATCTTTTTTGTATCATTCACTGCAAAGGGAATGATATTGTATGTTAACAAAGTTGAAAATGATAGTTACTGTCCATTCTCTGACAAAGAAAATGTGCCCTATGTTTTCCTTCTGCTGAAACTTGTCTGGCCATCTTTCTGTACACAAAACTTTCTATGCTACCTTAATATGTCAAAAAAAAGAATAAAATCTCTCAAAGCTGCTGTTCAATGCTTTAAAAGAATAGCTTAATCTTTTGAATTTATCACTAATTTTTGTTTTCACTGTGAAAACCACATGTATAATGTCAATGAGGTACATGAACTGGTAGATTACTCAGTTATTTTCACTTTGTTGTTCCTGCTTCTTGTCAATAAGCAAGCCACAGAACTGCTGTGATGTCAAAAACAATCTTTGATAAACCAGACCATCCACCTACTTCGTAATAGCTTGTTAGAAAAATAAATTGTTTCAGGGTTTAAACAATGATTCTTTTGACTTTCACTGGAAAGTTCATTCATGCCAACAGGTCCTCTATTGTGCATGATTACATATATATGTATGTATATATACATACATATATACACACACATATATACATAAATATACACACATATATGTATGTATATACATATATGTATATGCATATATGTACAAACATGTGTATATATTCTATATCTACATATGTGTATATAAACACATAGCCTTTCTCTCTATGCCTATATAGAGAACATTGAGGAAATACCGAGCAGATACATATGCTAAGATTTCAAAGAATAATGGCACGTGTCCATAGGGATTTTAAACTTGGAAAGAGGATATTTTCTAGGAAATCGTAAAATGCCTGTTTATGAATGCTGAAGAAAAATTCTTTCTGATCACACGTTTGAAGTAATGACTGGGGACCCAAAGGGGATAGGAACTCCACAGGAAGACCAACAGAGTCAACTAACCTAGACCCCTGGGGATGCTCAGAGAGTGAACCTCCAACCAAAAACTATACATGGCTGGATCTAGCTCCTCTGGTACATATATAGCAATGTGCAGTTCAGTCTTCTTGTGGGTCCCCCAACAACTGGAGTGGAGTTTGTCTCTAAAAATGATGCATGACTGTAAAACACATTACCCTACTTGGGCTGCTTTTTTTGGCTTAAGTGTGAGAGGATGCCTCTAGTCCTGCAGAGACTTGTTGTACCAGGGTGGGTACATATGGGGAAGGGGAGCCTCCATCCTCTCAGAAGAGAAGGGGATGGAGGGATGGACTGAGTGAGGACCTGGGTAGGCAGCAATCATGATCTAAAGTGAATAAATAATAACAATAAAAACAAAAATATTTTAAAGGAATATATCTTGATTTAATGGGAGTATCCTATTTCTACTCTCATATGTTAATAAATTACTTTTTATGGTCATCTGTTTATATTTCAAGGATGGAACAATATATGATCTTCAAACGTAAAGGGAAATTGGGCAATTAAAACTGGAAAACAAAAATGCCATGACTTTTGAGCATTTAAGCAACTGGACTGAGGATCTATTACAGATTAATAGTCTAAAGATTCTGAGTTTTCAGGTCTTAAGCTTAGGACATGTATCTGCTCTTCTCCTCAGCAAAGATAAGAGTCTTCACAGTAATGAAGCTGTCCCCTTAAATCCCAGTAAATATAATTCATTACCATTGAGCACATTTTAACAATGTCAGTAAACAAATAAAAGATGAATTATCACCTAAGCTAGAATTTTCTTTTTTTTTTACCATTCCTTTTATCTTTCTTTTCAACTTGACACTACTCCAAAGACTGACATAATGCCATAATCGTTTTCAAATCATAATTATCAGGCAGTTTTGGATGTATCAAGTAGAGTTCAAGATGATTTGACTATGGCTTGCACACCAATTTTTTTCATCTACAAAATATTCTGTTTTAGTTTCCTATCTTTGTAAAACATGAGGCTCTCTAGACTGGTGTGTTCACTGCTTGAAAACCACAACCTCATCTTTTTATTATTTAATGTCCTTTTGATTTAATGGATTAAAATTAAGTAACTCATCCCATTCATTGCCACTAGACTGTTCAATTTCATTACATCTTCATAAAATTGTAGTCATGAAGCAATTAACCAACCAGTAAATCCTGCACCCTTAGCTTTAAGATACTGGTGTCTCCATGTAATGTTCATCCCTTGTGTCTCTTCCTCTATACTTCCTTGATTATACACTTCGCTTTATATTTTGTAGTACATTGATCTAGCTGTAGTATATAGCCATATAATAGCATAATCAGTAAATTATATAAGAGAATATAAAAGTTATGAAATAAACAAGGTAGATGTTCATGTAATAACCCAATTACATCTCTAAGGCATATTGTCCAGAGCCAAAAAGCAAGACAGTCATCTCAACACAGAAACAGTCCTGAATTTTGTATTTTGATGAGGAAGTTGCAGGGGAAGGACCTTAATCTGAAGTCTGAGAAATGGATGTGATCTTAGAAAGGCAGAAAAGAAAGAGAAGTCCCTTTGAGCTAAAATCTTAATAGAAACAAGATTGAGAACAGGAAATGAACTTGTGATTGGGCATTTAGACTTTGTAAAACACAGACATGGAGATTAATGACAAGGAAGATGACACAGGAAAAAAAAGTTGAGGAATGTGTGCTCGATTCTTTAAGCAATTGATAAGCACTCTTTGTGGATGAATCCAATGGTGTCTTTTAAAGCTTACAATAGTGAATAGAAATAGGAGGAGAAAGTGGTAATACTAAGAAACTGGCTTGGCACTGATGTGCTCAATCAGACGTACACAGAGAGTGAAGTAGATGAATATAATTCTATGTAATTTTATGTAAGTTGGAACAGGTATTGCCCTCTTCTCCCAAATGACCAGTGTACTTATGTGTTATAAAAGAAGAAATAATTAGCCATACCTGCAATTTCAAAGTCTCAAAAGAATATGAGAACTCTGTGCCATGAAAAGTGGGGAAATAGAAGAGATTGAACTCGTCTTTGGATTTGACATATAGCTAAACTAATTACATGGAAGTGGAAGATAAGTGTAGAAAAATTACTAGAAACCAAGAACATGGTCAGATCTTCAGAAGAAATCTGGGGAACCAGGAACACAAAGATGATACCCAAAGTTTTGAGAATGAATGCTCTGTCTAAGGAAATAGGGTCTAGAGAATGAACAGCACTCTGAGGGATGCATAAATGAGCCAACAGAGACGACCTACTCTTGAGTTAAGGCGCTTGCTCTGCCTTCTTATACTACCATGTTTTCTTCAAAGATATCTACTAGACCTTTTCCTTTTTCGTGCCAAGGAGGGCAGATTTGTGTTATTATTTAAGCTATCATTGAGTTCTCTAAAATGCCTTAAGAAGGCCACTTATCTGCCAGATTAAGTTGAGCAGCATGAGTAGACCCCACAGGAAGCCTGCCATTAGTGAAACATTTTTTGCCAGAGCTTCTAAGGTGAAAGAGTTTCTTAAATTTCTGTCCTACATACTGCCCATCTACTTATGCTGTTGTAATAAGTTCTGGATTTATGCTTGATTCATTCTTAAGTACTGATTACATATACCAGAAATAATTTTTAAAAATGCTGAGCTGCATCTTGGTTTGGAGGTTCAAAGTTCCTAAGACCCAAATGACAATGAAAATTATTCTATGTTAATTATTCAGCGTGTCTAAATGAATGCTTTGTCATTCCCTTTAATCAAATGCTACTGTTTGCTAAGCTAAAATGAAGCCAGGAAGACAACTTGAATGTTAAATGGTAGTATGAATGTTAATTCAAGTAATATAAAGAGAAATTTTAAGTAATTAAGATTTCAATAGTCACACTGTTGAAATTAGAAATACGGAGATATATTTCAACTCTATCTTATATATATATATATGGTTACTTTTGTTTTGGACTTAATCACTAAGGTTTAAAATTTTAAGCTTTATAATCATTTGTAAGGGGATATTCAATTTCATAGATGTTAAATCAATGTGACTACTTAATTAGTTGTATGAATAGTGGTAGGTTGTGCACCATTCTATAGAATATTCTTTTTATATTGTGAACTACCCCAACTATGCAACAGGTAGCTCAGTATAATTTGACTTTTATTGTATAATACCTTTTGTTTTGTATTCCATGAGAAATATAACAGTCTTTTACAAAACTTCCTTCAATAAACTTGTGTCTATTGGAAGATAATTTTATATTAGGAGTAGATGTAGAAAAAATAGACTTAATTCATACTCACTGTGGTAATGTTGCTGGCAGAGAACGTCTAATAATTGAATGAACTTGTCTGTAAACATCCAGTTTAGACATGCACCGGCAGGAAGTGTGATTGGCAAAACTGATTGTGACTGGTTTGGGGCCTTGTGAGAGAGGCACTGTAATTTCAAACAACTACAAGGGACAAAAAGAAGAAAAATATTATATAGATGCTGGAGAGGACTTTTATGGTAAATGTTGGAGTCCAAAAGAGTGAGTGAGATTAGCTTTCTATGACTTACTACTGTGTATTACAGGCAGGGCATTAATGCTTTTCAAATAGTAACAAAGTAAAAAGTGGTTTGCTCCCAACCAGTATCTTCCATTAGAATAATAAAAAGTTCAGATGCTT
Source organism: Mus musculus (assembly GCF_000001635.26). Classification (NCBI taxonomy): domain Eukaryota; kingdom Metazoa; phylum Chordata; class Mammalia; order Rodentia; family Muridae; genus Mus; species Mus musculus. The sequence goes on along the minus strand of NC_000074.6, from coordinate 54,168,807 downwards.
ACATCACTTCACTAGTTATGAATTATATTCAAAGCATGATGAGCAACTAATGACGTGGAACAAAACAGTGACAGACCACTGTGTTCAAGGACAGAGAATTATTTCAGAACCCCAGATTACTCAAGGTCTTAAAGCCCAAGGATTAAAATGTGACACAAATGATCCAAGGTAAATATATTCCTGACTTAGGAGTGAAATTGCTGGCCACACAGCCTATAAATGCTCAGTTAAATTCTATTTTATGAAACCTGAACCCATAGACATAAATTATGCTTATGAAATTACTTTTCGTTCCAAATGAAATTTCTCCTTGAAGTTTTTACATATCTCAGATCTTAAGAATTTACAACATTTAAAACAAACAAAAAGTGAGCAATCCATCCTTTTAACAGACAAAGCTGTGTAATTTGCAATTTTGACAGACCTTATAAAAATGATCTAAAAATAAGTTAGCCATTTTACATTGCTGTTGAATTGAACTAGAGTCTGAAGATGCAGTTTACCTAAAGTGTCTACTGCACTCCTAGTTTATGGAGAACTTCAGTTCTCAAAGAGGAAAAAAAACAGGCAATGTTTTAACCAGAACACAGAGATTAAGTAGATATTAATTTTAAAGATTTATAAGCCAATTTATTACTTAAAAAATGGTAAAAGTGAAACCCTACCCATTAGCTGCTTGTTTGTTAAATGGATTGATAGTAGAGAAATGGCAGTTGAGCCCTGTGTTATTCTATATTGTTGTGGCAATCTGAGAAATGCTACAATGGACAAAACACCTCAGACCCGTGAAACTGCTCTCTCCCTGGCTGTAATTTCAAGCCATCAGTTGACAATTACTGACAAGGATAAGGGGCTAAAATTCTCCTGACAGTTGTGGATATACAGTATAAAGACAGCATGGATGGACTTAACAGTTTGGGATAAGAGAATAAAGAGAACATAGCTGGACCTGAAGATTGTGGTAAGTGAAAGGAGCCAGGCGTAGAAATACAGGTACTATGAGATCTCATAAGTTTGTGGAAAATAAAGTATCTGATGTCAATGAAACTAAGAGTAGAAATGTTGGTTTCCAGAAACTAGAAAGGAGTGGGGTGGACATGCTACAGTTAGGCTGTGGTAATTAGGTCTGGGACGCTATTTCACAGTAAAGGGACTACTTATAGTGATCACGTATTGCCTACCTCAAAAAGCCAGAAGGATTTTCACTATCTATTGTATGAATAAGTTATATATATTTGAGGAGATAGAGATGTAGCCTGATTTCAAAAGGTATGCATATTTAAACAATATGTAGTATACCATTAATATGAAATTCTATATTTTAATGTACCTATCAAAATAAATGTATATCTACATATATATTTACATACACACACACACACACACACACACACACACACACACATATATATATATATATATATATATACCATCTAAATTATACGATGTGCCTTTTCTTTATTTGAAGCATACTTACATCTACATTAAACAATACAAATACTTTCTAGGAAAATACAACATATTCATAAAAGATGGATGAAAGATTGTACCCATATAGGATATTTTTCTTAGCTTCCATGTTTAAAAACTGTATGGGTTTGGAAAAGTGGTTAAGCTTTTCTAAGGTATATATTTTTCTTTATCAGTTAACTAAAGGTAATATAAAAATTGATTTGTTATTTCATAAAATGGATATAAAATTATGTATAACATATTATATGTGAATATGACGATGTATATAGTTTGCTATAGAGATGTTAGTATTTGCATAAATTCTCAAGGTTATATGTGTTTTCTAGAATATTTTATATTTTTCATAGACAATATATGACCACAATACAGCCATAATTGTGATTTTGATTTCTTCTCTGAGCACATATTTGCTTATGTTACTGGCAGAAAATTTCTGATTTAATGAAATGACTGACATCTCTATCTATAGATAGCTTCTTTTATGAAATAATTTTGCAGGTCTACATATGGTACAGCTTATTTTATTTTTCATGCCATGGATTAAAACTACAACATCAAGAAACATAGAAGATATGTAAATTGTGTACACCAGGAGGATTTTAAATATATTTGTCAATCATTCCTATAATTTTTCTGGTGTTGGGGGATACAGCTTGGGATTTTGTACATGATCTAACACTAAACTATGCTTCACTTCTTAGTTTTATCTTTATGATTTGACCTTCATATTTACCATATCTTACTTTTTACAGTGTAAATGATAGCAAGACATACAGGTCAGTAAATAAAGTCTAATAATGCTTATATAATGAGCGGTTAAGTTTGTGTCTGGAACTGGAGGAGAGTTATACAACGGTTGTCAGTATCAACATCGGGAATAAAATCATGGACAGTGAAGTGTGATTTAGTGACATCATAGAGAATGAAAAGAGAATGTATGTAACAAAGAAACTCGGGGATCAGGAACATTCATAGAGAAGGCAAATGAACTTGTAAATATCTTGTAAAAAGGCCGACTTCTAATTGGGAAGGCCAGGAGGGTATATGCCATGGAAAAAAAATTCTGCTTAAACTCTATTTTCTTGTTCAGATCTTCAATAATGATTTATTGAGTATCTATAAGCTACTATAAAGTCCTTGCTAGGATTCCTAGATGGTAATCATCAATAACGATACTCGCTCCTATGCAGCTCACGGATACAAAGAGTATCAATGAGAGTGAATGACACTTGCTCCTATGCAGCTCACAGATACCAAGAGTATCTTTGAGAGTGAATGACACACGTGTGAGCATGTACTGATGCACATGCCCCTGTACACACAGAGATAAACACACAGCGGTGATAGATAGATGCTATATGAGAATTTTCAAGGTACCAGAGAGTTTCTAAAAATAAAAATAAAAAATGCTTCTAAGAAATTAGTAAGCACAGTATAACCATCATGTGAAATTATCTCTGGCCATTTCATGAAATCTGAACAATACAGTTAACTATAATTCTCATCAATGAAGTCATGACCTATATAAACACATTGATTCTTGGGATGCAGTGGATTATATCATGCTTTTAATACTATATGTTGATGTCAGACTAATTTTCATTTTAATCTGTACATAGTAGTATTTTTAAATTCACTTATATTCAAGGTAAAAAGTTCAGACTTGGCGTACAGAATTAGATAGTGGTCCTTAGCTAGTATACGTACTCAGTAGGTACTAAGAGACACCACAAAATTACTTAATATTGCAATTAACTGCAGTCTGATATTTACTAAAGCAGTCTTATGCTATAAAGAAGGTACTGCTAGCCTAACTCATAATATTAATTTATATTTGACTTAATATTTAAGTGGTAAGAACATTACTTATGAACTGATATTATTTACGTCTACATGCTTTGTTTTGGCTTTGGAACACATTTAAAATGGTATGCATATAAAGAAGGCGTTTTTAAAAGTTTGTGAATTTAAAAACATCTGATTTTATATTCTGTGAAAGTGTGCTAAATAAAGCAAAACAGGAAATATTTCTGACCTTACGTTCCCTGTTGTTATCTACTGGCATTCTTCAGTAAGAATATGTAATGGTCAATTCTCACCAACAAGAATGGACTGCGAATAGAGTGCACTTTGAAACAATAGTGTTTACCCAACATAGCAACTCCTACACATCAACAGTTCAATCTCCGTACACCTTACAGGCTGGTCAAGAGAGAGTGCAGAGCTTCCTCGCTGGGAATACCCTGGAGTACAATTTATTCCCAAATTCAACAGGAATATTGTGGGATACAAATATGTTCCTAAAATGAGACTTTTAAAGCATCTTCATATCTGAAATAGAATTCTCTTTTCTCTTTTCTTCTAATTATCCTAACTTTGAGCACATTCAACATTAAAAAAGAAAAAAAGAAAAAGTTGTGACTGGAAGGTATAAAAGCAATAATTCCTAAAAATGAGAAGAGGTGAAAGTTCAAAGTTCATGTCTGCAGTTAAACTTAGTGTCCTGGCCACACACCCACAGCTGTTCAAAGCCTTTAGAACTCAAGAGTAGATTTAAAATGAAAAGCAGATAGAAGAGTCTTGACACTCAGCTCTGAACACATTTTAACATACTGTGATGCATGAAACTCACACCACATTACAAATAGGTTAAAACCTCAAGTCAGGAGCTCTCAGAGTCCTTGATAAAATTCTTAACACCATCAATATCTTTATTTGACCAAAAGCAATGCTTTTTTTCACAGATTTATTGGTTAAAATAATATTTTCCTGAAGAAAATATTATTATTGCATAACTTTCTGCTAACTTTCCTGGTCAAGAGCTCTTTCTCCACATCAAGATGAAACCTGTTTTCTAGCAACTGTACTTGCCAAATATTAATTTGTTAAGGACACAACACAAATCACATTCCATTTAAAAATACATGAATACATACGAGTGGAATAAATTAATCTTCCATGCCCCTGCAGCATTCTGGAAGAAATATTTCTAACTACAGTGCAAATAATACCGCCTACTTGTACTATAAAGATCCATATTATACTGAGGTTCAAATGTATTCTGTTGTAAAAAAAAATATGATACATTGTATTCAAATATAAAGAAATAATGTTGGCAATACATATGTTTATATAATTTCTATAAACTTAAAGAAACAAATTGCTGTATCTTTTTGAGTAGGAAATACAGAATTTTAAATAATGCTTAAAATTAGTTCATGAAGCTAGACTGGTTTCTCTTGCCTAGTGCCTAATGACTATTTAAAAAAAAAACTGCTCAACTTCTTGAGAGCAAACTTCAGGCGTCACAGTTATACCTTTGGTCCTAGTAACCATGCATTCATTATTATGATCTTTATGATGCCATTTTGGGGGAAATGGGAACATTCATGGCACTTCAGACTCCACATGCACATTTTCATAGCAGATACCTTTCTTCTGGCTCTACTTTCATCAACAAATAACTTATTTTCTGCAAGATTCACTTTAGCTTTTGCTGTGATCTCTTAACTGTACAGCTTCACATAGGAAAGTACACTCAGGGCATGTTCACGTGAGTCTACGATGGCATTCCGTCAATATGCTTCTAGCCGTTCCAGGGGGAGCCTGCTGAAGCAGTTGCTATTGGTTACGTCAGTTTGGAATGCACAGACCATGTGGTTTCACTTTGCAACTAGAAACTGGCTTCCTTGTGCATTCTGATAACCTGCCCTTCACAAAGACCCATAAAAAAAAACCCACATTTCTATGAAGTTTCCATTTTAAAAATCAACAATTGGAGCATAACACTAGAGATGCTGGTGTTGTTAAGGTTTATATACTCAGACTGGTGAGGTTGGCTGCTAAAATACGTGTCTGAAACTTTAACAAAACAAAAGCTTGGGTCCCCCCCCACACACACACACACTTTTACCTTAAAGACATTTAACAGTAAGAAATTTATTGGAAAGACATCTTCACACATTCCCATGTGTACATTGAAAAAGTATCTTTTTTTATAAATATAGGAGAAAGTTATTCAGTGGAAGATTTAACAAACTGTATTAGTAAAAGGAGAAATAGAACTGAACACTTCCTTCCTGCCCTGGGGTGTTTCATGCTTTAGCTACAAAAACTCCATGAAAGCACTTTTGTAAACCTGTAGGGTTCTCATTTGGAACACATCCACTACTTTTAATAACTCTATGAGTATTAATTTTATTTTAAAATTTTAGTTTTAATTATGTGTATGTATGCAAGGGAGGGGGATTTTGTGTGTACACTGAGTGCAGGGGCCTGTGGAGACTAGAGCAGTTCTTTCCCCTGAAGCTGGAGTTACAGACGTTTGTGACCCATCAGAAATCAGTGCTGGGAATTGAATTCTGGTCCTGTAAAAAATTGGTACTCTTAACCTCTGAACCCAAATACTAATTCCCTTGGCCACATACTAAATTCTATTGGAGAGAATCTATATGTCATTACTTACTTTAAAACAACACTAAGTTCCACTCATTTAACTAAAGTTAAGTTAAGTTTATTAGTCCAAACAAACAAACAAACACAAGAACATCCTTTTGGAGGGAGGAGGACATGGTTTTACAAAATGAAAGGAAGTAGTGACTGAAACGAATAACGAATGGTGGTTTTACCTTGGCATTTGATTTTCTCTTCTAATAAATACAGTTAGTATTCATAAGAATTATAAGCTTCATTTGATAGTACAACTATTAAAGTTATTCTTTCTCCCAAATTAGAAGTGGAAGACACGGCCACTTCACTAGATTTCTGTGTCCAACTTCATTCTAGCATCTGCATCTTTTAGTGCTTTCACCATCACAAAACCTTCATACTCAAACTCAACCTCTGACCTTGAAGTCATTTCCCTTCATTGAACCACTCTCTCTACTTGGTGCCAAGTGTTGAGCACAGGCCAAGTATAGCACTAAGTATTCTCTAGGTTAATAAACAAACAATGTTTACATTCACAGAATTTAGAGCCCAGAGAATAAAAATCAATAGATAAAAATGAAAACAATGTCATGGGAATGTGGAAATGGCTTCTATGAGTAACCAAGCCTGCGGTTGAGCAGAACGTCACTAGGTAAATGGAAACTGCATTCACCACTGCAGGTGAACAGCTACTTAAGCCAAGAGTTATGGAATCTGAGTAGCAGTGAGAAGCAGCTTTTACAGGTGAAAACAATGACAAATGGGAGCTGAGAGGAAGAGACTGTAGAAAGCCCAGGGAAGTTGTGTCTTAAGGAATGGAACAATATTCAACTTAGTGTCTCTGTACAAATCAGACCTCATGATTTTTTTTTCAATATCCCATTCAGCAAACACAAGTTTATCAGCATGCTGGATAAATGCTGGCCCAACCTAAAGAACACAATGCTACTTAAAAGAGTTCAGGTCACTACAAAATGTTCCAAGTATATTGGAAGAAGCTAAGTATGGATATGGATATGGGACAGCACCTATTAGATTCCTGGTGAAAGATAAATATGGCTACATCAGGGTGAAGACATGATTTCGGTTGCAGAGATACTTGGAAGTTAGCTAGTGGGATCATTGATTGAACTTTTAGTTAAAAGAAAACTTGGCTTGGCCAAACTGATGACAGGGTAACTTAATAAGAGACAAACAACAGGAGAGGAAGGAGAAGCTTGCTTCTCAGGCAGGAGTAGGCATACCAACCAACTGCCTTCCTAGGAGAAAGCAACTGACTTCCTAGGAGTCACAATTTTAAAGCAGGGATTATGGCAATCAGGAGAGAGATGGAATGGATCACTATGAAAAACAAACACAGTAGATGAGAAGACATGAGTGTGCAGCTGGAAAAGGGATCTTCACACAAGTGTTAGCTGCCCCCTGAGGTTTCTTGAAGCCCCAGGGTTTCCACTGGTTAGAGCATTAAGAGACACCAGATGGACCATCTAGAGACTGCCATATCCAGGGATCCATCCCATAATCAGCCTCCAAATGCTGACACCATTGCATACACTAGCAAGATTTGGCTGAAAGGACCCAGATATAGCTATCTCTTGTGAGACTATGCTGAGGCCTAGCAAACACAGAAGTGGATGCTCACAGTCAGCTATTGGATGGATCACAGGGCCCCCAATAGAGGAGCTAGAGAAAGTACCCAAGGAGCTAAAGGGATCTGCAACCCTATAGGTGGAACAACAATATGAACTAACCAGTACCCCGGAGCTCTTGTCTCTAGCTGCATAGGTATCAAAAGATGGCCTAGTCGGCCATCAGTGGAAAGAGAGGCCCATTGGTCATGCAAACTTTATATGCCTCAGTACAGGGGAACACCAGGGCCAAAAAGTGGGAGTGGGTGGGTAGGGGAGTTGGGGGAGGGTATGGGGGACTTTTGGGAGAGGATTGGAAATATAAATGAGGAAAATATCTAATAAAAAATATTAAAATGAAAAAAAAAAGGAGACACTTACTTCTTTTCTCAGCTAGTGTGATGCTATCCTTTCTGTTTGCCACACTTCAGCTTCCCCTCCTCCCAGCCCTCCCTGTTCTTAGGCTTACATCTGCAAGCTATTGTAAACAGCACATGTCTAATACTGCCACTCTCCTCCTTAAAGAGGATGTTCACTGATACCCCATTGCTTTTAGAATAAGACTAGTGTAGTCATCAAGCCTGATGGATTTCCCTGTAACTTACCCTTCCATATCTCCTGATACACTATCTTGGGTCCAATTTTTTACGTCCCGTTTTCTTTGTTCCCTTCAATTCTTAGGGATTACATACTTCCCTCGGCTCTAATGTTTTCACATGTACCTTTTAGTTAGGCTTAGTGATTAATTTTTGACAGGATAGACTAGCATTAATTGAGGGAATTGTCTTAATTTCCACAGCCATTGACATTAGAGTAAATTAAGACAATGTTTAGCTGATTTTGTTGATCAGCTGATATTGTGGATCAGCTAAAGCAGTTAAACTATCAATTTGAAAAGAAATTACCTTGAGCAAATCAAATTGGAGTTTACATTTTTTTCTTTTTCCTTTACAGCACAGAACACGATTGTTTAACTTTAGACTTTGAGTAAGTATTTTTGCTACATTTTTACAACCATAGGGTCTAAACATTTAAAAGGTTTGATTGCTAAATAAAAATGGTTATTCCATGGGGTGTGTGTGTGTGTGTGTGTGTGTTAATGTGTGTGGGAGTGTAAGTACATGTACTTATGAAAGACAGAGGTTAACCTCGGGTATCATATCTTAGTAGCCATCTACTTGGCTATAATCCCTGAGGCTTACTTACTGGATTAGACTGGCTGGCCACTGAGCTTATCTCTGACTCCTTAGCACAGGAGTTATAAACCCAGATCACTGGGCAGGACACTGGTACTAGAGACTGAACTCAGAGCCTTGGGCTTAAAAATGAAAAACTTTAACAACTGAGTAATTTTACTAGTTTCTATTGATGAATATTCTCGAAGTTCACCACAAATGCAGCTATGAATAAGTGTATACATAGTACATGTAGACATATACATTCTATATGCTGTATATGCTGTCGATGATATATAGTATGTATGTATGTACGAATATGTGTGTATGTATATACATATATATACACATATATATTTAAACTATGCCATGCATATTTATTTTTTCTTTACTATGCGTTGACCCTATTATATGAAAAGAATTTATAATGCATTAATTTCTTTCTTTGTAAAACTGTTGCATAAAAAACCCACATCATCGAAACATTTACTTCATTCCCCAATGAAAATATAAGAATCTCTGGCTTGAATTAAGTCACTTCAGTGAGACCAATCCTCTAAGTCCCTCCTCCCCGATCACTCAAAGGGCTCTAAGGCAGGACTGAGACACAGAATACCTACCGTCTTGCTGAGGTAACCTGTGCTGGTGTTCATGCACTGCAGCCCCTCGCTGTTGCAGCAACCCCCACATCTGTAGACGGACACACATGGAGGTTTAAAGAAGGTGTTTGTGGCTGCTCCAAACTCCTTCCCCACATCTATACACACCTCACGTGGCATGCATTGAGTCTTTCTCCACTCATTATCAATACCTGTCGAGTCACAGGGAAGTCAATTAAGTTACACAGAAGCCACCAAGGGAGACGCAGAGCCTACAGCATTTGTCATTTACTCATATTTAACTTCAGATCTTAAGATTTTGTGTAAAACAATTAGAGAAACAATGGCTAGGATCCTAAACTTCCCTGTGAATGAGAATGTAATATATTCAGCAGAATAATTGGTGAGACATTCTTTTAGAATTATTTCTATGGGGGTGGGGGTAACACCAAAATTAGAATTAAATTAAGGATTTCAAAAACATCACATCACTATCCTAATACAAATATTTGGTTCTCCTTGCTTAAAAAGGTGGGGATTTAATATATGTATGTTTACAAAATATGCACAAAGACGGCCATGTTCTTTGCTTGCATGTACAATTTTTGTGGTCTTGAATTAAATGTAAACAGCATGTTTTTGCTATGCTTTTTAAACTGACATGTAAATAAAAAGAAAACTATGGTTTCGGTGTCATATCAAAACTCGTTCTCAGGCAAGCCATGTGGTAATTTTAAATAATGTGGCTAGGTGCAAGGCGAGGCCAGTTTCCACTTATTTAGATTGGTAGCCTAAACTGACTCTTTGCAGGAAAATCAAATTACCCATCCCTTTCCTGCTTTCTCCTGGACCTTCACTTTCAATGGGTTATATATAGGCTTACCAGGGACTCTTGACTTTGCACTATATTAAAAATGCTGCAATTTCTAAGTGTTATAGTTTATTTCTCCCATATTTATTCTCCCATATTCTCTAGAATAACATTTTTAAGGACTATAAATTACAGGTTATGCCACCATGAATCCAGTAAACTTGTTTGATTCTGCTTTAAATATACTTTGCAATAACAAATTATGAGTATGTGTGTGGGGGTGGGAGAGGTTGTGGTTCATATAGAAGAATACTTCAAATCTTCTATCACTCACTCTCTACCTTTATTGCCTTGAGATTCTTTTTCAGTGAACCAGAAACTCTCAGTACACTAAGCTGGCTGACCAGCTAGCTCACGGGACTTTCCTTTTCTGTTTTATGCATGCTGGGGTTATAGGTACCCATAACTATGCATATCTTTACATGGGTGCCTGAATTTCAAACACACATCTTCATGCTAGCATAGAAAGCGCTCTTACCTATTGAGGCAGCTTCCTGGCTCCAACATCAAACTTTAAAACACCATAATATTTAAAACTTAAATGGTCCCACCAACTCATATTATGCCACTTTTCACATCATGCTTTTTGTGAAACACTATGGTAAATATTCATCTGCTTCAAAAAAGAACAACTGTGAGACAGTTATCTCTGGTGTAATAAGACAACGAGTAGCTTTTGAAAACTGATTTGGGTTAGTAAACTTTATTTCTGTATTTTCGTGTGTGTGTGTGTGTGTGTGTGTGTGTGTGTGTGTGTATGGGGTGGGAGGTGTGTGCACGCACGTCCACTTGTCTGTCATCTATGAGGATAGCACCTAAAGCATTAGGCATCATATGTATAGTATATAAATGTTCTAGCATGTAAGGGAAACTATGTCTGAATTCAAACCAAAAAGAAAATATATGCACTTTTTTAAGTATTCATTTTCTTGAAATATAAACCTTTCAACCAGTGGTTTTCAACCTGTGGGTGGGTCACAACCCCTTTGGGAATAGAATAACTCTTTCACAAGGGTCACCTAAGACTACCGGAAAAGATAGAGATTTACATTATGATTCATAACAGTATCAAAATTAGAGCTATGGGGTAGCAAGAAAACTAACTTTATGCGTGGGTTCATCACAACACAGGGAACTTTCCTAAAGGGTTGAGCATTGGGAGGGTCGAGAACCACTTAATTACATTAACCTAAGACACTAAAATAAATGAACACAGTGTAGAAAATTTATTGAAGCATTTTCAAATGTTTGCAATGGGGTATTGCCTCAATTACAAAAAGTGTGCGTTGCTATGGATGTATTTTCTAGCTGTGGGTTTCAAGAAATCATCCAGTTTCATCACTGTCAAGTGTACTAGGCTCCATATGTTCACACGGCATAGTCACTGTGAGTGTACAAGGTTCTGTTTGCCCACACTGGTATTGTCATTCATGAGTGTGCAAGGCTCTGCACACAGTCAGCAACCTCTACTTACTTTTCAGGATCTCTGTGTTATAATGTGCAGCAGCAAATTTTACACTGTCCCCTGTCCTGGTATTGAGGGTGGGCTGCTGCCAGCCGCCTTTCCGCAGCTGGCACTTGTACATTTTCCAGTAGTCTGGGTACAGGACAGACATCAGCTCATCTACGCTGGACACAGACCGCAACTGCTCCTCCAGGTCTTTGCCTTCAAAAGCCTGTCAAAGACAATTGCAGGATCAATACTTCCCCAGACTAAGAGTATAGGAAACAAACTCAAAACCTTTTTGGTTTGATGTGACTGACATTGTATCTGCTAATAAAAGTATTATTAACAAATCACGACTTGCTTAAATTGTCATGGTAAAATTAAATTTACATTAATATTTAAATGTCTCTGGAACAACTAAGTTAAACTGCATTTTTTTATAAGACAAAAAATGTTAGATATAATTTTTAAAATTATTTTTTAGATTATTCAAGTCACAGCTCTATATCATATTGACAACTCTGTTGACTTACAAAATTATTCACACACACACACACACACACACACACACCCACACACACACACGTTGTTTCATATAGTGTGAAAGTAAAACAACACAGATTTCCTCTAAAGTTGAGTATCAGCATCAATACAATATAACTAAAGCTTTTAAAATACATACATATTAATTTTAATGAAATTAAATTAATGTAATTTAATTGCATAATAGATTTTAAAGTTGGATTAAAGGCTGCATGTATAGTATAGGGAAACAGCACTTTTCTAGAATGCTCAAAGCTCTGGCTTTGATTCCTAACACTAAGAGAAAAGGCAAATGTCTGGACCAGTTATGACAGTATGAAATAATCATTGAAGTTGACCTTTAGAGGAGATTTTAACATTACTGAAACAACACAAATAACTTCCCAATTTCTACACATGGTGTATTTGCTGGAGAAAAATCTCACATGTGACACAAAATTCAAGAATCAAAGGTTGTCAGATATACATTCATTGCTGATGAAAAGAACCAACATGAAGGCAAAGGCATTGAAGAAAACTCACTCTATGTGATGATGTGTGCGAAAATACCTTCTGAGAATTTCAAATCACATATTTATATCTATATATAATATATCTATATCTATATCTATATCTATCTCTATATCTCTATATCTCTATATCTCTATATCTATATCTATATCTATATCTATATCTATATCTATATCTATATCTATATCTATATCTATATCTACATCTACATCTACATCTACATCTACATCTATATCTATATCTATCTATCTATCTATCTATATATGTATATATATACAGAGAGAGAGATTATTTGGCATTCAGCACTTGATAAAGCTAGAGAATAAGACAGTGATCAGATAGAGTTGTGGTCATTGCCATGTGCAATAAAATGTCATAATGCTTCAGCTAGTAACCAGTTATTAAATAGGTCCCAGAAAACAAGGAGCAGTGAGTGCTACATGCTACATGTGACAGGAGGGTTGCTAGAACTCTTCCCTTACAACTTTGCTAAGACTACAGTCAACCTCTGACATTATGCCACCATACAATACTACAGAGTAGGTCATGTGTTCACTGAACCAAAAGGAGCACTGATAAACTTCTACAACCTAATGAGAGACACATAGAGAATATGGATAGTGAATATGTATAAGATAGATAGATAGATAGATAGATAGATAGATAGATAGATAGATAGAGATAGAGATAGAGATAGAGATAGAGATAGATATAGAGATAGATATAGAGATAGATATAGAGATAGATATAGAGATAGATATAGAGATAGATATAGATATAGATAGCTATAGATATGAGGATAGCAAGAAGCAAGGAAAAGTAATGTTTTGAGGCCCAGAGGAGTACATATTTGTAGTTATTCAAGAACAAGTTTATATTACAAGCTGCTGGGACTTTCCACATATAGACAGTAAATTCACTTTAGAATCACACTTTACATAAGTGATGATGTTCTATCACACATGCATGCAAAGTCATTGTACATATCTACATATATGAATATAAACTAGTGTTATATAGAAAATACAGAACTGGTCAAACAAGTTGAAAAAAACAACAGTTATCTCAGAAAGAATCACGATACAACATGACGACCACTGTATGACATAAGCATGGGAAAGGTTCACAGTTTGTATATTAACACATCCAGATAACATGCATACTTTTAAAACAAAATTTGCATATGGGGAGATTGAATTAATGTTTACTTTCTTGAGTAAAAATAAAGCAAAACCGGCTATGTTCTACAATTTGTAGAGTTAATTAGGCTTTAATAAATTTTGTATTTTAAGTTTCGAGTAATGTATATACATAACTTTTAATAAATCAGAATAAAAGTTTCACAGTGATCATCCGTAAGCACCTGGCAGGCTATCAGACTAGCTTTTTCTAACTTCAGAGAAGGAACCTTTCATATAGAATGTAAATTATAAGAATCACTCTAAGGAGCAGAAATCTTTACAATCAAATAGAATAAAAGTAGATTTCAGCAGAGCAGCTCACTTCCTTTCCCCACTAGGTAGACATTCTTTGTATTGCATTTGTATCAATGATAGCCTTCGGCAGAGAAAGACCCAGATGATCTCCATCTTGTAACAGAGATCCATATTATATTGGATAATATTAAACTTCAACTGTTTGGGCCATCATTTTACTATGTGAAATGCCAATACTGTCTTATTCTTGGAGGTTTTATGGTGACTCACTGAAACACTTGACGTAAAAGCATAATTAATTATTGCAGGCAGCAAGGGAACTGTCATTTGGTTATTTGGAGACTATCAAAAACTTCTGCACGGCTGTGATCACAAGGTGTATAGTGCAGAATATCCTCCGATTCGCTTCTGACGTGTCCTAAGGAACTAGCAAGCCAGGGATTGAGCACTGTAGAGTACGCAATAGGAGGGTGTTCAGTTAGGATTCCAAGGAATAGTGACGGAGTGTACAGAAGATCTAAAAATTAAGATCACAGTTGACCTTCTAGTGGTGGAACATGCAATTCAGACTCTACTTCTGAAGATAGGAAGAGGTCTCAGCATGAGTGAGTGACACACAAAAAAATCCTTCAATGGGAAGAGCTATTTCCGTGAAAGTCAAGTTTGTTCTTAACATACTCCCTAGTCTTTACGTTCACTAATGTATTTTAATACATTTTAATATTCATTTGCTTGAATATTCCTGGTTTTTGTTTTGCAGGAAAAATTTAAAACAATGTCTTAAAATACATAATTTGAAATGAAACTTCATACTTTCTAAAACTGAATCTAATTTTATATGTCAGTTAGGGTAGATCAAGTAGGTGACACCAGCCAGCCGTTGCCCTCGCATAGCTTTTTGCACCTTTTCATTAGCAAAGAATGACAGAAGCACCACTGAGGGAAATATGATAAGCTGAAGCCAAGGTCAAAGTTGAGTTAACAATGTGATAACCATGAGGCAACAGAACAACAAAAAATAAAACAAAACAATAAATCAATCGCCTCAATGACAATGTTAGCAGTCACATGACAAGAAAAAGCCTCTCTCATCTGCACCCCGTGTTTCCTCTCAGTTATGAGAAGCCATAATGGAAGCCGAGAGAGTCATAAACAATGTGGGCTCTCATCTACAGGCCTCTGCTTTAAAGATACCTTTGTTTTTCAGAGTGACGGAGATGTGCCTGTTCCTAGTGAAGGTGGAGAACTGTTGCTGTTGAGGAGCCCTGCAGGGGGCAGTAGAGGGCTTCATTAGGTGGGATATTTTAACTTAATCAGATGGCATAATATACATGGCATGGATTACTCTCCTAAGAATATTCGAGAAGGTGAAAATTTTTATGATTTCACTCTGTAAAATGTGAGAGTGGGTTTCAAAACCACTACCTGCTTGGATTAATGATTGCATTACTCTGTGTCAGGAACACGCTTTCTGTTTGAACATTAAGTATTTCTTCACAGTGTTCCCTTGGCTCATAACAGCAAAATGTATTTATTTATATATAGTGTTCCAAAGTAAATCTCAAATGTTTATGAACTAGTTCCCTATTATTGGTTATAATTTCAAAAGAAAGCTTTATGTCTTTGAAAAATGTACGCTCAACTTTCTGGGAGTGGGCTTGTGTGGGTCAAGCACTGATAAAGCAAGGACATGGGGACTTTAGTTTGCAAGGGCAGGACAGATGTAATGCAGGGCAGGTATGGTGGCTGCCTCTAACCCTACCTCCCAACCCCCACCCCCAGTGCTTCTGAGATAGACAGAGGTTAAAGTGAGAGAGCCCACAGGTCCAGCAGACAGCATCAGGGTCAATTCCTGTGTTTATACTCATGATCACCCATGTGTTTGTGCATCAGCACACATGTCGACATACACATGCAAAGAAACACACAGACATACACTATACATATGGGATGCTTAAAAATTTCTCTTGAAGTGAAGGCATATTGTATGTTTTAAAGTATTTGCTTTTAGTAAAGTTTCTTTAGTATGTATGATAAAGAACAACGTTAATCATAGATAATGCTAACATGATCTAGGACTGATGGTAATATTAATGGTATGATGTTTGATTTTTATTTAATGTATAATACCCGATTAGAAAGTGGATAAGTCCTGATCACAGTTTGAAGGGATTTTATAACTGAACTTCTCTAACTCCACACAGGTAAGCATGGAGAACATAGAATATATCATATAATGTTTTTTTCATTCTATTTAATGAGGATGGTTCAGTAAGTGTAACTAACATCATTCTGGGTAGTTGTGAATTCAGTTTTTATTAGTTTACAATGGCAGAATGCTGTAGTGCATATACATACTATTGGGTTTCTTTTCTCAATCTTGATTTGTAATACTGAATCATATAAGCCAGAAGCTGGAAAGAACCCAGATGCCCCTCAACAGAGGAATGGATACAGAAAATGTGGTACATCTACACAATGGAGTACTACTCAGCTATTAAAAAGAATGAATTTATGAAATTCCTAGGCAAATGGATGGACCTGGAGGGTATCATCCTGAGTGAAGTAACCCAACCACAAAGGAACTCGCACAATATGTACTCACTGATAAGTGGATAATAGCCCAGAAACTTAGGATACCCAAGATATAAGATACAACTTGCCAAACGCATGAAATTCAAGAAGAGCGAAGACCAAAGTGTGGACACTTTACCCTTTCTTAGAAATGGGAACAAAACACCCATAGAAGGAGTTACAGAGACAAAATTTGGAGCTGTGACGAAAGGATGGACCATCTAGTGACTGCCATATGCAGGGATCCATCCCATAATCAGCTTCCAAATGCTGACACCATTGCATACACTAGCAAGATTTCGCTGAAAGGACCCAGTTATAGCTTTCTCTTGTGAGACTATGCCGGGGCCTAGCAAACGCATAAGTGGATGCTCACAGTCAGCTATTGGATGGGTCACAGGGCCCCCAATGGAGGAGCTAGAGAAAGTACCCAAGGAGCTAAAGGGATCTTCAACCCTATAGGTGGAACAACAATATGAACTAACCAGTACCCGGGAGCTCTTGTCTCTAGCTGCATATGTAGCTAGTCGGCCATCACTGCAAAGAGAGGCCCATTGGACTTGCAAACTTTATATGCCCCAGTACAGGGGAATGCCAGGGCCAAAAAGGGGGAGTGGGTGGGTAGGGGATTGGGGGTGTGGGTATGGGGGACTTTTGGGATAGCATTGAAAATGTAAATGAGGAAAATACCTAATTAAAAAAAAAGAAAGGTGCTGTTTCCCAGTTCTGTAAACGACTGCAATTTCTCTAGTCTATGTGTAGGGAGCACACATTTAGAGGGAATATTGTAAGAAAAGCAATTGATGGCTCATAAATTAAGCACATAATTACCTGCCCAGATAAGGTAGAAATGAATGGATCAATTTTGCACTTCGGAGGGGTACATATGAATTCCCCTGCTCTGTGTCTTTACCAACAAATGTTAGTTGCTTTTTATATTTTAAGTCCTTCTAATGTGTAGATAATAATATCTCATTGTGATATAATGTATTTGCAAACTAAAACCTTTTTATTCTTTTCTGTGAACCATCTTTGCTGCGGTTACTTGTGAGAATATAAATGTATTTTGGATGTGTGCTCTTTACATTGTGTGCCTTTGGATATATAAATTACCGATAACTACGTTTTCGCTCATTCAATAGTGATATCTGGTGAACAGAAGTGTCTGTGTGTGTGTGTGTGTGTGTGTGTGTGTGTGTGTGTGTGTGTGTGAATAAATAAACAATATCTGAGGATTTTTGTTTTTAAAGGTTTATGTTTCTGCCATATCTTTCAAAGAAACATTCAACTCAAAGCCATGAAAATGCCATTCTACATCATTATCTAATTTTTTTATTAATTTTGGGACAATCATGAACCTGGAACTGTTTATTCAGTGTAGTGTGAGGTAGGTGTCAGATCCTATTTTTCATATCTAATTAAACCTACACCATTTCATTCAAAGGCCCATCACTTTGGCATAGGACTAAATCTACTCCCTTTTCATTTATGTATGTAATTATGTACCCTTAGGCTAGTACAAAACCTCAGTTGTTTAATCATCAGTAAAGTGTTCTGCTAGAGACTGAACCCAGGGCCTTGCACACAAGAGGTTAAAGAAGTACTCTATGGCAGAGCTACGTCACCACCTCTTACAACAGCTTTATAATGGAGCTTGATATTAAGCGTACTATTTGGATTGTACATATAATTTTCCTAATTTAACAATAGAACTAATATCCAAAACAATTGAAAATTTCTGCCTTTTTCTTCTATTAAAAACATCAGTTAAATTAAAAAAATACAAAAAACAAAAAAATATACAAAAAATTAAGCAAATTATTGTATGAACTACCATGACATGCCCAGGGCTTTATATATGTTATGTGACATATGTTATAAAGACAATTATAATCAAGAAACTTGGTGACAACAGTCAACATTAGGAACCATGTTAAGAGATTCATTCCTGTATAGCAAGGTACATTTCAAAACCTTCTTCATTCTCAAGTTTTTATAATCTGTACTCTGTGAAATCTCACTTTACCTCATCATACATGTGCATATTATTTAAATGCTCACATTGCATACGTAAAGGCACTTCTTAAGTGTTGGGAGCCGCGCCCACATTCGCCGTTACAAGATGGCGCTGACAGCTGTGTTCTAAGTGGTAAACAAATAAACTGCGCATATGCCGAGGGTGGTTCTCCACTCCATGTGCTCTGCCTTCCCCGTGACGTCAACTCGGCCGATGGGCTGCAGCCAATCAGGGAGTGACACGTCCTAGGCGAAATATAACTCTCCTAAAAAAGGGACGGGTTTTCGTTTTCTCTCTCTCTTGCTTCTTACACTCTTGCTCCTGAAGATGTAAGCAATAAAGTTTTGCCGCAGAAGATTCTGGTCTGTGGTGTTCTTCCTGGCCGGGCGTGAGAACGCGTCTAATAACAATTGGTGCCGAATTCCGGGACGAGAAAAAACTCGGGACTGGCGCAAGGAAGATCCCTCATTCCAGAACCAGAACTGCGGGTCGCGGTAATAAAGGTTCCCGTAAAGCAGACTGTTAAGAAGGATTCAACTGTATGAATTCAGAACTTTTCAGCTGGGGAACGAGAGTACCAGTGAGTACAGCTTTACGAGGTAAGTCTGATCTTGAACTTTCTAAGGAAATTCAAGACAGTCTATCAGAAGTAAAGTGGAATATGTTTGGCCTTGAATTTTTTCTGGTGTTAGGAGCCCTTTTGTTCCTTTTCACATGTTATCAAGTGATTAAGATAGGGCTGAAAATTCTAGAGGAAATTCAGGACAAGCTATCAGAAGTAAAGCGGGGAGAGAGAGTAGGAACAAAGAGGAAATATGGTACACAAAATAAGTATACAGGCCTTTCCAAGGGTCTTGAACCCGAGGAAAAGTTAAGGTTAGGTAGGAATACCTGGAGAGAGATTAGAAGAAAAAGAGGAAAAAGGGAAAAGAAGAAAGATCAATTAGCGGAGGTCTCTAGGAAAAGGAGCCTGTGCTCATCGCTGGATGGGCTCGGGGAGCCAGCTCTTAGTAGCTCTGAAGCAGATGAAGAATTCTCCTCTGAGGAAACAGACTGGGAGGAAGAAGCAGCTCATTATGAGAAAAAAGGGTACCAGCCAGGTAAAGTGCTAGCTAATCAGTTAAGGAAGCCAAAAGCGGCTGGCGAAGGCCAGTTTGCTGATTGGCCTCAGGGCAGTCGGCTTCAAGGTCCGCCCTATGCGGAGTCCCCGCCCTGCGTAGTGCGTCAGCAATGCGCAGAGAGGCAATGCGCAGAGAGATGCGCAGAGAGGCAATGCGCAGAGAGATGCGCAGAGAGGCAGTGCGCAGAGAGGCAGTGCGCAGAGAGGCAGTGCGCAGACTCATTCATTCCCAGAGAGGAACAAAGGAAAATACAACAGGCATTTCCAGTCTTTGAAGGAGCCGAGGGTGGGCGTGTCCACGCTCCGGTAGAATACTTACAAATTAAAGAGCTTGCCGAGTCGGTCCGTAAATACGGAACCAATGCTAATTTTACCTTGGTGCAGTTAGACAGGCTCGCCGGCATGGCACTAACTCCTGCTGACTGGCAAACGGTTGTAAAAGCCGCTCTCCCTAGTATGGGCAAATATATGGAATGGAGAGCTCTTTGGCATGAAACTGCACAAGCGCAGGCCCGAGCAAACGCAGCTGCTTTGACTCCAGAGCAGAGAGATTGGACTTTTGACTTGTTGACGGGTCAGGGAGCTTATTCTGCTGATCAAACAAACTACCATTGGGGAGCTTATGCCCAAGTTTCCTCCACGGCTATTAGGGCCTGGAAGGCGCTCTCCCGAGCAGGTGAAACCACTGGTCAATTAACAAAAGTTGTCCAGGGACCTCAGGAATCCTTCTCAGATTTTGTGGCCAGAATGACAGAGGCAGCAGAGCGTATTTTTGGAGATTCAGAGCAAGCCGCGCCTCTGGTAGAACAGCTAATCTATGAGCAAGCCACAAAGGAGTGCCGAGCGGCCATAGCCCCAAGAAAGAACAAAGGCTTACAAGACTGGCTCAGGGTCTGTCGAGAGCTTGGGGGACCTCTCACCAATGCAGGCTTAGCGGCCGCCATCCTTCAATCTCAGAACCGCTCCATGGGCAGAAATGATCAGAGGACATGTTTTAATTGCGGAAAGCCTGGGCATTTTAAGAAAGATTGCAGAGCTCCAGATAAACAGGGAGGGACTCTCACTCTTTGCTCTAAGTGTGGCAAGGGTTATCATAGAGCTGACCAGTGTCGCTCTGTGAGGGATATAAACGGCAGAATCCTTCCCCCACCTGATAGTCAATCAACTGATGTGCCAAAAAACGGGTCATCGGGCCCTCGGTCCCAGGGCCCTCAAAGATATGGGAACCGGTTTGTCAGGACCCAGGAAGCAGTCAGAGAGGCGACCCAGGAAGACCCACAAGGGTGGACCTGCGTGCCGCCTCCGACTTCCTATTAATGCCTCAAATGAGTATTCAGCCGGTGCCAGTGGAGCCTATACCATCCTTGCCCCCGGGAACCATGGGCCTTATTCTCGGCCGGGGTTCACTCACCTTGCAGGGCTTAGTAGTCCACCCTGGAGTTATGGATTGTCAACATTCCCCTGAAATACAGGTCCTGTGCTCAAGCCCTAAGGGCGTTTTTTCTATTAGTAAAGGAGATAGGATAGCTCAGCTGCTGCTCCTCCCTGATAATACCAGGGAGAAATCTGCAGGACCTGAGATAAAGAAAATGGGCTCCTCAGGAAATGATTCTGCCTATTTGGTTGTATCTTTAAATGATAGACCTAAGCTCCGCCTTAAGATTAACGGAAAAGAGTTTGAAGGCATCCTTGATACCGGAGCAGATAAAAGTATAATCTCTACACATTGGTGGCCCAAAGCGTGGCCCACCACAGAGTCATCTCATTCATTACAGGGCCTAGGATATCAATCATGTCCCACTATAAGCTCCATTGCCTTGACGTGGGAATCCTCTGAAGGGCAGCAAGGGAAATTCATACCTTATGTGCTCCCACTCCCGGTTAACCTCTGGGGAAGGGATATTATGCAGCATTTGGGCCTTATTTTGTCCAATGAAAACACCCCATCAGGAGGGTATTCAGCTAAAGCAAAAAATATCATGGCAAAGATGGGTTATAAAGAAGGAAAAGGGTTAGGACATCAAGAACAGGGAAGGATAGAGCCCATCTCACCTAATGGAAACCAAGACAGACAGGGTCTGGGTTTTCCTTAGCGGCCATTGGGGCAGCACGACCCATACCATGGAAAACAGGGGACCCAGTGTGGGTTCCTCAATGGCACCTATCCTCTGAAAAACTAGAAGCTGTGATTCAACTGGTAGAGGAACAATTAAAACTAGGCCATATTGAACCCTCTACCTCACCTTGGAACACTCCAATTTTTGTAATTAAGAAAAAGTCAGGAAAGTGGAGACTGCTCCATGACCTCAGAGCCATTAATGAGCAAATGAACTTATTTGGCCCAGTACAGAGGGGTCTCCCTGTACTTTCCGCCTTACCACGTGGCTGGAATTTAATTATTATAGATATTAAAGATTGTTTCTTTTCTATACCTTTGTGTCCAAGGGATAGGCCCAGATTTGCCTTTACCATCCCCTCTATTAATCACATGGAACCTGATAAGAGGTATCAATGGAAGGTCTTACCACAGGGAATGTCCAATAGTCCTACAATGTGCCAACTTTATGTGCAAGAAGCTCTTTTGCCAGTGAGGGAACAATTCCCCTCTTTAATTTTGCTCCTTTACATGGATGACATCCTCCTGTGCCATAAAGACCTTACCATGCTACAAAAGGCATATCCTTTTCTACTTAAAACTTTAAGTCAGTGGGGTTTACAGATAGCCACAGAAAAGGTCCAAATTTCTGATACAGGACAATTCTTGGGCTCTGTGGTGTCCCCAGATAAGATTGTGCCCCAAAAGGTAGAGATAAGAAGAGATCACCTCCATACCTTAAATGATTTTCAAAAGCTGTTGGGAGATATTAATTGGCTCAGACCTTTTTTAAAGATTCCTTCCGCTGAGTTAAGGCCTTTGTTTGGTATTTTAGAAGGAGATCCTCATATCTCCTCCCCTAGGACTCTTACTCTAGCTGCTAACCAGGCCTTACAAAAAGTGGAAAAAGCCTTACAGAATGCACAATTACAACGTATTGAGGATTCGCAACCTTTCAGTTTGTGTGTCTTTAAGACAGCACAATTGCCAACTGCAGTTTTGTGGCAGAATGGGCCATTGTTGTGGATCCATCCAAACGTATCCCCAGCTAAAATAATAGATTGGTATCCTGATGCAATTGCACAGCTTGCCCTTAAAGGCCTAAAAGCAACAATCACCCACTTTGGGCAAAGTCCATATCTTTTAATTGTACCTTATACCGCTGCACAGGTTCAAACCTTGGCAGCCACATCTAATGATTGGGCAGTTTTAGTTACCTCCTTTTCAGGAAAAATAGATAACCATTATCCAAAACATCCAATCTTACAGTTTGCCCAAAATCAATCTGTTGTGTTTCCACAAATAACAGTAAGAAACCCACTTAAAAATGGGATTGTGGTATATACTGATGGATCAAAAACTGGCATAGGTGCCTATGTGGCTAATGGTAAAGTGGTATCCAAACAATATAATGAAAATTCACCTCAAGTGGTAGAATGTTTAGTGGTCTTAGAAGTTTTAAAAACCTTTTTAGAACCCCTTAATATTGTGTCAGATTCCTGTTATGTGGTTAATGCAGTAAATCTTTTAGAAGTGGCTGGAGTGATTAAGCCTTCCAGTAGAGTTGCCAATATTTTTCAGCAGATACAATTAGTTTTGTTATCTAGAAGATTTCCTGTTTATATTACTCATGTTAGAGCCCATTCAGGCCTACCTGGCCCCATGGCTCTGGGAAATGATTTGGCAGATAAGGCCACTAAAGTGGTGGCTGCTGCCCTATCATCCCCGGTAGAGGCTGCAAGAAATTTTCATAACAATTTTCATGTGACGGCTGAAACATTACGCAGTCGTTTCTCCTTGACAAGAAAAGAAGCCCGTGACATTGTTACTCAATGTCAAAGCTGCTGTGAGTTCTTGCCAGTTCCTCATGTGGGAATTAACCCACGCGGTATTCGACCTCTACAGGTCTGGCAAATGGATGTTACACATGTTTCTTCCTTTGGAAAACTTCAATATCTCCATGTGTCCATTGACACATGTTCTGGCATCATGTTTGCTTCTCCGTTAACTGGAGAAAAAGCCTCACATGTGATTCAACATTGTCTTGAGGCATGGAGTGCTTGGGGGAAACCCAGACTCCTTAAGACTGATAATGGACCAGCTTATACGTCTCAAAAATTCCAACAGTTCTGCCGTCAGATGGACGTAACCCACCTGACTGGACTTCCATACAACCCTCAAGGACAGGGTATTGTTGAGCGTGCGCATCGCACCCTCAAAGCCTATCTTATAAAACAGAAGAGGGGAACTTTTGAAGAGATTTTACCCCGAGCACCAAGAGTGTCTGTGTCTATGGCACTCTTTACACTCAATTTTTTAAATATTGATGCTCATGGCCATACTGCGGCTGAACGTCATTGTTCAGAGCCAGATAGGCCCAATGAGATGGTTAAATGGAAAAATGTCCTTGATAATAAATGGTATGGCCCGGATCCTATTTTGATAAGATCCAGGGGAGCGGTCTGTGTTTTCCCACAGAATGAAGACAACCCATTTTGGATACCAGAAAGACTCACCCGAAAAATCCAGACTGACCAAGGGAATACTGATGTCCCTCGTCTTGGTGATGTCCAGGGCGTCAATAATAAAAAGAGAGCAGCGTTGGGGGATAATGTCGACATTTCCACTCCCAATGACGGTGATGTATAATGCTCAAGTATTCTCCTGCTTTTTTACCACTAACTAGGAACTGGGTTTAGCCTTAATTCAGACAGCCTTGGCTCTGTCTGGACAGGTCCAGACGACTGACACCATTAACACTTTGTCAGCCTCAGTGACTACAGTCATAGATGAACAGGCCTCAGCTAATGTCAAGATACAGAGAGGTCTCATGCTGGTTAATCAACTCATAGATCTTGTCCAGATACAACTAGATGTATTATGACAAATAACTCAGCAGGGATGTGAACAAAAGTTTCCGGGATTGTGTGTTATTTCCATTCAGTATGTTAAATTTACTAGGGCAGCTAATTTGTCAAAAAGTCTTTTTCAGTATATGTTACAGAATTGGATGGCTGAATTTGAACAGATCCTTCGGGAATTGAGACTTCAGGTCAACTCCACGCGCTTGGACCTGTCCCTGACCAAAGGATTACCCAATTGGATCTCCTCAGCATTTTCTTTCTTTAAAAAATGGGTGGGATTAATATTATTTGGAGATACACTTTGCTGTGGATTAGTGTTGCTTCTTTGATTGGTCTGTAAGCTTAAGGCCCAAACTAGGAGAGACAAGGTGGTTATTGCCCAGGCGCTTGCAGGACTAGAACATGGAGCTTCCCCTGATATATCTATGTTTAGGCAATAGGTCGCTGGCCACTCAGCTCTTATATCCCATGAGGCTAGTCTCATTGCACGGGATAGAGTGAGTGTGCTTCAGCAGCCCGAGAGAGTTGCACGGCTAAGCACTGCAGTAGAAAGGCTCTGCGGCATATATGAGCCTATTCTAGGGAGACATGTCATCTTTCAAGAAGGTTGAGTGTCCAAGTGTCCTTCTCTCCAGGCAAAACGACACGGGAGCAGGTCAGGGTTGCTCTGGGTAAAAGCCTGTGAGCCTAAGAGCTAATCCTGTACATGGCTCCTTTACCTACACACTGGGGATTTGACCTTTATCTCCACTCTCATTAATATGGGTGGCCTATTTGCTCTTATTAAAAGGAAAGGGGGAGATGTTGGGAGCCGCGCCCACATTCGCCGTTACAAGATGGCGCTGACAGCTGTGTTCTAAGTGGTAAACAAATAAACTGCGCATATGCCGAGGGTGGTTCTCCACTCCATGTGCTCTGCCTTCCCCGTGACGTCAACTCGGCCGATGGGCTGCAGCCAATCAGGGAGTGACACGTCCTAGGCGAAATATAACTCTCCTAAAAAAGGGACGGGTTTTCGTTTTCTCTCTCTCTTGCTTCTTACACTCTTGCTCCTGAAGATGTAAGCAATAAAGTTTTGCCGCAGAAGATTCTGGTCTGTGGTGTTCTTCCTGGCCGGGCGTGAGAACGCGTCTAATAACACTTAAGTATAGTATCTGTCTGATATCTGAATTTCCCGGCAGATAATGACTTAAGAAAACATGCATGCACACCATAACACAATAATAAGAACATGAATCAGTACAGATAGATAAATTTGTATTT